>NC_092873.1:482333575-482640332 GCF_028372415.1 Notamacropus eugenii
TTCTGTTTGCCTCAGTTTACTCAAAAGATATGCAAATAATAATAGAATTTACCTTTTCGGGTTGTTGTGAAGATTAAATTAAATGATACTTGTAAAAAGTGCTTACCACAATGCTTGGCACAGAGCAGGCAAGTGCTTAGTCCTTTTCCTTTCCTTCCCTTCCCCTCCATAATTACCTCTAGGTTAAAATGCACAATTCGCAGTCTGACATTCAAATCTGGCTCCCACTGATCTTTCTAATCGTATTTCATCCACATTCTCTCTACTCTCTACTCTAGTCATATCACCATAGCTACACAAGACATTAAATTACCCACCTTTGGGCAAAAGTAAACTTTGCAAACATGGGCCACTGGATTTGGAATGTACTCACTCTTGCCTCTCACTTTGTAGAATTTCTTCAAAGGACACTCAGGTGTTGTCTCTTACACCATGCCTTTTGTTATCTCTTTAGTCATTACTGGTTTCTTCCTCTTGAAATTACTTCTTATTTTTTCTTCTATTATATTGATTAACTTATTAATATTTTTTCTCTATTATATTGATTACATCTAGGAGCTAGGTAGCACAGTGGATAGAATGTTGGGCCTGAATATTCATCTTCCTGAGTTCAAATCTGACCCTAGACGCTTACTAGTTATATGATCCTGGGCAAGTCACTCAACCCTGTAAATTTCAGTTTTCTCCTCTATAAAATGAGCTGGAGAAGGAAATGGCAAGCCACTCAGTATCTTTGCCAAGAAAACTCCATGAAGAGTTGGATGTGACTGAAATGACTCAACAGCAACATTGATTAACTGGGGACATGTTGTATCTTTCCCTCCCCTTCCTTCCTGCTCCCACACCCTTTCACACACTGTCTGTTCCAGGCTAATTGATTCCTTGAGGGCATAGACCTTATTATTTTGTATACACAAGGCAGTTTCTTGCACATAGTAGGGGGATTAATAAATGTCCTTTAAGTGGAATTGAATGATTTGAAACTAGCATTTAATTGCTTTCTTCTAGATTTTTCTGTCTACATTAGCTGTTTAAGTGGCAAAGCCAGGACCTAAGAATATTTTTCATGCAATTTTTAGTTGACGCTAAGACTTGAACTGAAATGCAACCAGGCTTAGTGATTTCTTAGCTTGCTTCATGTAGGTGTTTCTTTTAGGAGTCAGCCACATATTCTGTCCTTTCATTGCTTATTCACTCTGCTGTGGTCCAGGGGAACTGGCTTATTTATGAAGTTTTATTTCCTTTATTAGGGGAAAAAACATTCTTTCCTTCCCTGCTCTTTGTTGCTCTTTATTTGTTTGTCATTGTTGTTTTGAAATCATCAGGAACAAACCTATTTTCTCCTTAATTTCCAGCTCTTGGGTGTATATTTCTTTCTCTTTTTATTTTTCAGCTATAGCTTCTTGGTCCTTAAGCTTTGATTTGCCATTTCCCATGATCCCTTCTTCCTCCCCACCAACTATGTGCTGACATCAGTAGCTATGAGTACCTGTCAAATGATTGGAATCAAATTAATAAGCCAAGGGTCTGAGGCTTTCTCTCTGATTTATTGTAGAGATGACCAAAAAAGAGGGTTGTGATTCTCACAGACACAAGTTTTCTTACAGTTTCATTTCATCCTGTTTCCAGTCAGTCTAGAGACATTGAGACTCAGTCTTCTAATTTAGTGTTTTCCCATTTCTTATTTTGATCCTGGTCAAATTTGGAAATCCTGGAAACATTACAGATTGGTGGGAGAGGATGCAGCTACTAAGGTCATATGAAGGAATTGCATAATCCATTTCTTTTAAAATTTTTTTTATTTTTAGTTTACAAAATAAAACAAGCATGTCCATAACATAGTATAATAAAAAGATGATTGTGCGCATTGGACATAATACAAATCTAGTTATGTGCAACTTGCTGTTCTTTTAAAATATATAATAAAATTATCATGGAAGGTTCTTTTTTTTTTCATTTTTTCTCCCCTCCCTAGAGATAGCTCTCATCAGACATACACACACATACACATATGCACATACACACATATATATCCATACACATGTACACAGGCATGTATATACACATGTATTTATGTATACACATATACACAGGTGCATATATACATATATGTGCATGCATACATATGTGTATATAAATTATTCTATACATGCTTCTATTTATCAGTTCTTTCTCTGAATGCAGATAGCATCTTTCTTCATATGTCCTTTATAGTTAATTTAATAGATTTCCAATAGATTTTTTTAATATGTTCAAAATTCAACCAAGTTTATGAAAGACCTACTATTTGCAGATGATTCAGCTGGGCACTGGGAAAGACACAGTTTAGTTAAGACATAGGCCTGATCCTTATTGAATTTTCAGTTTAATGACATAAGACATGTAGATATATTTCATATACAATGTTATAAGACTAATGTGTTAGAGAGAGATAAAGCAAACTGCTGTGTGAAGTCTGAAGGAAAAGGTTATGAATGACTGGAAGAATTAAGGAAGGCTTCATGGAGGAGGTGGCATCTGAAATTCAGTACTTAGAGCATTTAGAGTTAGGAAGTGAAGTCAGGAAGACCTGGGTTCGAGTGCAGCCTCAAACACTCACTAGCTGTGTGATCCTGGGCAAGTCATAATCTCTCACAGCCACAATTTCCTCCTTTATAAAATGGGGATAACAATAAAGGATAAAATTGAGGATAAAATTAGATATTTGTAAGATACTTTGCCAACCTATTGGCACAGTGACAGCTATAATTACTTTTAAAAATGTATACTGCAGACAGAGAAAAATGAGTTAATAAAGGTACACAATAATAATAGCTAGCATTTTATAGCACTTTGAGGCTTTTAAAGCACTTTACATATTTAATCTCACACCATCCTTGTGAGGTAGATCCCATTATTGTCATTTTACAGTTGAGGAAACTGAGGCTGAGTGAGGTTAACTGACTTGCCCAGGTTAAAATAGCTAGTAAGTATCTGAAGCTGAATTTGAACTCAGGTCTTCCTGACTCCAACTCCTATGTTCTTTCTACTGTGCGTCCTAGTTGAAGGTAATGTTCTGGAAGTATGTCTGTATGTCCTTGGGAAAACCCATTTAACCTCCATTGATCACAGTTTCTCATCTATAACATGAGAGAGTTGGACTAGACTACCTTTGAGAGGTTGCTTCTAGCTCCAGGGCTATGATTCTATGACCCTATGGAGTGTGTGTGTGTGTGTGTGTGTGTGTGTGTGTGTGTGTGTTTATGTGACTATTTCCTGAAATACTTTAATTTCTCAAGAATTTCTTTACTTTGATAAACACAATAAATGTGTTTAACAACTGCATCATTGGATTGTTGAACTATATCTGGTCCTGCTTAAATTCAGCATGGAGAGACAACAGGGGAATATGCAGGAGCAAGAGAGAAGAGAAAAAAATCTACAAATGTGTGTGTGTGTGTGTGTGTGTGTATGTGTGTGTGTGTTTTCAGAAAGGGGTGAGGACTCTGGTTGAATCAGTAAAATTTGTCAGAAAGCTGTTCCAATAGTCCAGGCACAATGAGGGACTTGGATGGTGTGATGGTAATAGGAATAGAGGGTAGGGAGTTGTGGAAAGGTGGAATTAACAGGACTTGGCCAATGAGTGATAGAGAGGTGTGGGAAAAAGAAATATCAAAGATATCCCAAAGTTTGGGAGCTTGGTATATAGGTTGAGAACCACAGACAGAGTGA
Source organism: Notamacropus eugenii (assembly GCF_028372415.1). Lineage (NCBI taxonomy): Eukaryota > Metazoa > Chordata > Mammalia > Diprotodontia > Macropodidae > Notamacropus > Notamacropus eugenii. Next base: position 482,337,287 of record NC_092873.1, read on the forward strand.
TATGAAAAGGAAGAAAAGGAAAGGAGAGGGAGAAAGAGAAAGAAAAGGAGAGGAGAGGTGAAGAGAAAAAGAGGGGCATATCAAGGAAAGACCATTATGCAATACCAATAATAAAATTCAGAAAAGGAATGGGGGATCAGGGAGGATGACAGAAAGCGAGCATTTGGAGAGGCATAGGAACAGGAGGTTGTGATGTTTCTAAAGCCAAGATATGAGAAAGCGTTCATTAGGAGGTGGTGATTAGCAGTGTCAAAAAGGCAGAGAGGTCAAGAGGATAATGACTGAAAACAGATAGTAGATTTGATGAGTAGGACATCATCAGTGACCTGTTAAAAAGCAGATTCAGTAAAGTGGTGTGTATGGAAGTTAGATTATGAAAGGTTGAGGAGAGAGTGGGCTATGAGGAAAGAGGGTGTCAGATATATGTAGTTCCCCTGGGTCTTATGAAAAAGGTAAGCAATCCAGTGATAGATGTCTGCTGGTTTAGACAGAATTATGCCAACATTTTGCTCCTTGACGTCCTTGAGGAATTTTCTTTAACCTGGGGACTGGTGGAAGAGGGCTAATATGACTCATAATCCTGACTTCCCAGACTAAGGAAGTGCAAATAAGTAAGTCACATGAGAATGAGAGAGGAGTGTGCCAGGACAAAGATTACTGTGCTTGGGTGGAAAGGTGAGCATCCTGGGAGCAGTAACCATGCTAGAGGTGGAGCAAGAAGCTGTGGGAGAAGGCAGTTCTAACCATCAGCTCCTCATCACTAGACAGGAGAGAAACTAGGCTGGTGAATTGAACAGGAGGTGTATTGGGATGCCTGATATATTACTGTAACCCCACCTCCATGGTCCACAGGTTCAATTTATAATTCCTACCATTTTTGCTCTGCCTTTTCCCTCCTGCTCTCCCGTGAGAAAACATGGGACTGTTTCCTTGAATACTTCCATTTCTCAAGAATTCCTTTACTTTTATATTTACTTTGTCTTTTAAATATGAGAAATGTGCCTAACAATTTCATCATTGCATTGCTGAACTACATCTGTTCCTTCTTCAATTCAGCATGGAGAGACAAAAGGGGAACATCCAGGAGCAAGAGGGAAGAGAAATTAATTTTACACACACACACGTGTATACACATACATGTACACACATATACATATACATGCATGTGTGCATATACATACAGTGGCAGAACAGTTTTCTGGATGGGGGCTTAGAGCTGTAGAAAGATAAACAAACTAATGAATTGCATTTATATATATATATATGTATACACACATATAATACACACACACACACACACACATACTCCTCTTAAAGCAAAGTCAAGTGCAAGTTGTGTCATCATTTCTCTGACATTATGGTCTTCTTCAAAAACGAAGGACATATGTGCATTGTATATGTTTAATAAATACTTTTCTCCTTTTTGCAATATATATGTGAGCATATGTGTTTAAAAAGAGTTCTTATTCTGGGACCTCTTTTTAGCCCTGGGGTTAGTGTTTTGGCAGAGTTGTGGGGCTGGTGTGTGTGTGTGTGTGTGTGTGGGTGTGTGTGAAAACTATTACTAGTGGGCTAGCATTAGGATTTGGGGCACTCATCTCTTTAATTCTCATGTCTCAATTTGAAAGGAATATTACTCCTCCAGAGGAGAGGAGGAATCAAGGGAGTGGTTAGGCAGAGGGAGTTCAGCAGTTATAGAGTGGGTGAGAAGAATGATAGCATTGACAACCCTGCTTCTCAGTACAGACTGGGAGCATGCCAACACACGGATGTCAGATGATATCACTTCATCAAGAACCTGAAGGGTAAAGATAGAGAGCAAGATGGAATGGTACCTGGATGAATTAGAAAAATCAAGGAAAGGAGTTTTAGGATTAACATAATTGAGTAAGTTTGTAGGCTGAAGGGAAGGAACCAGTGAAGACATAAAGAGCTCAGAAGTTTGAGAGAGAAGTTCTGACTTCTGGTGCAAATTTCTAGAGAAGACAGGAAGAGATAGGATCAAGGTGAAGGGATTAATATTTGTGATAAATAGGCATATTTTGTGAACTGAGGGAAGACAAAGTGGGTGATAATACTGAAAAGTCTTGAGGAATGGAGGAAGAAGATGAGGAGGAATGGCAAAGGAGAAAGGGTAAGGAAGCATATATTGAATGGCCTGAAGTGAAGTTGGAGGCTAGGTCATTAACTGCTAGGGGTGAGACTTGAGTGTGGTTGGGTGGGGGGGGTCAGAACTACGATGGTGGGGTAAAAGGATGGACCTATGCTAGCTCTACCCCCACCTCCATAGTCCATAAAATACCTGTAAAAATGACTCTAAACAAACTCTAGAGCAGCAGAAGTCATAAAACGACAGAGTGAAGATTTCCAGAACAAGACAACCTGAAAGGCTGACAGGAAAGGTCTATTTCACTGGGCTCAGAGTAGAGCACAGCCCAGTCTGGATTGTGCAGCACGGGTAGAACTGGAGCAGTTTTCAGGGTTCAGAATGATGGGTAGCAGCTGTGGTTCCCAGATTTTCCAACCCACAAATGCCAAAGACAGCTTCAAAGGTAAGTAAAAAAGCTCTTTCACTGGGTGAGAGAGGAATGCTATCTGGCCCTAGCCTTGGCCCCAGAGTTACAGCAGCCACTGTGGTGGTAGTGTCCACTTTTGGAGCCCTCAGCCTAAAGACCTTGAGGGAATCAAGTGGCCTTGATTGACTGGGTCTCAGTCCTAAGTGACAGTCCTGGGGTGAGGAAGAGTGCTCGCATGGTGGAGCTGGTGGTGACTGTGGAGAGGGAATCCTACTCGTGGATCCTGGACAGAAAAGAGTGCTTGTAGTTGTTCTCAGACCAGAGTGCAAGTCACAAAGGAGTAATTTCCTCTCCCTTGACTGTGCCGCCTTGGAGAAATTGGGAACTTACAGGTTGCTGGAGTATACCCTCCACTTGACAAAGGACTCAAAAGTCAAGTAACTGACTGGGAAAATGCCCAAAATAGGGGAAAAAAATAAGACTAGAGAAGGTCACTTTCTTGGTGAACAGGTATTTTCTTCCATCCTTTCAGATGGGGAAGAACAATGTATACCATCACAGGAACACATCAAAGTCAAGGCTTCTACATCCAAAACCTCCAAAAAATATATTCAATGGTCTCAGGCCATGGAAGAGCTCAAAAACAGTTTTGAAAATCAAGCAAGAGAGGTGGACAAACAATTTTGAAGAGAAATGAGAGCAATGAAAGATAATCATGAAAAGTGAGTCAACAGCTTGCTAAAGGAGACCCCAAAATGCTGAAGAAAATAACACTTTTAAAATAGACTAACCCAAATGGCAAAAGAGGTCCAAAAAGCCAGTGAGGAGAAGAATGCTTTAAAAAGCAGAAGTGGCCACATGGAAAAGGAGATTCTAAAGCTCACCAAAGAAGGTAGTTCTTTAAAAATTAGAAAACAGCAGACAAAAGCTAATGACTTTATGAGAAACTGAGAAATTCCAAAACAAAACCAAAAGAATGAAAATATAGAAGACAATGTGAAATATCTCATTGGAAAAACAACTAACCTGGAAAATAGATCCAGGAGAGATAATTTGAAAATTATTGGTCTATCTGAAAGCCATGATGAAAAAAGAGCCTAGACATCATCTTCCAAGAAATTATCAAGGAAAGCTGCCCTGACGTTCTAGAACCAGAGGGCAAAATAAATATTGAAAGAATCTACTGTTCACTTCCTGAAAGAGATCTCCAAAGAAAAACTCCTAGGAATGTTGCAGCCAAATTCCAGAGTTCTCAGGTCAAGGAGAAAATACTACAAGCACCCAGAAAGAAACAATTCAAGCATTGTGAAAATACAATCAGGATAACAAAGGATTTAGCCACTTCTATACTAAGGGATTGAAGGACTTGGAATATGATATTCCAGAGGTCAAATGAGATAGGATTAAAACCAAGAATCACCTACCCAACCAAACTGAGTATAATACTTCAGAGGAAAAAATGGAGTTTCAGTGAAATAGAGGACTTCCAAACATTCTTGTTGAAAAGACCAGAACTGAATACAAAATTTGACTTTCAAGTACAAGAAGCGAGAGAAACATGAAAAGGTAAACAGGAAAGAGAAGTCTTAAGGAAGTCATTAAAGTTGAACTGTTTATATTCCTACATGGAAAGATGTTATTTGTGACTCATGAGACTTTTCCTATATTAGGGTAGTTTGAGGAAATTATCTGTCTATCTATCTATCTATCTATCTATCTATCTATCTATCTATCTATCTATCTAGGTGTGTATGGGTATGTACGTATGTGTATATTACATATGTGTAGGTACATATATGTACATGGGTGTGTATGTGTGTGTGTGTGTGTATATATATATATATATATATGTATATATATATATATATATACATATATATATATATATATATACAGAGACAGAGGACACAGAGTGAGTTGACTATGAAAGGAGAATACCTAAAAAAAATAAAATTTGCTGTTTAATAGAATGTACTAGGTGTAAGAGAAAAAGAGAAAGAAAGAGAAATGCAAGAGGGAAGAAAGAGCTTCTACAATGGAGGAAAGAGGTAGGAGACGAAAGGAAATTGAGCCTTACTCTCATGGGATTTGACTTAAAGAGGGAATAACATACACTGCATTGGATATGGAAATCTATTTTATGCTGCAGGAAGACAAGGGAAAAGTGGATAGGAGAAGGGAGATAATAGAAGGGACAGGAAATTGGGGAAAGGAATAATCAGAAGCAAGCACTATTGTGGGAGGACAGGTCATGGGAGAGAATGGAATAAATGAAGGGCAAGATAGGACAGGGAAATGTGGTTAGTCTTTTACATCATAACTATTTTGGAAGTGCTTTGCATTATAACACACTGATGACCTATGTTGAATTGCTTGTTTTCTCAATGAGAATGGGTGGGGAGGGAGGGTGAGAATATGGAACTCAAAGCTTTAAGAATGAATGTTAAATATTGTTTTAGTATGCACCTGGAAATTAAGCTATACAGACAATGGAGTATAGACATCTATTTTGCCCTACAAGAAAATAGAGGGTAAGGGGGATGGAAGAAGGGTGGGTAATAGAAAGGAGGATAGACTGGAGGAAGGGGTAGATGGGGTGCATGCTGTCCTGGGGTGGGGGGTGGGGAGAGATAGGGAGAAAATTTTAAATTCAAATTCTTGTGGAAGTGGAAGTTAGGAACTGAAAAATAAATCAATTATATATTAAAAAAAAGAGTGTGGCTGGGTGTGAGAAGAGGAAAGGAAAGATTTGAAACATTTTGCTGTTGTTCAGTCTCTTTTCAGTCATATCTGACTCTTTATGACCCCATTTGTTTCCGTAATTTTTGGCAGAGATATTGGAGTGGTTTGCCATTTCCTTCTCTAGCTCATTTTGTAGATGAGAAAACTGAGGCAATGAAGGTTAAGTGACTTACCCAGGGTCATAGAGCTAGTAAGTGTCTGAAGCCAGATTTTAACTTGGAAAGATGAGTCTTCCTGACTTCAGGCTTGTTACTCTTGTTACTTGGAGAATAAAGATATAGAGTGGATAAGAGTAGATTAGAATGGTTATCTTTCAAGAAATAGTCTATAGTATAAAATGCATGAGCTCAAAAATAGTAAGTCTGCTTATGGTGGATGGGAGGTTGCTTTGGATCAGTGTGGTCAACTTGATTGATTTGAAGTAGTAGAAAAAATGAATTCATCAAATATCCCCAATGTGGTATCAAAAATTTCATAATTTTAGAGGGGGAGGAGTTCTAGAGCTTATCTGGTCAAACCTCCTCATTTTATAGTGTAAGAACTTGAGTTTCAGAAAGGTTGGTAATTTACCCTTATGTATAGTCAATAAATGACAGAAGGGATTATCTCCATAATATTTGCTTAAGGGTAGAAAGAATAATCTTACATGTTGATACCCAACTGGTTTTGGGTCATAGGGAAAACTAGCATCAGTATTAGACTTACAGCAGAGTGACCTTTAACCCAGTTGCTGTACTTTAAATTGCTTCACAGGAATGCAAAGTATCACCTTATCTACTTATCTATCTGCTTATTTATTTATTTTTTCACTTATTTGTTTGGTCATTCATTTACCTTTTTATTTATTCATCTATTCATTTATATGTCTATTCATTTATTTGTTTATTTTACCTCTTAAGTTCTAGCTTAGGACAAGATTTCACACTGGTGTATCTCTTTCAAGCAAGTGAATTCATCTCTCTAGTGCATTATTCATGTCCTATCATCCTATTCAGATTGTTTTCAATTCCCTGGAATCACTTTCTCACAGATTTTGTTGGATACTAAAACAACTACAACAAGACTTTACTAATTCAAAATTTGTGACAATCAAATGGACCCTGCCCAAATGGACACAAGTGAAAATTAGCTCATGAAATTCCTTCTTTGGATATAACAAAACAATTAATAAAGAGGCAAACATTCAGGGGGAACATTTAAAATCTTAAAAGAAAGTATAGTGTTCAAAGATCTCAAGGATTTCCAGGACACCTATTTCTGTACAACCAATACATATGCTAATGACCACCAATATCCCTGAATACCCTTCCAGGAAACACTCTCTTAGCTTTGTGTGAGTGATTTTTAAAAAAGTCTTTATATTAGAATTTTCCCTAATTCAAACAAGCCTTCTCCTTCATTACTTCAAATGAATGAAGGTATAATATACTCTCATCTCCATATAAGAGAATGGTAACAGTTAGCATTTGCATAGTGCTCTAAGTTTTTCTCTTTTTTTTGGTTATTTATTTATTTTTAGTTTTCAACATTCATTTCCACAAAATTTTGAGTTCCAGTTTTTCTCCTCATCTCTCCCCTCCCCCACTCCAGTATAGCATGCATTCTGATTACCCCTTCCTCCAGTCTGCCCTCACTTCTATCACACCCCTCCCTTCCCTTATCCTCATCCTCTCTTTTCTTGTAGGGCAAGATAGATTTCTATACCCCATTGCCTGTATTTCTTATTTCCCAGTTGCATGCAAACATAATTCTCAACATTTGTTCCTAAAACTTTGAGTTCCGACTTCTCTCCCTTCCTCCCTCCCCACCCATCCCCACTGAGAAGGCAAGCAATTCAATATAGGCTATATATATGTAGTTTTGCAAAAGACTTCCTTAATAATCATGCGGTCTAAGACTAATTATATTTCCCTCCATCCTATCCTGCCCCCCATTTATTCTATTCACTCTTTTGACCTTATCCCTAACCAAAGTGTTTACCCCTAATTACTCCCTCCTCCTATTATCCCTCCCTTCTATCATTCCCCCCCACTCTACTTATCCCCTTCTCCCCTGCTTTCCTGTAGTGTAAGATAGATTTTCATACCAAATTAAGTGTGCATGTTATTCCCTCCTCAAGCCAAATGTGATGAGAAAAAGCTTTACTTTTTCCCTCACTTCCCCCTTTTCCCCTCCATTGAAAAAGCTTTTTCTTGCCTCTTTCATGAAAGATAACCTGCCCCATTACATTACTTGCTTTCTACTCCCAATATATTCATCTCATCCCTTAGTTTTATATTTTTAGATATCATCGCTTCCTATTCAACTCACCCTGTGCTCTCTGTCTCTTTCTGTGTGTGTGTGTGTGTGTGTGTGTGTGTGTGTGTGTATAATCCCTCCAACTACCCAAATACTGAGAAAAGTTTCATGAGTTAGAAATATTATCTTTCCATGTAGAAATGTAAACAGTTCAACTTTAGTAAGTCCCTTATGATTTTTCTTTTCTGTTCACCTTGTCATGCTTTTCTTGATTCTTGTGTTTGAAAGTCAAATTTTCTATTCAGCTCTGGTTTTTTCATCAAGAATGCTTGAAAGTCCTCTATTTCACTGAATGACCATTTTTCCTGCTGAAGTATTATACTCAGTTTTTCTGGGAAAGTGATTCTTGGTTTTAATCCTAGTTCCTTTAACTTGTGGAATATCATATTCCAAGTCCTTCTACCCCTTAATGTAGAAGCTGCTAGATCTTGTGTTATCCTGATTGTATTTCAACAATACTCAAATTGTTTCTTACTAGCTGATTGCAATATTTTCTCCTTGACCTTGGAACTCTGGAATTTAGTTACAATGTTCCTAGGAGTTTCTCTTTTCAGATCTCTTTCAGGAAGTGAATGGTAGATTCTTTCAATATCTATTTTGCCCTCTGATTTTAGAATATCAGGGCAGTTTTCCTTGATAATTTCTTGAATGATGATGACTAGGCTCTTTTTTTGATGATGGCTTTCAGGTAGTTTCATAATTTTTAAACTGTCTCTCCTAGGTTTATTTTCTAGGTTAGTTGTTTTTCCAATGAGATATTTCACATTATCTTCTATTTTTTCATTCTTTTGGTTTTGTTTTGCAATTTCTTGGTTTCTTATAAAGTCATTAGCTTCCATTTGCTCCATTCTAATTTTTAAGGAACTATTTTCTTCAGTGAACTTTTGAACCTCCTTTTCCATTTGGGTAATTCTGCTTTTTAAAGCTTTCTTCTCCTCTTTTGCCAATTGAATTAGCCTATTTTTAAAGGTGCTATTTTCTTCAGCATTTTTTTGGGTCTCCTTTAGCAAGCTGTTGACTAGCTTCTGATGATTTTCTTGCATTGCTCTCACTTCTCTTCCTAATTTTTCCTCCACCTGTCTTGATTTTCAAAATCTTTTTTAAACTCTTCTATGACTTGAGACCACTACATATTTATTTTGGAGGTTTTGGATTCAGAAGACTTGATTTTTAGGTCTTCCTCTGATGGTATACATTATTCTTTCTCATCCAAAAAGATGGAAGAAAATAGCTGTTCACCAAGAATGTAACCTTCTATAGTCTTATTTTTTCCCCTCTTTTGGTCATTTTCCCAGCCAGTTACTTGACTTTTGAGTCCTTTATCAAGAGAAGGGCATAGTCTGGGGACCTGTAAATTCTCAGTTCCTACAAGGTGGCACAAACAAGGGAGAAGAGTTTACTCCTCTCCTGGCCTGTGCTCTGGTCTGGGAACAACTATAAGCCCTTGTTTCACCCAGGATCTGTCAGTAGGGTTCACTCTCCAGAGTCACCCCCAGTTCCACTGTCAACACTCTTCCTCTACCCAGGAGAGTCAATCAGGGCTGAGTTTCAGATCACTGGCTCAATTCCCCCAGGGGCTTTAGGCCAAGGGCTCCAAAAATGGACGTTACTGCTATAGTGGCTGCTGCTGGATGGGTGAGATTGCATTCCCTTCTCACCCAGGTGAAAGAGCTTTCTCACTGACCTTTGAAGCTGTCTCTGGTGCTTGTGGGTTGAGCAATCTTGGAACTGCAGTTGCTGCTGGGGATTCCACCCTTGTGGCCTGCTCTGGTTCTGTTCCTGCTGGTGCTATGAGCCCAAGGCTGGGCTGCACTCCACCCTGTGCCCAGTGTGATGGATCTTGCCTGTCAGCCTTCCAGGCTGTCTTGGGCTAGAAATCTCTTTCACTCTGTTGTTTTGTGACTTCTGCTGCTCCAGAATTTGTTTATTGTCATTTTTTACATGTATTTTATAGAATGTAATGGGGAGCTTCTACAGGTCCATATTTCTACTCTGCCATCTTGACTCTGCCCCATAGTGCTTTAAGTTTTGTAAAATTCTTTATATATGTTAACTCGTTCTACACTCACACCACTCTGTGAGGTAGGTGCTATTATCCACATTGTACAAATGAAGAAATGGAAGAATGGAGATGTAAGTGACCTGTCAAGGTTCATACAGTGTATAGGAGAGGATTTGAACTCACACCATCCAGACTCTAAGCACTAGACTGTATCCATTGTATTTCCAGCTATTTGAAGATCTTGAAGCAATCTCTACATAACATATATTGTAATTTCTTAATAAAAATTTTATATTATTTCCTGATAATACTTTGATAATTCAATATTGCTATACTCTCATTATTAACTATTTTCATTATATTTACATTTATATAGACATGTAAGTTTCCAAAACACTTTCCTAACCGCAACTCTTTAAGATACATGGCAGAAATATTTTCGTTCCATACTTCAATGGCTACCTGATCTCATTTAGGTGAATATTCTTGACATTAGTAGAGCTGAGATTCATCTGCACCTTGCCATTCTGAGGGATTCTTGTCCATATCCTCACATAGATACTCCTCAGAGGATGTTGCTTTCTATAGATCTTTTTGACATTTTGTAGACATTAGTGTAGGATTTGGACTGTCTGTCTTCTCTTACTTGATCCTGAGCTGGGGAATATTATTACTTTCATTTGACAGATGAGGAAGTGGGTCTTTTTTCTTCAAGCCATTCCAATTTTTTCTATCCTTCCACTGCATTTTCCAAGAGTATATTTTTTCTTTTCTAAGTTTCTTATTTGTTTCCTATAGGGATACATGTCTGCAGCTACCAAATCGACTGATTTTAGATCAATTTTATATTCCTAGGCATCTAAAGACAATATTCTGTACAATCAATGGAATTGACTTGGTAATTGGCCTGACTAATTTGTTAAGAAGTTCCAAAGACCATCTGATCTTTTTTTTTCTTTATAGTTGGCTATTTTCATCATATAAGGCCAGCTGCTGTCTTATCACATATTTATTCAAAGTGTTTTGCTTGTACCTCCTAGACATATATTTCATCTTTCCCATAAACTCATAATTAATGAATTACCATAATTATATGCACATTAATAATAAATATTATTACATATTAAATTAAATAATTAATATCAACTTATTTTCTACTAATCTGGTAGCATTTTGTTATGCCCCTTAAATATTTTAGCTTCAGGCTTCACGTGTTTCCTTTTTGACCATTGTTCTCCTAAAAGTAATTTAAGTGGAATTGAAATCCAATTAACTTAGCAGTTCCATGAACTGTAACATCATTTTAGTAGATGATTCATGTTAGAGTATTAGAAAAATAAAGCCAAATCGTTGACTGCTCTTCTTGCAAGAAGAGAGAATGAAATTTGCAAAAGGACTGGGGTTCAAGAGGGTGAGTGGAAGATAGGAGGGAGATGGTTCCATTTCAGAGGTCATGATTGTTCCAGAAAGCATCTAGAATTTTAGACTAAATGGACAAAGGCCTGACTTTTCTTTTCTTTTTTTTTTTAGCATGCCACAAAACTTGATACTTCAGTTTCCCCATCTGTAAAATGGGGGAAACAATAACAAATAACTGGCCTGACACATTTTGGGCGAGGATTAATGAGACCATGATCTACAAAGTGTTTTCAGCTCCTTGGAGAATAGCATTGAATTTTTATTGTGTTGCAATATAATATTATGATGCTTTTTATGATAAAATATATTCCTCTATCATTCTGTTCACTTAGATAACTGCACCAATCTTAGCCGGGATCAGTAGCTGACCAGAACTGTCATTTGAAGGTGTGGTTAAGGATTAAAAATCCAGACTTTCATTTATGCCAGAATTATATGTGCATGTGGACATGTATGTGTATATGTGTAAGGTGCAAGTGTATATGTAGTAATACACATGTGTAGACATATTAATATGCATACACATGTATAAGTGCATATTTACATGTGTACATATACATGTACATAAGTGTAAATACCCATGTGTAGGAATGTGAACATGTGTAAATTTCTTCTCATGTAGGATACATATAATACACATTTGTATGTATAAATATGTATAGGTGTGCAAGCATATATGTATTTAAGAGCAATGTTTTTTTCTAAAGGAAGACATTGGTCCAGACAACTTTAAAAACAACTATTGTATTATATGGTCCTGTCTCATCAGTATCAAAATAGCTCTTAGAATTGGATTAAAAAAAATACCAGCCTGATGCAAACAGCAGTGCTAAAATTAACCTCAGAACTGCTGGCAGTATTCACCAGAAGGTTTGGTTCTTTCAAGCTGCCAAAATCCGTCAGTGTGTCATACTTAAAGAGACACAATCCAGGTATAAATGCTTTTGAAGATGTGCCCTTTCTTTTGCCTAGTATCACCTGCTGTTCTTGAGGAGAGAATGCTTTTAAAAATCCATTTAGCATTTCAGCACTGATGTTATTTGTTTCTCTTTTGCAATTCAGACTAGAGCTCAGTGGGTCAATTTCACATTTCCTCACTGGTTTGTACGCTCAGGAATTCTAAGAACACCACTGGTGTTCAATCAATAGGAGGACAAAGGTGAAGGCTTTTGATAGGGATGGATTCTAATTTCAAAAGGGAATTTTTAAACTGGACAAAGTCATGAAGCACTGACCTTCATTTCAGGGTAAACCAAGTAATGGGAAGCAAATATTCCTTGGGAATCAAATTTCATATTTCTTGGTTAATGGAGTATATTTTTTCTGCCAGTTCTCTGTAAAGCAAATATATGTTAACTAAATCCTATTGTTTCCATGGGCATTAATGCAAAGTCCCAGATGCAGTTCACTGGGGAGAAGAAAAACTTGGTTCCTGGGTGGAGTATAGTGTTTAATTACTCTATCTTATTAGGAATTATTTGGGGAGTGAAGGTATTTTGGATGAATGCATTTTACATATGACACTTAAAGTGCTGAAATATTTTTTACAATAATCATTTTCAAAGGAAATCTTTCTAAGAGATTTTCCTGCCTTGCTAAAAAGAGTGTATTAAACATAATTTCACCTTTTCTTGATGACTCAAAGGGTATCCCTACCCCTCCTTTTCTCTGCCTACTACTTTTCCGGGCTTTCTTCAAGTCTTACTTTTTGCAAGGAAATCTTTCCAGATATCCCTTAATCTTTGTGCCTTCACTCTGAGGTTACCTCCAATTTATCCCGTTTCTCTTTATTGAAATATTTCCTCTTCATTTGAACATAAGCTTCTTGAAGGTAAGCATTATTTTTTTTGCCACTTTTTGTATATATACCTATCAAATGAGATAGTATTTTAATGTGCCTACTACAGTTCCTGCCCACTTTATGTGCTTAATAAATGCTTGGTCCCTTCCCCATCATCACTCGGAACAGTGCCTAGAATCTACTTAATTGCTTAATAAATGCTTGTTGATTGATTAGACTTGGGGATGTCCATTTTCTTTTCTTAGAAATCCTTTCAGTTTCCTTAACAAATTTATAGCTTTGTGATGGTTAAGCATTACTATGTTAATATCACTGAAAAAAGCAGAAAATCTTTTGAAATCTCACATTTAAAGAAAAATTTAATTTTGAGTGGAGTCGAGATTCTCCAATTCATTAAAAGATAGATACTTTTGTCAACATAGGCAAACTGTCCTTTGACACATACCAGAACTCCTTTGTGCCTTAGTAGGTTGCCACCCCCATACCATTCCCCTTTCCCATCAGTAAATAGTGGCTCACTTTTAGGTGATGAGTTTCCTAATAATGAGACTAGTTCTGGAGAATCCTTCAAGAATCCAGACTAACTTTTATGCCATCATAAATGTTCCAAGTTGATCTTTATGAAAAGAGGAAAAAGATATCAGCCCATGAGTATAAGGAAATGTTTTGGTTCTTGAGTGAAAGAATGAATGAAAAATCAGTAATTATATACATGCTCTGTGTAAAGCACTCTACTAAGAGCCAAGAGCACAAATTAAAAAGCTGGACGGTCCTGGGTCTCTGGACACTCCTGCTCTCATTGGGGGAGATTTGACAATGATCAACTAATCAGAAGACTGCTCCCTATTTTCTTTTTTCAGTTTCCCTACCTAATAGTTACCTTTTTAATTGATCAGTGATACCCATGGGGACAGTTAACATGAAATCCAATCTTACCAGGTAGTCAACCTAAGTGAAGTAGTTGGAAGGTTGCCAGGCATTCTCACTCTCTGACAGGGTAGCTGAAATTCCACCATTAAAGCTTTAGTCCTTTTGTTCTAAAAGGTTGTTCAGTTTTCAAAATTGTCCTATTAACAAACATCTAACGGAGGCAGAGCAGTCCTAGGAAGTAAACTTATAAAGCAAATCATACAGTACAGTCTTAGATGCAAAGTATTTGGGCTGCTTCAAGGCCAGATGAGGACACTTGGATCAACTCTTGTTCCCTGGGCCCTGGGCCACAGGTCTTTCAACATTACTTGGTCCTGATAGGACATTTCATATTTGTATCTCACTCCAAGCACCAGTAATTCTTTTCTGTGCACTAGACTATAAGCACCTTGAGGCAGGATTGTTTGTCTTTAGTCTCTAGTAGGACCCAAGGCCTTACAGCTTAAGATTTAACCAATATCTGCTTTAATGTTTGAATTCAATTCAGTTCAGTTTTATTCAGTTCACTCCAATTCAATTTGGTTCAATTCAACTCAATAAATGTATCTTGAAGGCTAGGAACTATAAAACACTACAAAGGCATACCTAGGAGATATTGAGAGTTTGGTTCCAGACCACTATAATAAAGCATGTATTGTAATAAAGCAAGTCACACGACTTTTTGGTTTCTCAGTGCATATAAAAGTTATGTTTACACCATACTGTAGCTTATAAAGTGTGCCATGACATTATATCTTAAAAAACCCAATATGCATACCTTAATTTATTGCTGAAAATTACTAGCCTTCTTCTGAGCCTTCAGTGAGTCAATATTTTTTGCTGGTGGATGTTCTTGCCTTGACGTTGATAGATGATGATTGATCCGGGTGGTAGCTGCTGAAGATTGGGGTGGCTGTGGAAATTTCTTAAAATGAGAAGACAGTGAAATTTACATGGGTTAGATTGGCCTAATTTCAATATTGTTCTGTCTCAGGGAACAGGAGGCCCAAGAAGAGGGAGAGAGATGGGAAGTGGCCCATCAGTGGAGCAGTCAGAACACACAAAACATTTCTTGATTAATTTAACCATCTTACATGGGCATGGCTCATGGTGCCCCAAAACAGTTACAATAATATCATCAAAAATCACTGACCACACATTGCCATAACATATATGATAATAACAAAATAATTTGAAGTATTGCAAGAATCACCAAAATGTGACACATGACACGTGATGTAAGCACATGCTACAGGAAAAAATGTTGTCAGTAGACTGGCTTGATGCAGAGTTGCCAGAAACCTTCAATGTGGAAAGAAAAATGTAATATCTGTGAAGCCTGATAAAGTGAAGTGCAATAAAATGAGGCAGGCTTGTAATAGCTATAGGTAAAAGAAATAATAATTCCCTTCTTTCATAATGACATGGTGGAGGTGTCTTGGATAGAGAACTGAACTTGAAATTAAGAAGATGGGTTATAATCATGCCTCAGAAACTCATTAGCTTTGTGACCCTGGACGAATCATTTAGCCTTCCTCAGTCTCAGTTCCCTCATCTATAAAAGAAGGAGAGTGGACTCAATAATCTCTAAGGTGATTTCCAGATCTAAATCTATGAACCCATGGTCCTATGAAATACAGAATATCTAAAAGTCTTTGTGCAATTTTAGACTTTAATAGCTTAAAACTGCTGTAAGACTTTTTGGATACCTTCATTATTCAGAATGAATATAAAATAAATACTACATAGATAACAAAAGAGGGTACTAGCAGTTGGGAGCATCAACAAAGGTCTAAAGGAGTGGGGCACTTGAGTTGGGTATAGAAGGAAGTGAGTAATTACATCAGGCAGAGAAGTAGAGGGCACGCATTCCAGGCATGGGGCGGGGGTAGACCAGTGTAGAGACAAGGACAATGGGAGATGGGATTCCATGAGGAAGGAATACAGAGAAGATCTGTCTAGTTGGACCTTGAAAGGAGGGAAAAGCAGCACTGTATGATAAGATGACCCTGGCCTGCCCCTGTCTTTTAGCATAGGTGGGGTGCCTAGGGTCTCTTTTTACTAAGAGATTAATTATTATGTGTTTTGGGACTGGTAAGGCCCAAGTTAAGCTCCCAAAGATATATTAAGGATCTCCTATGAGCCAGACACTGGGCTATAGTAAGTGCTGAGTTTACAAAGAAAGGCAAAAACAGTGCCAGTCTTCAAGTACTCCATATTTTAATGGGAGAGACAACATGCAAACCACTATGTACATACAAGACATAAGCAGGGTAAAGTGGAGGTAATCTCAGAGAGGTGGCACTCGAATTAAGGTGGGCTGGGAAAGGCATCTTGCAGAAGGTAGGATCTGAGCCAAAACTTGAGGGATGCCAAGGAAATCAAGTGGTGGGAAAGAGAATATTCTAAGCATGGAGGACAGCCAATGAAAAGTCAGAGAGTCAGGAGACAGAATATCACATGAGAACAGCAAATGAGTCAGTGTAGCTGGATTATGGAATAAACTACAAGAAGAGTAAAATGAAAAAAAGACAAGAAATGGAAGAGGCCAAGTTGTGAAGGACTATAAACACCAAGCTGAAGATTTTATATTTCATCTAGAGCCTCTGGAGTTTTTGAGTGTGTGTATGTGTATGTGTATGAGTATGTGATTGTGTGTGTGTGTGAGTGTGTGTGTGTGTATGTGCACAATTGACAGTTGCTTTAAGAAGATCATTTTGGTACCTGGGTGGGAGAAGATAGACTAAAGAGGGGAAAGACTTACTTCACAGGCAACATAATTTGCCTTCTACTTACACAGCACACAAAGTGATGAAGAACTTTAAAAGTGAAATAGAGTAGTTTGATTTTATATAAATGCAAGTATCTATACACATATGGTATCACTGGGTGGTCACTCCGGTGTCATCAAGTGGACCTTATTGAATAAAGGAGTCCTATAGTCAGACTTGTACTTAGGGAAAATTGCTTTGATGGCTATGAAGAAGATGGATTGGGGCTCCATAATGAAAATCCAGGTGAGAAAAATGAGAGCCTGAACCAAGACAGCATATGTCTGAGTAAGGGGAAGTTTAGACATAAGATCTGTTGGGGAGGTAGAAACAACAAGATTTAGCAACTGATTGGATGTGAAGTGTGGGGAGAATGAGAAGTCAACAATAAAACTGAGGGTTATAAGGCTCGGAGACTGAAAGAATGGTGATTCCTTATAATGATCAAAATGGGAAAGTTCAGTGGAAGGGAGAATTTTGAGGGAAGGATATGATGATTTTAGACATACCAAGATTGAGATGTCTTAGAATATGAAGGCTCATCTGCATCAAAATGATAATTGAGCCCATGAAAGCTGTTGAGATCATGGAGAGAGAATAGATAAAGATAAGAGGGCCCCCTGGACAGAGTCTTGTTAGGGAAGTTAGGGAAGGTGGAATGTGGATGTTGAAGCAACAAAGGATACTGAAGTGATCATAAAGGTAGAAAAAACAGGAAAATAATGGTGTTACAGAAACCTAGGAAGGTGGAAATGAGTATCCAAGAAGAGACAGTGATCAACAATGTCAACCATATCAGAAAATCCAAAAAGGATAAGCATAGGTCTGTGCCCTGAATGATTAGACACTTGTAAATAGAAACGCAAGAGAAAAGAAGCATGGATAGGTACACAATTTTATCTACTGGAAGGACCAATGTAAGGATGAGTTGTTTATACGTTTATGAGGGAGAAGAGACAAGTGTCCTCCTTTACTTCCTCACTCCTTTTCCCCTTCCCTCTTTCCTTCTTTCCTTCCCTCCTTCCTTCCTTCCTTCCTTCCTTCCTTCCTTCCTTCCTTCCTTCCTTCCTTCCTTCCTTCCTTCCTTCCTTCCTTCCTTTATCTTTCTCCTCCTCCTCCTTCTTCTCCTCCTCCTCCTTCTTCTCCTCCTCCTTCTTTTTCTCCTCCTTCTTCTTCCTTTTCTCTCTCAATTTAGCATGGTACTTCACACATAACCGAGCACTTTAATAAATACTTATTTACTAACTGATCTGATCTTGTTTTCATGTTGTCTTCTCCATTAGATTGTGAGCTCCTTGAGAGCAGGAACTATTTTTTTCCCTTTTCTTTTTATTTCTAGTGCTTAGAACAGTGCCTAGCATATAGCAGATTCTGAATCACAGTTTATTGACTGGCTGATTTTCTAAAACTAAATAATATATTTTATGTTAGGGAAAAGTGTTTGAGGGAGTGAAATGAATCCAAAATTAAGGCTGTGCTGATGAAGAAATGATCTTAACTGCACATCTAGAAGGGATTTCTGTGTAGGTTACTTCTGGTTCCCCTTACCTATACCTTCAAGCATAATATACGAAGATGTGGCAACTGATTTTTATTTTTTCAGCTTGGGCTAAAAAGACCTTAAATGGTGGTGAGTTTGGTTTTAAAATAAGGAAGAACTGCTTGATTATAAAATTTAGCAAGGAATAGTAGAAAGGATGTTGGACTTGGAGTCTAAATTCCTAGATTCCAATCTAATCCAATAAACATTTATCAATTGCCTACTATATGGTTGGCATTGTGCTAAGCATTGGGGATACAATTAATAAAAAAAGACGGTCCCTGCTCTCAAGGAGTTCATAATCTAATAGGGGACAGGGGGGCACCAACACAAAAGGAGAGAGGAAAGGGGGTTGGGATTTGTAATCATTCCCACTGCTAACTAGTTCATTGTGTGACCTTACATAGTACATTGAACATTTTTGTACTTTAATCTATTTGTAAAATGGTGATAAGAATAACTTCTTGCTTAAAGGGCTCTGGTGAGGATCAAATGAAACAGTAGATTTAAACATTTTGTGTACTTGGAAGCCCTATACAACTTCAGAAGACTATATTATTTTTTGTTATTATTATATTAACAAAGGACAGATGGCTAGCTGTAGAATCTTTCTCCACAGAGGTAGGGAAAGATTAGGCAAATAATCATCTCTGTTTAGATGACTTAGTTTCCTGAAGTTGAAGGAAATTAAACTCTTCAGAGCCCTTCTGTGGTTCCACAACTCTATGAACTCCTCAGAACAGGTTGTAGTATATAGATATGAATCAAATTGGGTTAAATTGAGAAATCTTATGGAAGACTATTGACTCCCAATTTAAACATGGGAAGAGAATGAGGACATTATTTTTAATGTTATGTGTTTGACAAGTGCCAATGAAGACAACCAAGTTAAAATTGCTGATGAAGATGGGGGTGGGGACTGTAAATAAAGTTTGGGGAGCTCAGCAAGGAGTTCCTGAATGGTCAAGGTCATTCCTATATTTTTTTTGGGGGGGCATTTAAAGAGAGTGCCAGAAAGTCTGATGAAGATATGAGACTAAATAGAAGAGGCATGGGATAGAGTTGAAGTACAGTAGCAAAAGGATGACAGAAAAATTGGGCATGTAATTCATTTAGCAAAATGAGATGAGTTAGAGATGAAGGTTTGAAAAAATACCAGTGGTAGATATGAGGAGCTGATAAAAACAGAACTGGAAGAAAAAGGAGCAGAGAGACACCGAATCTTGGACTAGAATCCCTAAATTTCTGAAAGGAAAGAAAACATCAGAGGGAATAAAGTCTAAAACTGCACATGTAGCTCAAGGGTGAATTGGGCTAAGACCAAGTTAAGGGAATATAAATGAAGGAAATGATATTGTCACACATCCAGGTCAGAGTACATGGCAGAGAGTGAAGACAGCATGCTAAGTGATATCAGATGGATAAAAAATGCTTCCATTAATATAATGGAATTAAATTTCCCCTCTCATTTTTTTGGGGTGGGATTAGAATTAGTCCATGCAGAATAAATCAATTACCACACACAAGAGAAAGCTGAGGTTTCTTGCCTCCTGATGGCATCGTTTTCTTCCATGAAATCAGAGTAGTTCAGACTTGAGCATGCCATGAGAATTCCAGTTAGGTCATGAACAAAACATTTCAGGGCAGAACCACTGTGTTGTGGTTGTTTTAACTTTAGGGATAAATTCAGGAAAGACTTCACATGAAAATCAGGATGATTCACCTCATAGAAAGACCTAATTGAAAATTCTTAGTGTAGATAGAAAAAGTATAGTTTCTTTTCCCCCATGTCAGGGTGAAGTAAAAATGGGTTAGAGTAGGAAAGGTAATTTAACCATTTAAAGATGTGATTGTTTCATTAATATTTACTTTTTCTGATTAAATATTCATGAGGCCCAGCCTTCCTTCCTCACAGTGTTGCTTTCATGGCCAACTGCACTGGCTCAGTACACGGGAGGTCTCAATTAGCCATTCAGGCTGACAGAGAGGACTCACCGCCAAGGGGCCTTTACCCTGCAGTGGGTTGAAAACAGATGATGTGTGTGTCTGTGGGCATAAGTAACAGAGAAACCGGCTCACTCTGAATATCCCATCAAAGAAGCTTCAGCGGCACAGCAGTGCCCTCGAGAAGGCTGAGATGGATATTTCCTGAATTGCATAAACATAACTTAGTATGCCATCTTCAATTTCTTTTCAGAGTGACCTGGATCTTTTTTCACTGGAACTTCCTCCGTTGATTCTCTCGCACAATGGGTTACATGTGAGTGATCGCTGAGCCTCATGTAGACTTCTTTGTAGCATCTCCTCTGATATAGTTTTTTTTTCTCCCCTTCCTGAAATTTTAGGGCTCTCTTCAGTTCAATAAGCATGGATGAATGGAAACTCACTTTATTTGCCACATAAGATCTGGTGGAATGCATGACTCAGCAGGATGAAGGACTCCTGACACTGAGATCCACGCTCTGATAGCCACATGGTTGGCTTCTCTCCAATGTGAGGCTAAGCTTGGAGTCAGAATGACCCAGGCTCTAGTTCTGGCTTTATTCTCATTGTTGACCAGATGGATGACCTAGGACAAGTCAGCTAACGTTTATAGACCCCATGCCATCTGTGAATTGAGAATAAAAATATCTCCCTCTGAGAGAGAGGTGAGGATAAAGGTCGAAAGCTATCTTGTAAGTTGTTGTTCAGTCATGCCTGACTCTTTTTGACTCCATGGGCTATACTGTTCATGGGGTTTTTTTTGGCAAAGATGCTGCAGTGGTTTATCATTTCTTTATCTAGTGGATTAAGATGAACAGAGGGACTTGCCCAGGGTCACATAGCTAGTGAGTATCTGAGGCTGCATATGAACTCAATTCTTCCTGATTCCAGGCCCAGGGCTCTATCCACTGCACCACCTATCTGCCTATAATAGAAGCAGGAGTTATTAGTAGTGTGTAGGTGTAATTATTCCAGGGCAGCAAGGTGACATGGTGGATAGAGTGGTGGCCCTGGAGTCAAGGACCTGTGGTCAAATTTGGACTCAGAAACTTACTAGCTATGTGACCTTAGGCAAGTCACTCAACCCTGTTTGCTGTAGTTTCTTCATCTCTAAAATGAGTTGGAGAAGGAAATGGCAAATCACTCCAGTATCTCTGCCAAGAAAACCCCAAATGGGGTCATGGAGACTCAGACACAACTGAAACAACTCAACAACAACACTAAATATTCTAAATGTTACCGATGGAACAGATATATAGACAATAAAGTTAAACTCAAGTCTTAACTTCAACTCTCCCTTTTCAAAAATTTCCCATCATTCTCTCACACTCTATGTCCAAGTCCTACTTGCTGATCTCTGAATTCTCTGTTTACCTCAGGCACATCTCAGCTTTCTTAGAGGTTCAGGCCAGTAGCTCTCTTCTATAGGAAACCCTTCCTAGTCTCCTAAGGTGTTAGCATCTTCTGCCTCCCCAAATTATATTTACCAATTCATGTGATTGTTGTCTGTAAGTAACTCAGAGCAGTGACTGTCTTGCTTTGGTCTTTGTATTTTTGATGCCTAACTTTGTTCTTTTGTCAAATAGTAGGCATAAAGTAAATCTATGTTGAACTGAAACTAGGTTTTTACTTAAAAATACCAAACATGATTCCCCCCTTCAATTCCATTTGTTTTGCTGAAATATACTAAGAATTAATTCCATATAACCGGTAGGGTATCTCAGAGAAGCAGATCACCTTTTCCAATTAAGTTTTTAGATTCTCTAAGAACTCTTTCTCTCTCTGTCTCTCTGACTCTGTCTTTCTGTGTCTGTGTCTGTGTCTCTCTGTCTCTGTCTCTCTGTCTCTGTCTCTCTGTCTCTGTCTCTGTCTCTGTCACTGGGGTTCCAGTGAGATATTAATCAGAGGTCAGGATGAAAATGAATACAATTTGTCCTTTTCTCCCTTTGGAAAGCCATACCATCCTTGGACTAAGCATTCAGCTGTGTTCTAGAATGTTCCAGTGTCCCTTGTTTAAGTAGGAGAGCAGGATGTAAACCTTGATTTTTAATTTTGACTATTTAGTTTGTTGTAGCAAAGGTCTCCTGATGTATGTGAAGTGCATAGTGAAACCACCTGGATACTGTATCTTTAAAAGCCGAGGAAGTGCACAGAGCAGCATCAGCAGCTGCAGTCAATACCAATTTCCACATCTGGATCAATACCATCTGTGATGGCTCTGTAGCTGCAAAGATTGTTTCACACACATACTCAGAGAAAGGGAGGGGAGCAGAGAAAAGGAATTGGTTTTAATGATTTCAGGGTTTTGAGTATTCTCTCTCTCCCTCTTTTCCTTAAAAGAAATAAATACATAGAATTAGAAACTGAATTTATGAATCTTCTACTCTATATCAAATTTAAATTTTCCTCCAATCTGTTAAAGATGGTGATATTCCACTTAGAAACAACCTTATTCTTTGAGTTGATTTAAAAAAAAACAAAAGGAGTTGTTATTTTTTTGTGATTTTCTGTATTTATAGGGCTTCTTTGCATAAGAACTTCAAAATATTTTATAATTATTTTCCCCAATTTATGAATAAAAAATGACTCCCATTAAATGATATGTTTGTGAACTTATGATGAATGAATTAAAAAAATTACTCAGCCCCTACTACATGCCAGGACTGCTCCAATAAAAATTGGAGATATAAATACAAAAATCAAGATGATCTTTGTACACAAGGAACCTATATTCTAATAGAGGAAGACAACACATGTAGGAGAATCACAGCCAAGGAGAAGTGTTTTGGACAGTGAAATCAAAGGATGGTGAGTGAATTCACAAGGGAATTGACTGACATACTGATTCAGGAATGGTAATATTGATCTGATTACCATTCTCAGAACAACAGATAGGAAGATGGGTGTGGAGCATGGGAGGGGACAGATGCCCTTAGTGTCTTGGCAATTAAATGCATAGAGGGTCTTCACAGAGCAACATTTAGATGTCCCAACTCTTAAGCTCCCTACACTTGTTTGTTAATATGCACTAGATATGACTAAAATAAATGATCAGTTTATTTCACTACATTCTGGCTATACGGTGCCTTGAATGATGGAAGACTTGGAGGTACCTTTGGAGTGGAACACTACAGTTGTTTTTCACAGGGTACAGTTGTTGAAACTGCCAAAAGACATTGGATGCAATTGAGTCTGTGGGGAAATTCAGAGACTGTATGTCATTACTCTTGGTGGAAAATTTCCTGGTGGGTCAGGGTCACAATCATTTCTTTTAAGTGATTGGGACTTTAGTTCTGCATTTTAGCTATAAGACAAGAATAGAGCACATGCTTTCTTCCAGGTCTTTAACTTGCTTCCAAACAAGCTAATCTCTCATTGTTGGCTACCATCTTAAAGGTTCAGTCCCTTCTAACTAGAACCATTGGAAAACTGGCACTTTTATCGCCGACTGAGTAAGTGCCTGGCTCGATGGCTGAGGTAGTATGAAGGAATATATACTTCCACCAATGTGCTAGAAATCTGTTTCATAGCTAGAAGGCTACCCAGTGGTAAGCCAAAGAGTTAATTACTTGTGTAACCATTTAGGTGGCATAGGGAGACAAGAGGAAAAAACTAAAAGTAGATTTATTGAAATCATGTCACTTTCCCTATACCTAACCAGTTTGGTCTGAGAAGTACCAAAGGCAGGACTGACTCACATATTTATATTGTCCATAGAGGCATAGATTTAGAGCTGGAAGTGACCATCTAGTTGAGCTATGTCATTTTACAGTTGAGGAAACTGAGGTACTAATTCACATAGGTAGCAATTATCAAAGCCAGGAGTTGAACTTAAGGTTTTTGGCTCTAAATCCAGTAGTCTTTTCACTATACCACACTGCTTTCTGACTCTGTAAGCCTCTGAATTTCATATATCCTAAATGGCTGATTTAAAAATTTAAAATTCTCTTCTGTGGACTCTTGCCCTCTGTATTTTATTTCACCTTATTCCATATCATGGTGCAGTTCCCTACATAGCTTCTAGCTATGATCATTGGACTTTGTTTTCTTTTGTTGGAGAAATTTTGTCTTGTTCTTCTAGAAGGTATTGGCTAACTGCTAATTCAGTGGGAAGTGGTCAGATTTCTAGGAAGTCATGCCCACCTGCCCCGCCCCCCCCTGCCAAGTCATTAAAGGAAATTGACCTGTAGACCCACTTAACCTTAACTTTCATGATTGGAGAAGATGACACCATGATGCTGATCTTGCTACCATAAAGGGGACAACTTTTACAGGGTGTTCTTGGTCCTCTCATATCCTGAAATCTGTCTACCATTTCTTTTTCCTCCTCTCTGATGCTTCGTTTTTTATGTTCTGCCCTAATACCTAATAAATCAATTAACACCAATTAGGTTGATTATGAAAGTCCATAAAAACAGATATAAAAATACCCATAAATCCCCAATAAAATGCCCAACCAAACACAATCCATGAGTTAGCAACTAAATAAAGTGACTCTATTCTAATGTGGCTCCAGAATCAGTATAATGAAAAATTTCAACTATAAAGCATTTACCAGGACACAATGTGACGAGGAGGCAGGCCTTAAAGTATTTCAGAAAGGGAAAAACAACAGGAATGCTTTCCTTCCTGTGGTTTTATTGGGGTTTTTTACAGTTTTTTTTTCCAGTGGATTGGGTGTCCCCTTTTCTTTTATGGCTCAGGAAGAGAACAAATCACCTAATGTCAAAACTAGAAGGGAACTTAGGCATTATGTAGAGTTGGTCTAATCATGTTAAAGATGAAGAAATTGATTCCCAGACCACCCACATAATTTGCCCCAAAATATATTGGTCACTAGTGGCAATGGTCTCTTAGAACTGCACAGAACTTGTCGAGTTCTTCTCCCTTCACCATGTTGCCTTTTTCAAACTAAATTGCCCAAGAGGAGAAATTGGTTGGACAAACTCCACAGAAGAGACTGGAGAAATAGATTGATGAGAGATTATAAGGCAGAGTAGGGGCAGCTAGGTGGTGCAGTAGATAGAGCACCAGTGCAGGAGTCAGGAGGACCTGAGTTCAAATCTCACCCCAGACCCTTGACACTCACTAGCTGTGTGACCTTGGGCAAGTCACTTAACCCTAATTGCCTCATCCTGGGCCATCTCCAGTCATCCTGATGAATATCTGGTCACTGGATTCAGATGGCTCTGGAGGAGAAGTGAGGCTGGTGACCTGTATAGCGCCCTCCGTCACTCAAAACAAAGTCGTGTAAGTCATGTCATTATTTGTCTGATGGCATGGTCTTCTTCGGCAATGAAGGACAACACACACAGCTCTTCTAATAAGGAAGAGTGAATGTCTAGGAACTCACTTTCACTGAACACACAACCCTGTCCTTGAAAGGCCTGCAAAGACTACCATAGGAATGTCCAATTTCACTAATAATGAGTATATAAAAGTTCAGGTTAACCTGAGACTATGTCTATAGGTGTCCCTTGAAATGAATTAATGAATTCAGCTGAATACAGTCTACTACATATTTCAGAAAGAGAGCCAGACTTAAAATAAGGAAGAATCACTGTCACTTCCTAGCTGTGTGTTGTTATTTCTTCTCTCAGAACCTCAGTTTCCTCATCTGTAAAAGGAGGATGGTCTAATAACTACCTCAAAGGGTGGTGTAGAGTGAGGATTGGCAAACGATGGCCTGAGGACCAGATTTAACTCTTCCTTTGATTTTGTATGGATTGAGAACTAAGAACTGTTAATACTCTTAAGTCTAGAGACTCAAATGAGATAATTTACATAAACCACATTGTCAATCTTAATGTGATATGACAATGTTAGTCTCTAATACTACCTTTCTGTTCAAGTCCTTCTCCCCACAGTATGGAATTGACCTTGGGTTTCAATGGTAATGCCAGTGTACCAAAAGTTCTCTTAAGCACTATAAAGCTGGACATTCTACAAGTTTAGGTCAGATGACTGTATCTTCTGAGGACCAGCCTAAATTCACAGTAATTTAACACTAAGTTGGCCAAAGGATAGTATAGACCATGGCAACCCACAAAGAACATCTACTGAGTTATAGAAGGCTTTTGATCTACATGGATGGAGGCAAAGATCACAACGATGAAATCACAGATCCCTGAGACGTTACTGCTGCTATTGTTTTGTAGTACCAAGCTTTATATTTAAAAAACTTAGGATGTCTTCCCACAGCTGATTGCTATGTCCTTATTGTCAGTCCAATATAGGTCCAAACACAAGATAAAACAGAAAAATGACCATTTTCTTAAGTCATCCACGTAAATTCATTATTTCCATCTTAGTATTTATGCATGATCCTTTTATTTCATCATGGTAGGAAAAGAATAACTAACCATGATCTCCATTTCTCCCACCTCTGTTTCTCCCAGCCAATCCTGTTGTATTATATGAGGTGCTACATTAGAAAATCCCAGCATCCCAGCAGTATGCCCAAAAAGACAGAGAGTCTAACTCTATCTCCAGGGAAGGAAATCAAGAAAGTAGGAAAACTTGACAATGTCCCTCAAATTTCTTACAGTAGTCTATTCTACACTCTCTTTGCTTTAGTTTGTAGTTACCACTTTCAGAGGACTTGTAGATACCATGATTTTAATGATTTTTGAACTAATTCAAAATAATTTATTGAGTCATCATTCCACGGAGAGCAAACATTGGAAAGAGCCCTGTAATGGGTACATTGGAAAGAGCATTGTCTCCAGAGGCAGAGGTTCTGATGTTTACCACTTGTGTGAACTTGAGCAAAATCATGTAACTTCACTGAGCCTCAATTTCCTCACATCTAGAATGAAGTGGTTGTACTTCCAGTTTTAGATCCATGTGATTTATATAATTCTATTTAATTAAAATCAATACATATTCAGTGCCTACAGGACAGGAAAGTGGGGTCTTGGTTCTAGCCACGATTCACACTTTGCCACTGTAAACTCGCAGGATTTCTCTGTATTTGTGGGGGAAATGATTCCAGCTCAGTGATACCAAGAACATTGATCTTTATCAAGTAACTGCTTTATGAAGATAAGAGATTTCAGTCTCTAAAAGTAGTTGGGAGATACTCAGGCTGTGTTTGCACATGACACTTCAGGTTTTCATCCCATTTTTCCTGGGTTGTCTTTGGTTTAGGCTCTAAGCTAATGACCTCCAGCTGGATTTCTGAGTTTCAACACCACAGTCATTAAATGGGATTGACTGGTACAACTTGAGCTCTTCCCTGAAAGGTTTTCAATGGCAACAGCAGATATGAAAATTCATCTTTGCCCATGGATATATTTTGTTGGAATTTGCATGATTATTTGTACTTCGAGAAAGAGTTTATCTGTGGTCACTCAAATCTATTGGTTTGACTGTGTTGCTAGGATGGGTGGAATTGGTCTCTGCAGGGACCAGTTTGCCTGGATCCTGTTCTCTGATAAAAGGTCACTTCCTGAAACGGGCCAAGCATCTGTTGACCACAAGGAGAACACTAGCTTACTATCCTATCCAAATTTTCTGTCATATTAGGCAATGAAAGGCACCCTGTTTTTATGAGATTAAAACAACCAGTTAAAAAAGTAGAACTCCATTAAAATTTAGAACAGAGCTCCTAAACAGGTTGCTTTATTGAACTGATTTTAAGAAACAGAATCCAAAATTAAAAACAATTTTGCTTGTGTAGATGTGGTCAGAGGAGCTGGTTTAATAAATCAGGTGAAGAAAGAGTACAAGTAGAACTCAGAATATTTAAGTTTCCATGTTAATCATTAGCCAGCATACCAAGAGGGCAGAAGAAAGAATGCTAAACTGAACAATGACTTGGAGACCAAGATTCTAGTGCTGGATCAGTCCCTAATTTTACTATATGACTTGGGCAAGGAACATCACCCTCCATGCTTTGCCTATAACGTAGCCCATTTTATATAGCATTATAAGGACTGTACCACACTTTACATCTATTATCTTATTTAAGGTTTGTGGAGACATTTCAATATACTCATTATGCCCCTTTTAAAGATGAGGAAACTCATGCTGAAAGGAGTTAAAGTGACTTGTCTAAGGTTATATAGGTAGCAAGTTTCTGAGATGGGATTTAAACCCAAGTTTTCATGATTTCATAACTACCTTACTTACCAATCTATTGACTATGTCATGTTGTCTCTCTGGGTGGGTTGGATTAGGAGATCTGAGATCCTTAGCCTATTTTATTTCATGGGCCACTTTGGTAGTCTGGTGAACCTTATGGATCCCTTCTCAGAATAATATTTTTAAATGAATAAAATAAAATACAAGGATCACAAGGGAAACCAATTATATTGAAATATTAATATTATTTTGATTATATTAATTAATAATAATATTATATTGAAACAATAGTAAATATTAACACTGCAAAGAAAAAGCATTCATAGACCTCATTTTAAGAATCCCTGATTATAAGTTCTTCTCTCTCAGGTACCATTCAACTGGTAGTCTATGCTTCTGTGATTAAAAGGATCCATGGAGATCCTTGAGGGAATCATCTCTGTTGGATACCAAAAAGTCACTTTGGTTCTAGTTTCAGTTTGCAGAATCTTCAGAGACCCAGCTTATTTAGGTGAGAAATACCTGAGGTATTATTCTTGGCATGTTATGTCTGGGTGTGTATGTGAAGGTTTCTAGAGCATCCCTCTCAAGACTGTTTTTTAAGATTCTAGATACTAAGTTGCTAAAAGTTGGTGCTTTGATAGTTCAATGGAACCATGATCTCAGGAGTGTGGGCATTTCCTCTGGGATAGGATGGGGGACAGTTTGAATGCTTTTATTATGATTATTCAAATTTTATCATAGTGTAGTTCTAGAGTTGGAAAGAACCTCCAACCCAATCTCCTCATTTTATAAATACAGAAATGGAGGACAGGCTGGGTAAATGACTCATCCAAGTTCACACAAATTTCAGAAGAAGGATTTAAACCCAGGTCTTCTGATACCAAAGCCAGTGCTCTTTTCACTCTATCATGACCTCCCTGTAAATCAGGAGGATTTTGTGATTAGGTAATGTTTGTAAGGTTATGTTTGCCGAAGGTCATATAGCAAATCAATGACAGATCCAGGGCTAAAATTTTGGTCTCTTGTAAATGATAGGATCATGGGAGCACATATTTAGAACTTGATGATCTTTAGAGACCAAGTACAGCTCCCTTGTTTTACATAGAGGAAACTGAGGCACAGAGAAATTAAGTTCCTTGTTCGAGATCAAATATCTAGTAAGGATCTGGGGCAGGATTTGAACTCTGGTCGTCCTAAGTACTCTATTCACTATACCACATAAAGGATCCATCTATTACAATGGAGGTCTTTTTTTTGGTCTTTTACTATTTCTTGAACACCACTGCAGCATTCAGGCTACCTTTTTTTTTTTTTTTTTTTTACTCCTATATGTCCATGATGGTTTCCTTTACAACAGCTGATGTAGAGAAGTAGGAATCTGTTTCTAGATACTTAAGCTTACTTAGAATCTTTTTGATCCCTTTGAGTCACTTGCAATTTCGAATTTGATGAGGTCATGGTGTTAGATTGTGTTTCTTGAGGGCTGAGACTGTCTTTTGCCTCATTTTGTATCCCCACAACTTAAGCACAGTGCCTGGCTCATAGACATCAGCTTATAATGCTTATTGGTTGATTGACTGATCATGATAATATGTGATATTACATAACTAGGAGAATATTAGTTTCCACAGATGAGTTTTTGTGGTAGGAAGCAGCCTGGTTCATTTAAAGTCTATCCTACCTCCTAGATGTGATCCAGCCTCAAGTCCTATTTATTTCTGGCTCTTGATTATCATCCATCTGCAGACTCTATCAATGATACATTAATTGATTGAGATAATATTTATAAAGCACTTTGTGCAGTGCCCGGCATATCATAGGTACTTAATAAATTCTTGTTCCTTTTTCCATGTAATGATGGATTAGTCAACAAGCTGCTTTGCTCATGAAGTTGTGTCATATGATTTGGGTAATATACATTTTTTAAAAATCCTCTTTGTTTTTCCTGTGTGGATGATCTATTTCATTGTGAATTTCACTGGGGTGAGGAGATTTTATGCAGTTTTATACAGTTTCTTATCATTTTCTTTTTTTAAATTTTTTTTAAATTTTTAGGCAAATGCTAGAACTTAAACACATAAGAAAAGAAAAAGAAATATTGTAAATTTAAATATTAAACTTAAATGTAAAACAAGAAAAGAAAAAAGTGTCATGTACATAGCAGAACATAGGAGCAGATTCAGAATATATAGCAATAACTTACCATTTCAAGAAAGCCTGTGTACTCAATACTGTGCATTATGTTGAAAGTTGTCCATCTTTTCTTTGCTTCCTTGTAGGTTTTCTTCTGTTCTCTGTGCACTTTTTACTTTGTTCTTTTTTCCCTCTTTCCTCCTCCCTACCTGCAATCCCAAGGCTACAACTGATCATGGATATTTTATATTAAGTATTGATATATACATACCTGTATACATATATACATAATACATATATGAACATATACTTCATTTAAGAGATTCTACTTTACTCTTATTTTTATGTTTGCATCTCTTTTTCCCTTTCCCTCCTAACTCCTCTACTTTATTTCTCCGTGCTACTTTGCCCTCCTGTTGCTTAACCTACCCCCTGCTCCAGCAATCCCATTCCCCTACATCTAAATGACTTTTGGTACACCCCTTTGACCTATTCCATCCCCCTCCTCTCTAAAAATCCCTCCTTTAACCTCTCCCCTTTCCTAACCCCTAAGAGGTTTATTTCATTCTAAATTTAGAACTTTTATAGTCTTCTAGATATATATATATATATTTTTTTTTTCTCCTCTTCAACCCATTCCTGATGAAAGTAGGTTTCCAGAACTAAGAGTCTCCTTCCTCCATTTAATTTCCCTGTATTTTTTCTGCCTCTTGAACTTCATTTGTATAAAATAATTACTCTTTTAGCTGTTCTTGAATAGTTTTACTTTTTTGAAGCAATATCATACTCAGGTCTATCACAATCTTTCTTATAAGCTACATAATTACTAGTAACAATCTTAGGCATTCTACATTTTCCATGCATAAAAGGTAAACATTCTATACTTATTTAGGCCCTTGTAATTGGTCATTGGTATGTACCTTATATTTCTCTTGGCTCTTATATGTCAAATCTTCTATTGAATTCATGTTTTCTTTTTAACAGAGTCCTGGAAGTCTGACAGTTGATCAAATTTCCATTTTTTTTCCCATTCAGAATTACGCTTAGTTTTGCTGGGTATGGTATTTTCAGCCAGAGGCCATGTTCTTTTGCCCTTCCATAGATAATGCTCTAAGACCTACCATCTTGTGATATCACCAAAGATAGTTCTTGGGTGATACTAGTTGTGATACCATCATATGTAAATTTTTTTTTCTTGTTTCTCCAAACAGTTTGATATTGATCTGGGGCTTTTGGAATTTAGCTATAATATTTCTGTGAATTTTCCTTGTAGGATCTCTTTCAAAAGGTGATCAGTGGATTTTTTCTATTTCTACTTTCTCTCTTGTTTTAATGCTTGAAGGCAATTTTCTTTAATTATTTCCTGTATTATTGCATTAAGATTTATTTTTGGATCAGAACTTTCAGGTAGTCCAATTATCCTTATGTTTTCTCTTCTTGAGCTGTTCTCAAAATCTGCTGTTTTTCTTATGAGATGTTTCACATTCTCTTCTATTTTCCACTCAACCCCCACACACATACCCATACACCTATACACATATTTCTTCATCTCTTATAACTTCGCTGACTTCCCCTTGTCCAATACTAATTTTCAAGGAGTCATTTTCTTCCTTAAGATTTTGAATCTCCTTTTCTAATTGGTTGACTTTCTTACTAAAATCTTCTAGTAGGATTTTTATTTTTATTTTTAATTTGTCCCCATTCTCATTTTATTTTTAAAGTCTTTGTAAAGTTCTTAAGGAGATTCAATTTTTTTAGGAGGATGGGGCAGGTGACCATTTGACATTACTCTTTGAGGTAGAAGAGGGTTTCTTTGTTTCAATAACCTCCTCTGAAGATGAATCCTGGTCTTCTGTATTCCTTTAGTAGCCCTCTGTGGTTGGATCCCTTTGCCTTTGCCTTTTTTTGGGTGGGGGTAATAATTTAACTTTTTTTTATAATTGCCTCTATTCCTGGGGTATTGGGGATGGTTCCTTTGACCTCTGATCCTCTTTGGGTCTTCCCTCTAACTGTGAACTCAAACTAAGACCTCTAGCCTCGTGTAAGTACCCACAGACAGTGGATTCCCTACCCCACTGCTTTGGTACCCCCAGGGTGGGGTGTATACTGGTTCCTTCTTGCCCCTCCAGCTATGTTGGATCTGGTGTTCCTGATCAGCAAAGGTTCCAGTTGCTGGGGCAGAAGCAGCCTCCCAACCCAGCTAACCTCAGGGCTTGTGGCTTGTTTAAGCAACATGCTGCTAGCTGGTAAAGCAGACCTTAGTCTGGAGGTGTTTACTCTTCACAGGGAGGAAATCTAGTCCTGGGATTTTTCTTCAGATCTCCTATTGTTGGGTGAAGACCCCAGTTCTGTCCCTACTTTTATTTGTTTTCAAAGCTCTAGGCTCTCCCAGAGGTGCTATTTTATCTCTTGGTGGAGGAAAATCTTGAGAGCTTGACTTTTCCCGACCTACTCCACCATCTTTCCAGAATCCTTTCTGTCAGTTATCCCTAATTCTTACTAACTGACTGACTCGTCTTTTATTTTAGCCATACCCCATACTGATGATACCTTTTCTATTCCTTACAGTTTCT
This sequence comes from Notamacropus eugenii, assembly GCF_028372415.1. NCBI lineage: Eukaryota > Metazoa > Chordata > Mammalia > Diprotodontia > Macropodidae > Notamacropus > Notamacropus eugenii. The sequence continues at coordinate 482,370,062 of NC_092873.1, forward strand.
GCCCTCAGGATGATTATATTATAAAAAAAATAAAAGGTTTCTAATGCTTCTGCACTTACCAGGCATGGGTTGGCTCCTTCTCTCCCCCAATGCCATTCATAGCACAGCTTGGTCTGGCATTTCTTGTCAGCAGAGGTTCTCTAGATCTTACCCAGGTCAGATGCCCAATTCCTTTCACTGCCCTGGGGGTGAAGCTCCTGTGTCATGGCCTAGGCAGTCTCCCAACCCAGGCTAACCCCAGGGCTTGCCACCTGTGGTTTAAGTAGACCTAGACTGGAGGTGTTTACTCTTCACAGAGAGGAAATCTAGTTCTGGAATTTTTCTTCAGGTCTGCTCTAATTATCCAAAGAGAACTCAAATTCTGCCCCTAGTCTTACTTCTATTCAAGGTTCTGTGTTTGCCCAGAGGCACTATTTTATCTCTTTTGTGTAGGAAAGTCTTGAGAGCTTGACATTTTCTGACTTACTCTGCCATCTTCCCAGAATCCTCTCCTGTTTCTTATCATTTTCAACAAAATCATCTGTGAACAAGAGCATTTATTATGTCTCTCTATCAAAACAGAGTTCTTCTATTTGGACTGTATATAGGACATCTGCAACAGTGGTAAATAGCACAGGGTAAGCAAATCACCTGGTTTTATGCCCTAATTTTTATATTTAGCATAAGAAATTTTAACTCAATGGTCATATCTATAACAGAGTTTTCTATGACTTTTAGTATCTGTTAGAGATACCTTGTATAAGGGCAGTCTTTAAGACTGATAAGTCAAATACCTTTTTTTTCTGAAGTGAATAATCCATATACACCATGAGATTTTCTATTCTCAGGAGCTTCCCATTTCATTTATATGATTGTAAAGATGTGGTCTCCTACTCCATGTTCCAAAATATTTGTGATTTCACTCATGTGGGTAATCCCTTCAAGAAGAAGGGAATACTACAGTCCACCTATGCATATCTATGTGGTTTAATTTTTCTTCAGGTTTAGACAAATGTACCACAGAAGTTCCGTCTAACGTCCTGGGATTGTTATCACATTCTATTGACACAAATATTTACTAGTTGAAGGATATATACTTTTTTTTTGCTTTTGATATGTGACTGGCTCATTCTCTACATCCCTCTTCCTACCTCTATCATACATTTCTCTGACAATATCTTTTACAATACTTATAAAGGATTATAACCTGAAAGGTAGATGCACCTCTCCAGGATCCTGTGGATAATCCTAAATTTATAGTTTTTGAAGACCTTAGTATTCTATGACTCTATGTCTAGCTTGAGAAAACTGTCTTGAAAATAATTCCACAGTTTTGTAAAGGATATAGTTAAGAAATACATCAACTACTCTCATCAAGATTTGATGGAGATGAGAAAAAAGAGAGAATTGTTAATGTCTTGTTTTTAATAAAAGCACCATCTGTGATAATTCTTGTGCTTTTGGAAATCTTCCCTTCTTTGAAATTCCTTAAAAATCAATCCATGAGTATCTTTAGAACTGATTTATTTCCAACATGGATTATGTCTGTATATATTTGTCCAAGAGTCCACTCTTTTTTACTTCATCTTCTCAAGTTCCACTGGCCCCTGTGCATACGAAACACTGGGAATAGAGGTGCTGGTGGTGATGTCCAAATATGGTGGTTTGACTATCATTATTGAAGAGAATAGATCATTATAAAAAAGGGTGGCAAATCTGCTCCATCATTATCTTCACTTCAGTCTCCTCTATAAATTTATTCAGGTTGATTTGACCCAGCCAGGTCTCATGTTAAACTTTCTTCGGCAACAAAGGATGAACACCCACAACTTCTAAACTTTGTAAAAACTTGTTTCTCCTCTAACTATTTTTGACTCATTTGTAAGGGGATATTGCTCATAATTTCCATGTGTCTTGTATGATATTGTCTTGTACTCTTATTTAGAGCTGCTCTTTGCTATCTCTTCTGCTTGGCAAATAGGTTAGGTGGGTGCTTGGCTGAGGAAGTTGTGAGTAGTTTTCATAGCCTAAACTTTTCTAATAATCAATTCTTTTTAGATCTATCCATTTCACATTATTTCCAGTTAAGTGCTTCCTTGAGAGTGTTAGGTTAGAGATGTTATAATTACATTCAGGGTCTTTTTAAAAAAAATTATTTTAACCTTCTGTCTGGTGTTGATTTTGACCTTTGCTGTAATCAATTGAAAATCTCTCTGAACACAGACAACTAATTCTGAAACAACAATATGGGGAACCAGTCATTTTCTACCAATCAAGATATATTCAGTATTGCTCTAAAATGTTTTGTTTTAGTTGTTTGAGGTTTAAGCACTTTTTTTGCTGAAACTTCTCATATGTCTTTGGTCTTTTTAAATTTTTTTTATCTTGAACTGAATTTCCCAATATGGTTGGAAACTAGACATAATTCTTGATGGATATGGTTAATGGTTTCTAAAACCTTTAAGGTTTGCACATATTATTCAGTATTTGGTCAAAATGGTAAAGACAACAAACCTTAGAATATAAGCCTGTTATGAATATTTGGGTATGTGAGTGATAATCAAAAGAATCAAGATTTATGGTTTTTATGCTGAGAAGGGCAAGGGGTGAAATTTTCATCTTTTTATTAAGTTTGTTTAAATATCAATATCTGCTTGATTTTCAAATCAATTGGTATTCTCTCTTAACTTTTCATGATATGAATTATCAATAAATATTTTAATAAGAACTTACGTATGTCTGGTACTGTACTAAACACTAGGGATATAAAGAAAGGCAAAAATAAATACTCTCTGCTCTTAAGGAGCTCACAGTCTAGTGGGGGAAAATATGAAAATATCTATGTACAAACAAGAGAAATATAGGAGGAACTGGAGATAATCAACAAAGAGAAGGTACTTAGATTAAGGAGAAGAGGGAAAGACTTCTTGAAGAAAATGCAACTTTAGCTGAAATTGGAAGGAAGTCAGGCAACTGAGATGAGGAGAGAGTTCCAGGTATGAAGGACAGCCAGTAAAAATGCCCAGTCAGGAGATAGAGTGTTGTGTTAGAGAAACAGTTAGGTGGCCAGAGTCATTGGGTCACAGAGTATATAGGGGCATAATATGGTGTAAAAATACTGGAAGGATAATGGGGGCTAGGTTATAAAGAGCTTTAAAAGTCAATTGGAGAATTTGATATTTGATTCCAGAGGTAATAGGAAGTATCTAGAGTTCATTGAATAAGGTGAGAGTCGTGACACAATCAGACTTGTTCTTTAGGAAAATCAATTATATAGACAATTAGAGGGATGGACTGGAGTGGAGAGAGAACCACTAGGCTATTTCAATAGTCTTATGAAGTGATGAGGGCCAGGGTGGGTGGCAGCATCAGAGAAGAAAGTAGATCATATGTGAGGGATCTTATAAAAGTAGAAATGATTGGATATACGGATGAGAGACAATGAGGAGATCCTGGATAACTGGGGGGATGTTAGTGCTCTGTACAATAACAGGGAAATTTCAGAAGTGGGGGGATTCAGGGAAAGATAAAGTATTTAGTTTTGTACACTTTGGGTTTAAGATATCTAAAGGCCATGCAGTTAGAGATGTTCAATAGTTGGAAAGGAAAGAGTTAATCTTCAGAAAAAAGTTAGGGTTGGATGTATAGATCTGAGAATCACTTGCATGGTGATGATAATGGAACAAAGGGAGCTGATGAGATCATTAAGTGAAATAGTAGACTTGAGTAACACTATGGTTAATAGGTATGACCTTGATGAAAATACAGCAAGAGAAACTGAGGAGTGCTCAGACAGGTAGGAGGAAATGGTAGTGCAATGAAAACCTAGAGAAAAGATTGGTTGGTTGATGGTTGTCCTTCATTCTTTTTTTTTTTTATTTATTTTTATTTTTAATTTATTTTTTGATGTTTAACAATCACTGCCATACAATTGAGATTTTATCTCCCCCACACCTACCCCCCACTTCCCCCCTCCCTCCCCACGACTGCATACAATTCTGTATAGGTTCTACATATACTTTCCTATTGAGTGTATTTTCACTATAGTCATGCTATGTAGTCAGACTAAAATAAATGAAAGAAATCATATAACAAATCAAAACATGATACACAAAAACTTACACATACACAAACATGATCTGCTACATTTTGCAAATGACTTCCATATTTCTTTCTCTGAGTGTGGAAGGCATTTTGCCTTGAGAACCACCATTGGGATTTTTTTTTTAAGAAGTTCTTGCGTTATTACGAAATTCCAAGTCTACCAGAAAAAACTCTCGCACACTGTGGGTCTTTGCTGTGCACAAAGTTCTCCTGGTTCTGCTCCTTTCACTCAGCATCAGGTCATATAAGTCCTTCCAGGCCTCTCTGAAGTCTTCTTGTTCATCATTTCTTATGGCACAATAGTACTCCATTACATTCATATACCATAATTTATTCAGCCATTCCCCAATTGATGGACATCCCCTTGACTTCCAGTTTTTGGCAACTACAAAAAGTGCTGCTATAAATATTTTTGTACATGTGGGACCCTTTCCCATTTTTATGATCTCTTGGGGATACAGTCTTACAAGTGATATTGCTGGGTCAAAGGGTATGCACATTTTTGTAGCCCTTTGGGCATAGTTCCAAATTGCTCTCTAGAATGGTTGGATGCGCTCGCAGCTCCACCAACAATGAATTAGTGTTCCAACTCTCCCACATCCTCTCCAGCATTTATCATTTTCTTGTTCTGTCATGTTTGCCAATCTTATAGGTGTGATGTGGTACCTCAGAGTTGTTTTGATTTGCATCTCTCTAATCAATAGTGATTTAGAGCATTTTTTCATATGATTATAGATATCTTTAATTTCTTCTTCCGAAAATTGCCTGTTCATATCCTTTGACCATTTATCAATTGGGGAATGGGTTGTCCTTCATTCTTAAAGAGAACCAAAATGATATCACTATGTTAGAATCAAGTCACAGTGCATTTGACTGTGGTTGATCAGACTAATATGAGCTTGGAATGCTCTACAACAGGTGGGGCAAAAATAGTCTATGTGAACATTTGAGGTGGATTGTCTAAATTTGTACATCTCACATTTCTTTTGAGCAATTCTGCTTTGCTCTTAGAGCACAGGACCTTCTCTGGGGCGGGCATGCCATGCTGAACGGTCCTGTACCAATGTCTCCCATATCACACCATCAATTCCAAATTCTTTTTTTAAATTTGCTTTCAGAGTCTGACAGTCACTTCCATATATCTTAGATTTTTTTCCACTCCTTCTCCCTCATTCCTCCCTCCCTTCCCACTCCTTCCCTGAGATAGTGTACAATCATACATAGGTACTACACATACATTCCTATTAAATGTATGTTGCATAGAAAAATTAAAATGAATGGGAGAAACCATAAAACAAAACAAAACAAAATGTAATACAAAAGAAAATGGTCTGTTTCTATCTGTGATTCAAGATCTTTCTCTGGATGTGTACAGCATTTTGCCTCAAGAGGCCATTGGAAATTTTTTAAGTCCATGCATTTCAATAAAGTACTAAGTCTACCAGAAAAATTCCTCACATGCTGTGGTTGTCACTGTGTACAGAGTTCTTTTGGTTCTGCTCCTTTCACTCAGCATCAGTTCATATAAGTTTTTCCAGGTTTCTCTGAAGTCTTCCTGTTCATTTTTCTCACAGCACAATAGTATTCCATTAGATTCGTATACCACAACTTGTTCAGCCACTCCCCAATTGATGGGCATCCCCTTGATTTCCAGATTTTGGTCACCACAAAGAGAGCTGCTACAAATATTTTTGTACTTGTGGGGCCCTTTCCCATTTCTATGATCTCTTAGGGATAGAGTCCCAGAAGCAATATTGCTGGGTCAAAGGATATGCACACTTTTGTAGCTCTTTGGGCATAGTTCCAAATTGCTCTCCAGAATATTTGGATCAGCTCACAGCTCCACCAACAATGAATTAGTGTTCCAAGTATCTCACATCTTCTCCAAAATTTATCATCATCCTGTTTTGTCATGTTAGCCAATCTGATAGGTGTGATGTGGTACCTCAGAGTTTTGATTTGCATCTCTCTAAACAATAGTGATTTAGAGCATTTTTTCATATGATTACAGATAGCTTCAATTTCTTCCTCTGAAAACTGCCTGTTCATATCCTTTGACCATTTATCAACTGGGGAATGACTTGTATTCTTGTACATTTGAGTCGGTTCTCTATGTATTTTAGAAATGAGGCCTTTATCACAGACATTAGTTGCAAAATTTTTTTCCCAGTTTTCTGCTTCCATCCTCATCTTGGTTGCATTGGGTTTGTTTGTGCAAAAACTTTTCACTTTTTTAAATAATCAAATTAAATATTCAAAGTTATCCATTTTGGACTTCATAACGTTCTCTATCTCTTGTTGGGTCATACATTTTTTCATTCTCCATTAATCTGACAAATGCACTATTATTTGCTCCCTTAATTTGTTTATAGTATGAATCTTTATACCTAGATCATGTATCCATTTGGACTTTATTCTTGTGTACAGTGCCAAGCACTGGTCTATGCCCAGTTTCTGCCACACTGTTATTCAGTTTTCCCAGCAATTTTTGTCAAATAGTCAGTTCTTATCCCAGAAGCTGGGATCCTTGGGTTTATCAAACCCAAGCAAATCAAAGATTGCTGTATTCATTAACCACCAAGTCTTGAGTACCTAACCTATTCCACTGGTCTACCTATCTTTTTCTTAGCCAGTACCAAGTGGTTTTGATGATTGCTGCTGTATAATACAATTTGAGATCTGATAGGGCTAGGCCACCTTCCCTAGCATTTCTTTTCATTAGTTCCCTTGATATTCTTTTGTTCTTCAAGATGAATTTTGATTTTATTTTTTCTAGCTCTAGAAAATAAATATCTGGTAGTTCAATTGGTATGGCACTGAATAAGCAAATTAATTTAGGTAGAATTGTCATTTTTATTATATTGGCTCAGCTCACCCACGAGCAAATGATGTTTGTTCACTTACTTAGATCTGACTTTATTTGTGTGAAAAAGTGTTTTGTAATTGTGTTCATATAGTCCCTGGGTTTGTTTTGGCAGGTAGACTACCAGATACTTTATAGTGTCTACCATAACTTTAAATGGAATTTCCCTTTCTATCTTGCTGTTGGGCTTTGTTAGTAATATATAGAAATGTAGATGATTTATGTGGGTTAATTTTGGAACCTGCAACTTTGCCAAAGTTGTTTATTATTTCAAGTAGTTCCTTACTTGATTCTCTGGGGTTCTCTAAGTATATCATCATATCATCTGCAAAAGAATGATAACTTAGTTTCTTCTTTGCCCATTCTAATTCCTTGAATTTCTCTTTTCTTCTCTTATTGCTACAGCTAGCATTTCTAATACCATATTGAATAGCAGTGGTGATAATGGACATCCTTGTTTCACCAATGATCTTATTGGCAATGCATCTAACTTGTCTCCTTTGCATATAATGCTTGCTGATGGTTTTAGGGATACTGCTTATTAATTTATTTTTTCCTATGCTTTCCTGTGTTTTCAATAGGAATGAGTGTTATAGTTTGCCAAAAGCTTTTTCTCCATCTGTTGAGATTATCATGTGGTTTCTGTTAGTCTTGTTCTTGATATGATCAATAATGCTAATAGTTTCTCTAATGCTGAACCAGCCCTGCATTTCTAGTATAAATCCTACCTGATCATAATGTATTATTCTCATGATAAGTTACTGTATTCTTTTTGCTAATATCTTATTTAAAATTTTTGCATCTATATTCATTAGAGAAATTTGTCTATAATTTTCTTTCTCTGTTTTGGCTCTTTCTGGTTTAGGTATCAGAACCATATTTGTATTAGAAAAAGAATTTAGTAGGACTCCTCCTTCGGCAATTTTCCCAAATAGTCTATATAGTATTGGAATTAACTGTTCTTTAAATGTTTGATAAAATTAACTTGTAAATCCATCTGGTCCTGAAGATTTTTTCCTAGGGAGTTCATTGATGGCTTGTTCAATTTTCTTTTCTGAGATGGAGTTATTTAAGAACTCAACTTCCTCTTCTGTTAATCTGGGAAATTTATATTTTTTTAAAATAATCATCCATCTCATTTAGATTGTCGAATTTATGAGCACACACTTGGGCAAAGTAATCTCTAATTATTGTTTTAATTTCTTCTTCATTGGAGGTTAGCTCACCTTTTTTGTTTTTGATGTTGGTAATTTAGTTTTCTTCTTTCTTTCTTTTAATTAAATTGACCAAAGGTTTATCAATTTTATTGGTTTTTTCATAAAGCCATCTCCTAGTTTTATTTATAAGTCAATAGTTTTGTTAATTTCAATTTATTAATTTCTCCTTTGGTTTTCAGTATCTCTAATTTGGTATTTATTTGGGGATTTTCAATTTGTTCTTTTTTGAGGTTTTTCAGCTTCATGACAAATTCATTGATCTCATCTTTCTCTATTTTATTCATGTAGCCATTCAAAAATATAAAACTTCCCCTAAGAACTGCTTTTGCAGTATTCCATAGGATTTGGTGGGTTGTCTCACTATTGTCATTCTTTTGAGTGAAGTTGTTGATTGTTCCTATAATTTGTTTTTTAATCCACTCATTCTTTAGAATTAGATTGTTTAGTTTTCTATTAGGTTTTGGTTTATATTTCCATGGTCTTTGATAAAATTTAATTTTTTTTGTATTATGATATGAGAAGGATGCATTGACTATCTTTGCCTTTTTGCCCTGGATTGTGAGGTTTTTATGGCCTAGTACGTGATCATTTTTTGTATATTTGCCATGTACCACTGACAAACAGGTATATTCCTTTTTATCTCCATTCAATTTTCTCCAGAGATCTATCATATCTACCTTCTCCAGAGTTTTATTTACCTCCTTATCTTCTTTCTTGTTTATTTTGAGGTTTGATTTATCAAGTTCAGAGAGGGGGAGATTGAGGTCCCCCACTAGCATAGATTTGCTGTCTAGTTCCTCTTGTAACTCCCTAAACTTCTCCTCTAAGAATTTGGATGCTATACCACTTGGAGCATATATGTTTAGTAATGAAATTGCTTCATTGTCTATAGTGCCTTTTAGCAAGATATAGTTTCCTTCTTTATCCCTTTTAATTAGATCTATGTCTGTTTTTGCTTTGTCTGAGATAAGGATTGCTACTCCTGCTTTTTTTTACAACAGCTGCAGGACAAAATATTCTGCCTCAGCTTTTTACCTTTACCTTGTATGTATGCCCCCATTTCAAATGTGTTTCTTGTAAACAACATATTGTTGCATTACGGTTTTTAATCCATTCTGCTATAGGTCTCCATTTTATGGGAGAGACGATCCCATTCACATTCACAGTTATGATTCCTATCTGTGCCTTTCCCTCCATTCCCTTTTTCCTTGTTTATTCCTTTAGTTCTCCCTTCCTCTCCACAATTGTGATTTAATTTTTGACTACTGCCTCCCTCAGTCTTACCTTCCTTCTTTCAGCCCCCTCCTTGTCAATCTTCTTTTCCCTTACTACTTCTTCTCTCCCTTTTAGTCTCCCCTCCCTTTTTCCCCCTCCCTCTCCTACTGCCTATAGAGTTAGTTGTTTTTCTATACTTAACGAGTTTGTTGTACCCTCCTTGAATCCAATCAGACGAGACTACCTGTCAAACAATGCTTATCTCCCTCCCCTCTTTCCCTCTATTGTAATATATTTTTGTGTGTCTTCTTGTGATGGAATTTATTTTTTTCTGCCTCCTCCTTTTCACATCTCCAATTACAATCCCTTCGCACCCTTAAGTCACATCATTTAATTTATACCCACTCCCTCTATCTATGTATGTCCCTTTTATATTTCATACTAAACATACAGTTCTCAAGATTAACAAGTATAATCTTTGATCATAGGGATGTAAGGAGTTTGCCCATACTGAGTAACACATTTTTTTCCCTGTTTACCTTTTCATGCCTCTCTTGAGACCTGAGTTTGAAGATCAAATTTTTTGAAGATCAAATTTTCTGTTGACTTCTGGCCTTTTCATCAGGAAGGTCTGGAAATTCCTTATTTCATTGAATGTGCATCTCCTTGACTGAAATATTATGCTCATCTTTGCTGGGTAATTAATCCTTGGTTGTAGTCCCAGCTCCTTTGCCTTATGGCATTCCAAGTCCTGCAATCTTTTAATGAAGAAGCTGCAAGGTCCTGTGTGATCCTGATTGTAGCTGGTCGATATCTGAATTGTTTCTTTCTGGCTGCCTTCAGTATTTTTTCCTTTACTTGATAGTTCTGGAATTTGGCAACGATATTCCTTGATGTTTTTAGTTTGGGGTCCTTTTCAGGAGGTGAATGGTGGATTCTTTCAATGACTATTTTGCCCTCTGGATTTAGAATTTCTGGGCAATTTTCCTTGATGATTTCTTGGATGATATTGTCCAGGCTCCTTTTTTCATCATGGCTTTCTGGTAGACCAATAATCCTTAGATTTTTTTTTTCTCCTGGATTTATTTTCCAGGTCAGTTGTTTTTCCAATTAGATATTTTACATTTTCTTCTATATTTTCATTCTTTAGATTCTGTTTGACTGATTCTTGATGTCTCATAGATTCATTAGTTTTTGCTTGTCTGATTCTAATTTTTATCAAATTTTTTTTTCAGTTAACTTTCGCATTTCCTTTTCCATCTGCCCAATTGTTCCTTTTAAGTAGTTATTTTCTCCAGTTAGTTTTTGTACTTCCTTTTCCATTTGTCCAATTGTCCTTTTAAATTCTTCTGTGATTTCTTTCTTCTTATTTTTAAAGTCATTGGTCACTTTTTCTTCTATTTCTCTAATTTGGCTTTTAAAATCCTTCCTCAGCTCTTCCAAGAAGGCTTTTTGTGGTTCAGACCAGTTCATATTCCCTTCTCAAGTTTCAGATAGGAGTACAGTCTCAATGTTGACCTCTTTGGTGTTTGTGTTTTGGTCCTTGTCCCCATAGAAAGATTCTGTGATCTTTTCTTTTCTTCTCTTTTATTCTTTGCTTCTTACTCATGATAATCACCCTTTTCCTGGCTTTTAAAGTAGATCTCTGAATCTGGGGCATAGGGGACTCTGACCCACAGTTCTTGTGCCTAAAACTTGAGACTTTGTGTGTTGTGGCTCCTGGTTCTTTCAACTAAAAACTAAAATGCTACAGCTTACCTGGTGCTGAGCTGGCTGGTGTTGGAAAGCAGAGGCCAGGTGAGGTCTTTCTGGGTTTCCCTGTAGTTACGCTGGAGCTAGCTCGTTAAATGTGGGGCAGGGATGGTCTGGCCACAGGAGGTCTCTTCTGCTGAGGTAGGGCATAGGCAAGCTCATCAGTTGGTGATCCCCTCTGGGCTAATGTCTTCTGGATTCCTCTGCGGTGCTGAGGTACATCTGGGGTCCTGGTGTTGGCAGTTGCTGGCTTCACCCCCCTGGGGCTTAGGATCTTCTCCTAATTTTTTGAAGTGGGGCTGTCTAGGATAGATCAGATTCTCGTCCCCTTCAGCCACAGTAAGAGGGACCATTCTTAGTGATCTTTTTAGTCTCACATTCTAAGAGTCTATTTACTCCTTCAGCTGCTCCCACTCTTTCAGGGTTTTTCCTGGGGAGATATTCTTTGGACTCATCAAGGTCAACTAGGGGAGGGAGATAATAATTACCAATTACTCCACTATCTTGGCTCTCAGAACCAGAAATCCAATTCCAAAATTCTTAAGAGAGACCTTCAGAATATCCTTCTATCACTTTAAGTCTTTTTGACAAGCATACATTTGGCATTTGAACAATGTGGCCAGCCCATTGGAGTTGCATTTTCTGAAGTAGAGTTTAACTGATTGGTGGTTTAGTTAGAGAAAGAACCTGACTGTCTGGTATCTTATCTTGTCAGATGATCTTCAGAATCTTCCTAAGAGTTCAAATGGAAGCGATTCAGTTTCCTGGCATGGTGCTGGTAGATTGTGCAAGTTTCACAGGCATACAACAATGAGGTCAGCACAACGGCTCTGAAGATCTTCAGTTAGGTAGTCAGCCTAACACCTCTTCTCTCCCATACTTTCCTTCAGAACCTCCCAAACACTGAGCTAGCTCTGGGAATATGTGTGTCAACCTCTTTATCAACGTATACATTTCTAAAAAGTATACTGTCAAGGTAAGTAAACTTATCCATGGTATTCAAAACTTTTTTTTTTTCTGCAACCACATGTAAATGATATGGTGCTGACTAATGGGGCACCTATACTTTTTTTCAGAGGCAGTTAGGGTTAAGTGACTTGCCCAGGGTCATACATCTAGTTAATGTCAAGTGTCTGAGGTTAGATTTGGTCTAAGCTCCTCCTGACTGCAGGGCTGGTGCTCTATTGACTGTGTCACCTAGCTGTCCTGCCTGTATTTTCTTGGTGTTAATTGTTAGGCCAAAAGTAGCATGAGGAGCAGAAAACCCATCAGTACTTTGTTGAATTTCAGCTTTAGAAGTGAATTGAATGAACAATTATTTGTAAACAAAAAAATCATTCACCAATACTCCTTCCACTTTGGTCTTGGCTTGTAACCTTTTCAAGTTGAAGAAGTTGCCATCAGTGTGGTAAATGACAGATGCTGTGTTCATCCTCATTGAAGATATTTGTCAACATGACTGAAAATATCATGCTAAAGAGAATGTGAGCAAGTGGTGGCTGGGAAAGTATGAGAACATCAACCATTATCCAGAACCTGGGTAAGCATCATGAAACTGACATGCAATACCCATGAACTTCTCTGGACAACCAAATTTTGACATAATTTTCCATAAGGCCTCATGAGTGACAGTATCAAAGACTTTGGTAAGATTTACTAACATTGTATACAGTCCTCTGTTTTGCTCCTGGCATTTCTTCTATAGTTGTCAGGTAACAAACATCGTATCAACTTTTCTTGGTCCTTTCTGAAGCCATAGTGGCTCTCAGGTAGATGACCATCTTCCAGGTGAAGGATCAGCCTATTAAGGAGGACTCTAGCAAGAATCTTGCCAACATTGACTAAGAGAGAGATCCCCCTGTGATTGACACAGGACAATCTATTTCCTTTACCTTTATCTATCTATTTATTTTTCATTTTCACACAGTTCATATCACATAAAACAATTCCAACTTTTGGTCAGGTGATACTTCTTTTAAAGCATTTACAAAATAGACCACAAATGAACTTTTTTTTAACATTAACCAACTGAGACACAAATAATAACTATGTATGCTAACTTCACAAGCCCTTGACCTCATTGTCTCCACACTATTACTAAGAATTAAAAGACCCCAACTTATTGTTGTTGGTCTAAAGTCCTAAGCCTAATAGCTTAATTTTATACTTAACCTCGGACATTCCCCTACCAACAATCTATAATTTAATGGATCTGGTATTAAGTTTACAAACCTTTTGACTAAAGGAAATTGCCACTAAGAGTGGGGACATTGCAGTTCTATCTCCCCAACTTCATGTCAATTCTAGGCAGGAGTAGACTGTCAACTTGCATTCAGTCAGGCTTAAAGTCTGACACATGTCAGTGAGGAAATTGAGTCAGAAGAATCTTACCTCAGTCCTGGCTGAACAGCCACTCTCCCACCCTTCCCATGAAATCACCTTTTGAAGTTCATATCAGCATCTCACAGGCTTACTGGCATCATGGAGTGGAGGCTCAGACTGCCTTTCTTGCTATCCATACCTAGAGTTAGACTCAGAAGAACAGTCAGTTAATAGTATCATAGAATCTTAAAATAGCAAGTTCTAATAACCAGGTTTCAGATATGACTGTAATTTCACATTGGCTAAGGAACATCTTTTGATGCAAGTCTTAAGTGGCTTAAATGCCTTTCTATACATGTTCCAGTTCCTAATTAAATAGCAATCATAAAATCAAATTTACCATTAAAACCTTAACTTTTCCATCAATGCCAAATTTTACCCGAGGTCACCTGCCTCTAGGAAACTTAGACTAAAATTCTTTTCCCCAAACTAAAGAAGTCTCTAGTTTAGTCTCATTAATTAATTCAGTCAAATGTGTTAATACTAATTGCTTTTATATCACTTTGTAACATGTTCAATTTTTCTCCCCATCTCTCCCCTTCCCCTACCCCCTAATGCCTTACATTCTGATTACCCCTTCCCTCAATGTACCCTCCCTTCTATCACACCACACCCTTCCCTTATCCTCATCTTCTCTCTTTTCTTGTAGGGCAAGATAAATTTCTATACCCCATTACCTGTGTTTCTTATTTCCCAGTTATTTGCAATAATAATTCTCAACATTCCTTTCTAATACTTTGAATTCTAACTTCTCTCCCTCCTTCCCCATCCCCACTGAGAAGGCAAGTAATTCAATACAGACTAAATACGTGTTGTTTTACAAAAGACTTCCATAATAATTATGTTGCGTATTGATTTCTATCCTACTCTATTCCCCCTTGTTTTTTTATTCCCTCATTTGATCGTGTCCCTTCCCAAAGTATTTATTTCTAGTAACTCCCTTCTCCCTTCATCCCACTTGTCACCTCCTCCCCTACTTTCCTATAGTATAAGATAAATTTTCATACCAAATTTAGTGAGCATGTTATTCTGTCCTTAAGCCATATATGGAGAGAGTAGCTTCATTTTCCCCCTCTTCCCTTTTCTCATCTATTGAACAAGATTTTTCTTATCTATTTTTTGAGTTACAATCTGCCCCATTCCATTTCTCCTTTTCTCTTCCCAGTATTTTCCTCCCTCACCTCTTAATTTTTATTTTATTTTAGTTTTTTTGTGGATATCATCTTTTCTGATTCAATACAACCTGTACTCTCTGTCTATATGTGTGTGTATGTGTGTGTGTATGTGCAATCCCTCCACCTACCAAAATACTGAGAAAAGTCTCAAGAGTTACAAATATTTTCTTTCCAGGAATGTAAACAGTCCAGCTTTAGAAAGTCTTCTATAATTTCTCTTTCCTGTTTACCTTTTCATGCTTCTCTTGATTCTTGTGTTTGAAAGTCAAATTTTTTCTTCAGTTCTGGTCTTTTCATCGTGAATGCCTGAAAGTCCTCTATATCATTGAATGGCCATTTATTCCCTTGAAGTATTATACTCAGTTTTGCTGGGTAGGTGATTCTTGGTCTTAATCCCAGTTCCTTTGACCTCTGTAATATCCTATTACAAGTCCTTCAATCCCTTAATGTTGAAGCTGCCAGATCCTGTGTTATCCTGATTGTATTTCCACAATACTCAAATTGTTTCTTTCTATCTGATTGCATTATTTTCTCCTTGACCTGGGAACTCTGAAATTTGACCACAACATTCCTAGGAGTTTCTCTTTTTGGGTATCTTTCAGGAGGTGATTGGTGGATTCTTTCAATATTTATTTTTCCCTCTGGTTCTAGAATATCAAGACAGTTTTCCTTGATAATTTCATGGAAGATAATGTCTAGGCTCTTTTTTTTTTTTTTTTTGATCATGGCTTTCAGGTAGTCCCATAATTTTTAAATTGTCTTTCCTGTTTCTATTTTCCAGGTCAGTTGTTTTTCCAATGAGATGTTTCACATTATCTTCTATTTTTTCAAACTATTTATTTTGTTTTTTAACTGCTTGGTTTCTGTCATAGTCATTAGTTCCCTGAACTCAATTCTCTCTTTTAAAGAACTGTTTTGTTCAGTGAGCTTTTGAACCTTTTCCTCCATTTGACTAATTCTGCTTTTTAAAGCCTCCTTCTCCTCACTGGTTTTTTGGACCTTTTTTTCCAATTGAGTTAGCCTCTTTTTAAAGGTATTGTTTTCCTCAGAATTTTTTTGGGGTCTCCTTTAGCAAGTTGCTAGCTCTCTTTTTGAGCTCTTCTATTGCCTGAGGTCAGTTTAAGTTCACTTTGGAGGCTCTGGAGGTAGGAACCTTGACTTCCTGTGATAGTATGCCTTGTTCTTCCTCATCTGAAAGAATGGGAGGAGACACCTGTTCACCAAGAAAGTAACCTTCTATGGTCTTGTTTTTTTTTTCCTTTTTTGGGCATTTTTGCAGCCAGTTACTCGACTTCTGAATCCTTTGTCAAGAGGATGGTCCTATTGCCCCTTTTCCCCCCGGTATTGTGTCCAAGGCTGAGGTTGGACTCAGCTGCTTGCTTCCCCTGGGGCTTTGGGTTGGGTTGAGGCCATCACTGAGGGCTGAGGTTTAGATCAGTTGCTCCTTACCACCAGAGGCTTTAAGCTGAACTGCCTGGATGATAGACCCAGGTTGCTTCCTGGCCACCATAGCTGCCTGCACTCTGCTGCTTCTGTTGCTGCCATCAGGAACTTGGTTCCCTTCTTGCCCTGCTGGGAAAGCCCTCCCACACTGACCTTTGGAGCGTTCTTTGTTGCTCGTGGGTTGAGGTATCTGGGATCCTCCCTGCAGGGAACTCTGCCCCAGAGGTCTGTTCAGGTCCTGTTCCTCTCAGTGCCACATGGCCAGAGCTGGACTCCACTCTGCTCAGCATCCCATGAGATAGACCTTTCCTGTCAGTCTTCCAGGTTACTTTTGGCTGGAAGCCTCTTTTGGTCTGTTGTTCTGTGGCTTCTGCTGCTCTAGAATTTGTTGAGAGTCATTTTTTGCAGGTATTTTGTTGGCTGTGGGGGAAGCACTAGAATATATGCATCTTTCTACTTCACCAACTTGGCTCCACCCCTTCCTTTACCTTTATAGAGATGGACAAGGGAGGCATCCTT
The DNA here is from genome assembly GCF_028372415.1 of Notamacropus eugenii. NCBI lineage: Eukaryota > Metazoa > Chordata > Mammalia > Diprotodontia > Macropodidae > Notamacropus > Notamacropus eugenii. The sequence continues at coordinate 482,386,711 of NC_092873.1, forward strand.
GAACTCCTGGGGAATAACCTCCTCTTGTCATACAATCCAGAAAATTTCAGTCAGCTTTTTTTATGATCAATGAGACCCCCACCTTATAAATCTCAGCTGGAAAATAATCAGTATCAGGTGCTTTGCCACATGAAAGGAGCCTAATGGAATTCAAACACTTTCAGTTGGAACTTCAGCAAGAGAGGGATTAACTTCAACCTGAGGTAAATGGCAATCACTTTAGCATTGACTGATGATGGTCTGTTGAGAACACTATGGAACTTTTCAGCCTGTAGTTTACTTTTGATGAAATTAAATGCCGCCTTCTTGGAAATAGTTGAACTACCCTGCTGCTAAACCCTGTGGAGTCTTTGTTTTTCATTTAGCAGCTTCTGAATTTCCCCATCATTTTCATCAAACTAGTCTTGATGTTTGCAATAGTGTACCCTGAACACACCCTATACCTTTTATCACTACCAATGAGAAGAGGGTGATTGACAGTGTCAAAATCTTTCAAGTTCAAAAAGGATGAATACTGAGAAAAAGTCATTAGATTGAAATCACTGAGAAATAAATTCAGAAAGTTGTCATGGTTCATAGGGATCCAGTCTTAGAGTAGAAATATCCAAAGGCGTCATGACTGCTATATGTAGCTGGAAGAAGATGGAGGGGGGAAGGTGCAAGGTGGTGGCAAAGCAACTTCTGTGAAGTTTTTAGGAGACCTGAAGAGTGATAGGATGAATGCTCAGTGAGACTAGGAAGCCTTCCCAGAAAAGCACACACAAGGCAACTGCTATGGAGTTGTAGGAGATTGGAAAGGGTGCCTAAAGCATGATGGAGTAGCTATTCAGGGCTGCTAAAGTCGTCCAAAGACTTTGGATCAGAAAATTCTATTTTGAATTTTACCATAAACTACTAAGTAGTTTGACCTTGAGTGTTCCAGGTTAGGTCTGTTAGACATTCATGGATTCATAAAGTCAGTTATTCATGAAGTCAGTTATTCTTAGGTAAATATACATCTTCTGTGCTTATTCCATCCCACACACATTGAATGACTTTGCTCTGTTTTCTAGGACTCTTGACTTGGTCTTGGTGTACCACTTGGTTCTATTGGCATATCACTCCTAGAGACTTTCTTTGCTATCTACAGGTTGAATTTAGGCAAAGGCTTCTGACTTACAAATTATGATAGGACATCTAATCCAACATTCTTATTTTATAGATGAGGAAACTGAGACCTAAGGAGATTAAGTGACTTGCCTGAGGTAAGACTTTAACATGAATCCTTTGACTTGAGAGGTAGTGCTTTGCCTACTATAACTTATTCTATACTTGGTACTTATCACTCATATTCTCAACCCTTTTCCTCTCTTAGGAAGCTTTCTTGGTGGGATCAGACTTAGACCTGAGGAAGAATATCCACTTCTCAGGCTGCTACATCCAAGCTGAACCAAGACACTTAGAAAGGCATTACTCTTCTGGACTGTTCTTCAAATGAAAAATGGGTCGTGTAAGGATCAGTATAGTCGGTATAGATTGACTGATTTCTAAGGTCCTTTTCAACCATAGGATTCCATATCTTATGTGCAAACACATAACACAGTATAGAGGGTATAAATCAAAATACATACCACATTTTCACCTAGCCCCAAAGACAAAGAGACGTTTGTTAAAAAAAAAAGTCATCTATAGAAAGAAGCAATCTCATTAATAGTTTGAGTTTAACTTTATAGATATCCGTTTTTTCTTTTCAGGTAAATCTGTCTGTGTGCAACACAACAGTAAGATGTAGACTTTCTGTAGGACAATTTACTGGGCTCATTTTTCTCTTTGAAGCTCTTTCTCTATATAATTAGTAGCAAGTGAAATCATTCCTCTCAGTCCTACAAGCAGAGATCAATAGTTGATGGGTGATGCTCTATGCTGGAATCACAGGTAGTAGCAAAGACTAATGAAATAGTGGGTTAGTGATTTCACCAAAGTCTGAGCTCCTGACGCCAGGGAGAAATGCAGAAATGGCAGGATAAGTGCCTCGCCAATCTCTCTCTCCCACCCTTGAGGAATAAACCTAGAAGGACTTTACCCTTGCACTGGATGCTTAAGTAAAGCTGGGGGTGGGGGCTGGAGAGGCGGGAGAACAGTCAGGTTAAATGAGGCTGTGTTTGTACATAGGACACTGAAGCTGAGGAATTTCATCCAGTGCTAAGAGAAGCTGGTGGCATATTTCATCACATAGAATCATGGCAGATGACTTAAGTCCTTTCTGTCTCTGGTTCTATGACTTTGCATGAGATTTTTCAGAATCCTAGAGCCTCAAGGGTCACTTAGTTTAACCTCTATAAATCATGAATTGCAGCCAGAGCACTTCCAACAAGGGATCACCTAATCTCTGATGCTTGGATATTTTCAGTGACTGGGAAATCATTACTCTCTCAAATCTGGCTATTCCACTTGAATGCTGTAATTATGAGGGAGGTTTTCCTTATGCAGAACAAAAATTGGTCTCTTTGCAGCATCTACTCCCAGGTCCTATTTTCTCCTTTTGGAATCAAACACATAAATCTAGTTTCTTTCCCCCATGACAGCACTCATATTTTCTGTGATTTTCTTCATCTGAAGAATAAATGTCCTATTTCCTTCAAACATGTCGCATATAGCATTGTTTCAAAGATTTCTTTCCATCTGGGTCAGCAGGATGGAAAGGTCTCTTAAGCAACTGATGGTGCATTGGATAAAGTGTTGATCCTGGAGGGGGGAACACCTGCATTTAATCTCTATCTTCCTCAGTTTCCTGTAAAATGGGAGTAATAACATCTATAACTCAAGGTGGTTGTGAGGCTTAACTGAGATTACATTTTTAAAGCACTTAGAAAAGTTCCCGGTACATATTACTCAGCCATTTTTCTGTAGTGTCCAATTATCTGTAACCCCACTTGGGATTGCCATTTCCTTATCCAGATCATTTGACAGATGAAGAAACTGAGGCAAACAGCATGGAGTTGGTTGACCAGGGTTATATAGCTAGTAAGTTTCTGAGGCTGAATTTGAACTCATGAAGATGAGTCTTCCCGACTCTAGGCCTGGTACTCTATACTGTACCATCTAACTGTGCCCTACCACGTTAATTAGATGCTATATAAAGTTAGCTGTTATTGTTGTTATTATTAATTATTATTTACCCTTCCCATGATCTTCCCTGGGCTTGATCTTGTTGGCAAATGTGATGTCACACACTGGAAACAATATTTTAAATGTGGCCTGATTAGGACAGGACTTTGCTCTGGGCAGAATAATTCCATTAATCCAGCCTAAAATCACACTTATGATTCATACTGAGCTTGATGTCAAGAGATAAAATAAGGGGCAGTTCCCTGTTTTCCCCTCATTTGAGTGATGAATTGGACTATCCTTGGTATGCCAGTTTCTCTAGCAGAATTGTGGGGAATGTGCTATCTTGGGTAAATTCACAATTCACATGGATTTTATGTGGATCTTAGTATAGATGATGTAATACGGCATGTATTGTACTTGGAGTCAACAGAAGAACTTGGTTTGAGTCCTTGGTCTATCACATTAGTTGTGTGACCTTGGTCAATTCATTTAAGATCTTGTGAACCTCAGAGTCATCATCTGTAAAATGGGGAAAATATAATTCTTATTACTCCTACTACTTACCTCTCAGGATTGTTGTAAGTAAACATGAGATATTAATAATAATAATAGCCTAAGTAGCTCCTTAGATGTTATGATAGGAGTCGAACTAAGTAAGAAACCCTCATCATTTCTTCCTGGCGACCTCCTCTACATGTTCTCTGTTAGAACAGACAAAATATCTCATTTCAGAACTGAAAGGTTTAAAATGCAACTGCCTATGAGAGAGGTTAGCGATGATGGTTTAAATTCTTACTGCGGAACATGTAACTGATTTCACACCAGATACTAGGATCAAATTTTTTTTAAGGAATTTGGTAGATGAGCGAATAGGAGGGCAATGGGTACTTGTAAAAATGGGAGAAACTATTGCCTATGAAAGAAAATGTTTCTAAAAAGCTAGACCAAGGGTTGGGAGAGAAATTTTGGCTACCTCGTAATTTCATCAAAATCTGACCTCAGGGAACATAGCTCATTTAAAATCACTCATACAATTCATTAAAATGTAGAGACCTTGGCACAGAGGAGTCAGGATGGGGTTAGGGACATGGCGGCTCTTAGCTGCTGATACACAGAACCTGACCTGCCTCAGAAGAGATTTTGGCCTATCAGCCTTTCCAGTGTCCCTTTAAAGCAATTTGTAGTCTGTTATCGTGTGTCATTAACCTAATTAGTGTAATTGTACCCAATTACGTAATCAGTGTAAATACATGAGAAATCCCATAATTAGACGATGTAATTAGGTAATTAATAGATGACGTGGGAAAAATCCATGGAAAACATTCTGAAAATGGACATGGTGTCTGCATGAAGCAGGCAATTTGAAAACTTTAGCATCCTAGCCAACTCTCCCTATTAAGGAAAATAGATGGAGATTCATTGACTTAATGAAATAAACAGTAGATTGTCCTAAAAGTCCATCGTATCTTCAATCCCGGCCCCCGCCCCCTGACCCCATTTATTCTTAGAGGGTCAAAGCCTTTTAGCTTGTTCTATGTAGTTTCATGAGAAACAAACTTCTTTCAGAAATGAGTTGGATAAAACGGCGATGGCAATACTGTAGAATGGAGCCCAGATCATGGCAGCAAGGCTCAGGTAAGATAACTGATGTGAACTGCTTTATGAATTTTAAAGCACTACGCAAATCTCAGTTGTCATTATCATATTGGGTAACCTGGAAGCCTTAAATCTGATTCCAACTGATAGACAGGGAACATGGTTGTGATCACAGATGTAACTACTGCCTGAACTGACCTGGCCTGGGTCCTCAAGAGAGGACGATGCTCCTAATAATGAAAGGGAGAGAGCAGTCCTAGAGATGGGCAGTAATAATTACGAGACCTAAGAGGCCACTGACCCAGTCCTAGGGAAGGTGGCTTTTGAGCAATGTCCAAAGAGATGTGACAAGTAGGGGCTGCTAGTGGTATAATATACAGGACAGTGTTGATTAATGTCAAGAAAACCTAGCTTTGGATCTTGCCTCAGACATGGGCTAGCTGTGTGACCCTAGAGAAATCATCTGATCAATCAATAAAGATTTATTAAGTACCCACTAAGTGTGAGGCATTGTGCCAGGATCTGAGGGTAGAAAAAATACGAATGAAATCATCTCTGTCTTCAAAAAGTTAATATTCTATCAGGCCAAACAACATGCACATATAATTTAAAAAAATACAAAGTAATGCAGAGGATGAAGACTAACAATTGAGGCAATCAGAAAGAATCTAATTTCCTCACCTGTAAAATGGAGTTTGTTGTGAATACAGCTATAAAGAAATGTTAGTTATGAAAAATGTGATCATGATGTCACACAAAAAGTGTTGTTGTAAGTACAAGAAAAGATGTGTATAGAGTAATTTTCAAATATTAGTGTTATAGAAATGTGAATGTACATCTATATTTATGAATATATAAATGTTTAATATATGTATGTGTGTATGTGTGTTTATATATACATATATGCAAACACACGTATCATAGTGAAAAGTAGTCAAGCTGCAGGAGATAGTGGATAAATGGCCAACACTGGAGTAAGGATCTGCGTTCAAGTTATGACTTTGAAGCATGTTAATTGTATTAACATAGAGAAGGCATTTAACCTATCAATGCCTGAAACAACTCTCTGGAACTCTGTAAAGCAATGACCTTGGAACACACAGGAGGGCCTGCTGTACAGATTCTTAGATCTGCTTTTCTGAAAAGAAATCAGCTTTTGAGGAGTCAACAATCACTTTAATCAAACACATATACCAACAGAGAAAATAGAAGCAGAGAAATAAAGACCAACAGATAAGGCTTCCAACTGTCTGACCATAAGCAATACATATACCACAGATCAACAAAGAGATCCAACTGTCTGACCATTACACACATACATACATAATTACCAGAGAGAGAAAGACCAGTATCTGGGTTTTCAAAGGAGGTTGGGGAGGCCCCTTAGCAGCTCCCCAGAGTCTCATCTGGCCAAACAAACATTTCAAAGATTAAGTCCCAAAGTAAAACCTCACCTCAGAGTATTTATACACTTTTCAGAGCTGGAGGGTAGGACCCTCTGACCCAGTGCCTCAATAGAAATTACAAAAGATACTGAGGCCTATTATTGGGTGGGGAAGATCTTTAACTCTTCCCCCCACCCCCCACCCCCACTCACCATTAATCTTACATTAACATTATGAACTCACATGAGTCACAGAGAAGTTGACATTCTGTCTTGGGGGAGTTCCCACACTGGGAATTCCCTACACTGATGAAAGGATAAGACTGGACCCTGACCCTTCTCTGAAAAGGTAAATCAGAGCAATTATGTGCATACCTCTTCCTTTGACCTCCCCTGGAGCACCCAGAATTAAGATCCCATATATTCCAATGGCTATCAGTGTTTTTCATTCTTCTTCCACAGCCTGTGGAAGAATTTTGTGTGGGAATAGAGGGGAGTGGGTGTAAGATTACAAGCCACAGCCCTGATGGTATGCAATTGTTAATCCAATTTAAAATACTGATTTGGCCATTTTGAGGGTGGTCAGTTCATACTGGTCAAAAAACCAGAATGACTCTTGTTTTTGAGACTGTTTTCCTAGGGACCCCATTATATCTATTCCCATGGTAATTTAAAGGTGTAATGAATCTTGACTTTCTCATTCACTACTTTTGACCTAATCCTAGATGGAAAGTTATTGTATTAGGAGTCTTTGCAGGTTACTACGAAATAATCTCTTCCCAAATTGAGAGTAACCTCTTTGCTTTATTTTATTTTATATATACTAGCAATCTGTTCATAATTCTATTTCTCCCATTTTTAGCACCAGTTTTCCTTTTGTAATATTTATGTGGTGGTGAAGCATGGAATGCCACATTTTCTTAAAGTTTAAAGTTGAAGGTCACCCAAAGGATAATGGAGAGATGCATGGTAGTATGAGTAGGATGTAGAACATTACAATGAAGAATTATTTGTGAGAAGTATTACATTTGCCCTTTTTAAAAAATTGTTCATCCGCTTGTCACCCAACTCTTGCCTGTAAGTCCAAGAAGTTGTAGCTTGCATAGTTGCCACACTCCAATAAAACTCAAGGAATAATCTAAGAGATAAAACCTTAACATTAAAGAATATCAAGAAAGACTTCTTTCTGTAGGTTAGATTTTATCTGGAACATGAAAAATCAGGGAATCTAGGAGATAGAGGTGAGAAGGGACAGCATTCCAGGAATGGGGATGGCCAGGGAAAATACATTATGATGGAGTTTGTGGAACGGCAAGGAGGTCAATGTCACTGCCTCATAAATATGTGAGGGTAAAGTGTAAGAAGACTGGAGAGGTAGAAGGGGATCCGATTATGAAGTTATTTGAAGCCATGTGGAGGATTTTATATTTGATCCTGTAAGAACTGCTGCTCCAGGATAGAGTCTAAAGTCACATGGGATGAAAAGGCATGAGTGGGTGATGGATGAGCTGTACAATTTGGAAGAATACTCACATTTCCTGGAGGACATTACAGTTCCATCAACCTCTCAAAGAGATGGGAAGCTGGTTGGTTCTCAAGTGTTAAATTCGTAGGTCTGAACTGTCTAGATATGTACCCAGGAAGAAATTAAAAGACTATAGAAATAAGATATATGGAATGATACATATGTGGAAGGGTTTAATGTGCTCTGAGAGATGAGTATTCAAGGCCAAATTCAAAGCTCCCCAGCATACCCAAAAGATGGAAAATGGACCTTTCCCCCCCAAGAACATATGACCCTCTTCTTTCAAGATTTATCTTGCTTAGAGTCAATAACATAGTTACAGTTGAGTACTTAATTTTACTCTGATCATTTGATATTAGCTTTTTCTTTTTTCTTAGACTGTAAACTCCTTAGGTGAGCTCACCTTATACTAGCATATTGTGTTAGACACATGTTAAGTTCTCATTCTCATCTGAATTAATGGAAAGACTAGAAACACAAATGAACTAGCCTTGATTTGGAGGGGGAAAGAGGGAAGGGAGAAGGGAAAATGCTTATATTTGTGATGAAATGAAAGGGAAAACAATCAGAAGCATTTTTGTACTGAGTATTCCAATTTTCTCTAAACTACATTGGACCTGTTGTCCTTCAGTTCTTATTAAGACATCCTTTGCTGAAAGGCATTTTACATGTCATTGTTGTTGTTATTATACAGTGAAATCCAGATGGATGGAGTGAGAAATTTCCAATTAAAATTATGAGGTTTACCCATAATAAGTAAGTCTATGACTTCTCCTTCTTCTTACCACCCTGTCTTCTTACTCCCAATTTCATATGCCTGCAACAATCACCCAAAGGCACAAGTATCCAGGACCATTTTCCTGAAGATATATGGCTACAGCTGGGGTTTATTGCCTGCTTCAACAGGACACTAGTAGTGTGTCTATTGGATCGGGCTGACCAACCTCCACTCTGTGAAGAAACATCAATGGCTCCAAGGGGACTCCAGTAGGCACATATATCGATTGTAAATAATGTCTCAATATCCTATAGTAGGCTATAAATCAGAAAAATTTCAAAATACCTTTTTTCTCCACTTTGTTTCAATGAGTCGTGTTCTGGCTTGGAAGTTTTCTTTTTAGGGCCAGTGTGACCTGTGACACAGTATACGCTCCTGGTTCAATTCCTATTCTTAGCCTCTGTTTTCACTGGGTCGATGGTCTCTTTGTCTGAAGCACCAAAGTGCTTTTGCTACCATATAGCCTGTGCAGATATTCTCTGTGGATGCTCAGGAAAGACTTTGATTGGTCAACAGCACTGTTTGGTTGTAAGTCAACAATGTTCCCCACTTGTAAGATTGTAGGCAGTACTTCTTTCATATGTTGATCTCAAAGTTTGATCTGTGAAACAAGTAGTGAGAAAGAATGATAAGAATTCACAATAGCTATCTTTTCTGAGGTGGGATGGGGGGAGGCACTTGTAGAAAGAATAAGAAGATATCTATTTAGCTGCCATAAAAGGTAAAAGAAGACTTTCAATATAGAAATCCTGTTCCCAGTTTAAACTTTTTAGAAATGGAATTTCATTAAGGATCAATAAGCAAGGAATACATCTTTTAGAGGAGTAGCTGGGTGGCACAGTGGATAGTGTGCCTGGCCTGGAGTCAGGAAGATTTTGTCTTCCTGAGTTCAAATGTGGCCTCAGACACTTAACTTGCATGACCAAGGGCAACTCACTTAATCCTGGTTGCCTCAGTTTCCTCATCTATATGATGAGCTGGAAAAGGAAATAGCAAACCATTCCATTATCTCTGCCAAATGGGGTCATGAAGAGTTAGCCATGATTGAATAATACTTTGTAGAACAGTTCAGAATAAAGATTAGAAATGTGTGGTACAGTATAAAGAACTCTGAATTTTCCTAAAACACAATACCACTTCCTTGCTCAAGAAGCATCAGTGTTTCCCTATTTTTCAAGATAAATGCATGTCTGCCATCTAAAACCTTGCACAATCTGGCTCAAATCTCTCTTTTCAGACGAAATCATACTTTACTCCTATCATATACAGTTTGTGTTCTAACCACATTGGCCTGTTTGCCATTTCCCAGATACAACCTTCTCTCCTCTTCCTCCCATGCCTTTATAGAGATTGAACCCTAGGCCAGTAATACTCTTCCTCCTCCCTGCTGGCTCATTGACTCCCTAGTTCCCTTCAAAACATAGATCAAGTGCTACCTTCTCTAGGAGGCCTATCCTATTCTGCTTACACACACACACACACACACACACACACACACACACACACACACACACACACATACATACACAGAATTTACTCTCTATTGTGGGCATGCTTATTTATCTCTGTGTGTAAGCTCCTTGAGAGCAGGGCTATTTTATCATTTTTGTCTTTTATTTGCAGCATTAGCCCAGTACCTGGCCCATAGCAGGCAAGCAATACCTGCCTGCTGAATTTTAAGTTAAAGTTATATATGGCTTCTCTAGTTCTAGCTCTTCTCTTTACTACCCATAAGATGTTGAGCAAGTCAGCTTACCTCTTCAGGTTTATCTTTTTCACCTATAAAATGAGGAGACTTGATTAGATGGCCTCTCACATCCCTTATAGGCCTCCCGAGTTACAAATCATTCTCCTCTATGCTTTCACAATGCTTTTTCTCTCGTCAACACAAATTCCCCTTTCCTCTCTCTCACTATGACTGTATTATAGATTATAGATATCTGTTCATGGTGGCAGAACTTCTCTCTTGTTGTAGTTCTTTGGCATAGAGAAGACACTCCAGAAATATTTGTTGATGATTGATCTCCCACAACTGACCTTCTATTTTTTGTGCTCCATTTGTGTTGAAATTTTGGTGTTGCTCAACCCAGGGACAGATCTTAACTACTGAGTTTTCCTCAACTTTGACCTTGACCTGTAATTGCCCATCTCAAGTAACATTCTTTCGTTATGAGAGGTCCATTGGAAACAACATCTTAATTTAAGGGAAAGAATTTATATTGATGAAATTTGATGTATGTTAGAAGTCACTAGGGAAGACATCTGAGGATATCAAAATCTTTCAAAACTCTTTAAGTCATACAAATTAGGCAGCTGCACATACTGCCTAAGTATCAGGGGAGTAGGCGACAGAGGCTCTCACTCCTCTAATTTCTTGCATTTAGTAGGACATCAAGAATATAGAATTGAAGTTTTTAACTCAAGCTTGCTTTACTTATTAATTTTCCTTCAGGCTCACTGTAGCCCACAAGGATGCTCAAATTGTAGATACACTTTTGTAGAGGGAAGGTACTAGAATTAAAAAGGATTGGGAAGGGCTTTATGAGAAAGGTGAGATTCTAGCCAAGACTTGAAGACAGAGATGATGAGAGAGTTCCAGGCATGGTGGAAGGCCTGAGAAAATGCTGGAACCAGGAAATAAAGTCATCTAGCAAGGATCCAGCATCACTGAATCACAGAGTATGTTGGGAGTGAGTAAAGTGTAAGAAGACAGGAGAGTAAGAGGGGGTCAGGTTATGATGAACTTAGAATGTTAAACAGAGGGTTTTATCTCTGGAGGTAATAGGAGCCTCTGGAGTTTACTGAATAGGTTGCGTGTGTGTGCGGGGTGATATAGTTAGACCTGCTCAAGAAATTCAGTTTCATAGCTGAGGGTAGGATGTACTGGGTTTGGGAGAGATGAGAAGCAGGGGAGCTGATCAGTAGGTTATCACAAAAAGCTAGTTGTGAGAACCTGGGATAGGGTGCTGACCATGTTAGAGAGAGAACAGGATCTTATAAAGGTAAAATCTATAGAACTTGGCTACAGATTGGCTATAGGGAGTGAGAATGAGGAGTTGAAAATGATGCCAAGATTGGGAACCTTGGTGATGGGGAAGATGATCTTGCTTGCTAAGTAACAGGGGATTTTGGAATGGGGAAGGGTTTGGTAGAAAAGATTTTGAGTTTAGTTTTGGACATATTGACTCTAAGATATCTAGAGAGATCCAGTTTGATATGTCCAAGAGGCAGCTGGAGATGTGAGATTGGAGACTGGTAAAGAGATTAGTGATAGATAAATAGAAAATGATGCTGATAATAAGAGCTATCATTAATATAATGCTTAGCATGTGCCAAGAGCTGTGCTAGATCTGAGAATCATCAGTGTAGAGAGGATAATTGAATCCATGGGAGCTGATGAAATAATCAAGTCAGGAGAAGGGAAGAAGGCCTACGTCAGAGCTTTTAGGGATACTTAGTAAGTGGGTGTGATCTGGACAAAAGTCCAGCAAAAGAGACTGGGAAGGAGTGATCAGACAGAAAGGAGGAGTTACCAGGTGGAGTAGTATTGCCAAAATCTTTGCTGTTTTTCATTCTCAGTTCTCCAGGAGGATCCATAACATCAGGAGGATCCATAACATCAGGAGGATCCATAACATCAGGAGGATGATGTCTTGACTTCCAAGTGAGGCAGATCTGTGCAAAGTCATCAGTCTTGCTCTCCTCCAGAGTCATTGGAGTCCAGTGACAAGACATAGGTCAAGATGACTGGAGACTGTCCCCCACAAAAACCTAGAGAAAAAAGGATAATTAAAATATCAGAGCTTAATCCCTTAAGGAAACTCTCCTCAAATTTTTTATTCTCTCGTGCCCTTCATGGACATGTAAAGCTTTTAATACCACTTCAATGTTGCTATAAACTATAATTTTGATGCTATTGATTTAATTGGTTTTTGATTTTTGTCATCTCTGGTTTTCTGCCCCTTTCCTAACTCCTCCTTCCATTCTTTGAGGCCCCCAGAAGGAGGACAATTGTTCCACTCTCCCAGTCCCTGTGTACCACTGAGCTCATGGGGATGGATGCATCCTTTCTTAGCCGGTCGGAATCTACCAATTGGAGTTGCTGATCTTTGGCCCAAAGCAAGCTCCTTCATTCTTGGAGACTCATCTTCCCTCCGGGAGACTTTGGGAGGAGGGAGCCTACCACAGAAGAGGATGCCTGTCAGCCTCATAAAAGGGGAAAGTTCATCTCTTTAAGATGCCAAAGGCAACCGTGAGGCCCTGATGCAGTAAGTATTCTTTAGGAGAAAACAATGGCTTAGGGAATAAGAGCCCTGCAGGATCCTACCAGCCCCATTTATATGCCACACTTTGAGAGAGCTACTTTCTCAGCATCACAGCACTGGTGACCTTTTCCCCTTCAGAATGCAAGGAGGGTTGAGGGGTTGGTGAGGCAACCCTGACAGCAAGATGGCGAACCTTCATCCTCATACTCCTCTCCACCTCCCACCCTCATGGCCCTCCCCCCGGTCATTTTGAAATACTGCCACCTAGTACAACCTTGTCCTTCTAATGATCTCAAGGGCCTTTTTATTTTCTTTTTTAAACAAACATGCTTTGTGGATGATCTTTAAAACATCACTGTCATGTCCTGAAGACCCCAGCAGAACTTTCCTTGTTAACGAGTAAGTATAGACACAGAAAAGAAATCAGACCTTGACTATATTTGAAAATACATTTTTTCAGTCTCAACCCATAGTCTATCACTTCCTTGCCCAGAGACAGGAATCCCATATCCCCATTAATTATCAGAGAGGTCTTTTCTTTAATAAATAGGAAAGGGAATGAATGTGGAACAAAGAATCGTATGAAGTTTGAATTTACTTCTCTCACACAAAAATCATTGTGGGATGGTGCAGAGCCTGGAGTCAAAGTTCCTTGGTGTTTGAATCCCAGCTCTTTGGATGATTGACTCAACCTTTCTGCGCCTCCATGTCCTCTTTTAGAAAATAAAGAAGTTGTAGTAGATGACCCTCAAGGTCTCTTCCACCTCTAGCTTTGGGAGCTCTCATTTGTAAAGAGTATTAAGATTAATCAAACAGCAAGCATGTATTAAGCACCTACTGAGTTGACAAGTGTTTTTAAGAGTGTTTACAATATTCAAGCACTGGGAGAAAGACAAAACCAGAATTATTGCCTTCAGGGAGATCACATTCCAATGGGGGAAGATAATGTACAAATAACTGTGTACATGTAAGATAAAATATAGATGGGAGATCATTGCCCTCTCTAGCAAGGAGAGGGAATTGGGAAGGGTTTTTTGCAGAAGGTGGACTTTGAACAAAGTCTTGAGCAGAGCCAGGAAAGTTTGGAAATGAGGAAGAAGAGTATTCCAGGCCTGGAGGATGGCTAGAGTGTAGTGCAGATATAGCGTTATGTATGAGAAATTGCAAGTAGACCAATGTAGATTGATTGGAGAGTGCATGGAAGAGGTGAGGCACTGGGAATACAAAGTCAGAAAAGAGACTGTCCATATATTCAAGGGGGTAATATATGGGGTAGGGGGAGGAGGAACAACTTGCACATATATAAGTATATAGAAAATGTATACATAAAAGTACATTTAAAAAACAATTGGAAGCACCAGCAATTGGGAAAAAGGTTTTGTTAAAGCTTCGTATAGATTGTGGTTCTTGAGCTGAGCATCGTAGGAAACAAGGTATTCCAAGAGACAGACTTAGCCTGGGAGGGCATTCTAGGCATGGAAGATAGCCTGTACAAACATGGGAGATGATGTGTCATTTGTGAACAAAGACAAAAAGACTATGGTAAAGAATATTAAGGGGAATAATGCAATATGTCAGGAAAGATAGGCTGGGACCAGGGTCTGAACCATATAAGGTAGATAATATTTAATATGGTTATCCCCATTTTATGAATGAGAAAACTGATATATATATACATACATATATATATGAGATTAAATTATTTCTTTAAGATCATTCAGTTAGTGAGTGACTGAGCTACAATCAACAAATACGCAACACCCACTGACTATGTGTAAAACATTATTTGACACCTACTATGAACTCAATATTGAGAAACTTTTTTCATGGATCCCTTGATTATTTCATTTTGTAGTCTTAATGATTAACATGTATTAAAAAGACCACCATGGAGTAATTGCAATTTCTATAGCTCTGTTGGTTACTCATGAAGAGACAGAGAAATTTTAGGAAGAACTCATAAGACTCTTCAAATTTTATCAACATATACATTGTTACTTGGTATCTTTAATGCAAAAGTGGGCATATGGGAATAGTAGAAAATGTATTTGAAAATAAAGTTCAGGATAAGAAATGAAAGTGGTCAAATTTATATAAATTACAGAAGAACAGCATGCCTAACTACTATGAAATATATTTCTTCTTTTTGTTATTGTTTTATATACTTTTTCATGAATTCTTTCCTGAATAAGAGTGCCAGGAGATTTTAGACATAGTGAATATTAAGTATCATGGCAAAAGAATTGAAATGAGTAATATCTTAGTAGGCAGGAAAGACTAGTTCACAATGAGGGAGTCATTTTCAAATCATCTACACATGTGACTATTGCTTTATTAGAGAAAAGATAAAAATCAATGTCAAATTAGAAGAAAAATAAGTTAAAAGATAGAGGACAGTTAATAAAACTTTAACCTTGTGTATTCACTAAACTATTGGTACCAAAAATAGAAAATAGACAAAAAAACAGACATAAGCACAGACTATACACATTTCCTATGTAAATTTAATCTATGTAAAACAATTACTTCCTCAGCCAGCAGATACTTGATTCCTCTTCCATGTAAAGAAAGGTGATAATCAAAGGCAATACCAATTAACAGTATAAACTCACTTTTAAGATATCATAGTGAACAGTGTAGGAGCAATATTGACTCATAAAAAAAGATTACAGGAAATAGAAAGGAAAATGAGTTCACAGAAAGCCTGGTGAGAGACCCAAATAAGTCAGATAATCTTTTGAACATTTCAGGATGGAACTGGAATTAAAACACAACAAACATTAAAAAAAAAACCCAGCAAAAATATTTTTCAAGATTATTATAATAAATGTTTCCACCCCATTGATGAGAGTGGGATCATTACACTTGAAATATATCATAGATTCCCACATGATGTATAAAGAAGTTGATGTGGCATTAAAGAAACAAAGATAGAAAGAGCTACTGGATCCAACCAACTACACATAGAGGTAGCTTGCATGGGAGGAGACACAACTGTAAGAACGCTTATTATTAGTGCATCCCAGTGGAAAGTAAGCTTTGTGAAAACAAGGGATGTTTCATTTTTTTTTATATCTTTATTCTATACTGCAATACACCCTTTATTCTTTAGAAGAGTGTGAGAGCTATCATCTGCTTTTAAAATTTCCCAACATTGTTCAAAATTTCCACCTTTGGGCAAATTTCTTCTCTGGTGAAAAAGATTTATGTGGTCCACCCAACTTATGTCTCTGGATCTTAGGCTACAATTAGAAAGGAACAGTGTCCAGAACCAAGGAGGTTATAACAGCCTTATTGTATCAGACTATATCTGAAGTAAGGCATTCAGTTCTGGATACACATTTAAGGAAGGATATTGCTGTGAATGTCCAGAAGGAAGCAAACATGATGATGATGGGCTTTGAGTTCATACCATCTGGGCATCAGCTGATGGAACAAGAGATACTTAATCTAGAGAAGGAGGCATGTAATAGCTGCCTGCAAGTATGGGATAATTGTCATGTGGACACATGATTATACTTGCTTGTCTTTACTGCAGATGGCAAGACTAGTAGGAATGGTTGAACATTATAGTGAGGCCCATTTAATTTGATATCAGGATAAACTTCCCAATAATTTGAGCTGTCCAAAAGTAGCATTGAATGACTCAGTAGGTTCTTCCTCACTACAGGATTTCATACAAAGACTGGATAACCAAAATTGTTGGGAACAATGAAGAAGTGTTCTTATTGGAGCACAGCTCAGAATTAGATCGTCTCTATGGTCCCTTTCATTCAGAGCTTCTATTACCCTGCATATATATAGGCAACTCCATACAAGCAAGCCATGTCTCAGCATGAGAACATGAAGATCTCAGCATTAAAGATCATGGTAGAAATAATGTCTAAGGCCCCTCAAATGCAGGTGAAAATGTTCTAGCTCATGTACTCAAGGTACAATAAGTGTATTAAGTAATGGAGAGGGCATGAGCTTTGGACTAGGGTATGCCCCACAGGATCTTCTTGTCCTTAGTCATGATACCAGGAGCCATTGCTCTAGAAGGGTAATTATTCTCTTCTCACTCCTCAGTGATCAGATTTCTTGGAATCCAAATATAAAGAAACAACTGACATTAGTATCTACTTATCAAAAATAATTATTTAAAATAGTAAGCTCACTTGGGGAGAAGAGAAAGGGATATGGTTGTAAGTCTTCATGGAGGTGGTCTCATGGTATACTAGGGGTGCTTGTCCACTCATGGTATAGTGTCCCCTTCCTCCCCCTACCCCTAGCTGAAAGTGTCACCTGGGTCTCCCAGATATGGTTTTGTGGGGCTTTTCCAAGTGAAAAAAAATTCCTAGTTAGAGCTCTTCTGAAATTGTATTACCTTTCTTCTTCCCCTAGTCTTATATTATTAGCTCATCTTGAGTTTATGGTACACTAAAGACCCCAGATCTTTTTCAGATGAACTACTGTCTAGTCACAAGCTCTCTTTACTTAAACTTGTAGAGTTGCTTTTTTAGACTCATAAAAACTTTACATTTATCTGTATGAAATTTCATTTATTAAGTTTTTGGCGGTGTTCTGACCTCTCCATATGTTTTAAATTACTGACAGTCATTTAGTGTATCAGATATACCTCTCAGCTTTATGTGATTAGCAAATTAGATAAGTATCCCACCTATATTAATATGGAGTTCTCTGATGTTGATATTTAACAAAAGAGGACATTCTGTCTGGTCTGCACATGATCAAGTGTACATAGGAGCTTGGTCTCTGGTTCTTACCTTAGAGGTGTTGCCTTGACAACTAACCCTGAAAATGAGAAGTGAAAGTCTTAAGAAGTATGAACTGAGATTGGTCTTGACTTCACAAAAGCCCCTACTGGTAAAAGAAGCTGGAGGGCATGTGGAAAAATTAGGACACTAATTCACTGTTGGTGAAATTGTGAACTTATCCAACCATTTCAGAGAGCAATCCAGAATTATACCCAAATAGTTATTAAACTGCCTATACCCTTTGACCTAGCAATACCACTACTAGGTATATTTTCAAAGATGATTAGGGATAAATAAAAAGAATCTATATGTTCTAAGATCTTTATAGCAGCTCTCTTTGTGTGGTGGGAAAGAACTGGAAATTAAGGGAATGCCCATAAATTGGGGAATGGCCAAACAAGTTGTGGTATGTGATTGTGATGGAATACTTCTATAATTTAAGAAGTGATAAGCAGGTTGATTTTTATAAAAACATGGAAAGACTTGCATGAAACAATGAAGAATGATATTAGCATAGCCAAGAGAATGTTGGACACATTAATATTGTTTGAAGTAGAACTGTGAATGACTAAGTTATTCTAAGAATTATAAATATTCAAATAAGCTACAAAGGAACTGTGAAGGAAGATGCTATCTGCCTCCAGAGAAGTAATTGATTAATGGAAGTATACATGGTGTGGCTTTACATACCCATCAATCAATCAATCAATCTAATCTATCCTTACATGAAATAGTGGCCTTCTCTACTTCAGGGTTATGAGTGAGGGAGACAGTTTGGAGCTTAAAATATAACAAAAATTAAATTAAATTTTAAAAATAAAAGAGCCCCTAAACATTTTTCAGCTTTTGTGCTGATTTCTCAGCTGATCTGAGAGCACAGATCATCTTCCTTCAGTGCTAGGTTGAGAAAATGTTCCATTGTGTTAAAAGCCTACCCCCTACATCCCCTTGGGGCAGCCCCTTCCCCTGGGGAATCTCTAAAATCTGAGTATTTAGGGAAAATTGAAGCTCTGTGGAATTTCAACCTACCTCCCTAAAACATCATGGATTTCTAAATTATTGCTTGATTAAACCATGTTTTAAAATTACCAAATCAGTAATTTCCATACTTCTCTCTTCTTTTTCTGCCTTCTTTAGTAACTTATCTTGTCGGTCCTAACTATATCCAGATACCTCACTTGGAACTGACAAAATCTTGCATGTTGACTCGGTGGAGGTCAGCATGGCATGTCCAGCCTCCATCTTAGTGGAGAGGGCTGTCCACTGATGTCTCAGGGAGAAAGAGATTTCAAAGGAATGAAGAAGCTATGTGCAGAAGAAATTCTTTCAGTGATATGTGGTTCATCAGAAATTCCAAAGTGAAATTTCACAGAGAAGCCATCATGGCTCATGAACCCTATGTTCCAGTCAAACCTAAGGACTTACCATCTCTCATAAGTGCTTTCAGTCAATTAATCAGCTAGCATTTTAAAGCACTTACTGTGCTCCAGGGCCTTGGGTGAGGCCCTGGGAGAGATCAGGAGAGGACTCACCCAGAAGGTGGCACTTTGAGTTCTGTAGGACAGGAAGAATTCTAAGAGGCAGATGTGAGGTTAGAGGGATGGGAAAAAACCTGTGCCTTTGCACAGAGATGGAAGGTGAACATTGGTTATGAGGAAAAGTTTAGCTGGATCATAGTTTAATAATAATATTAATAGCTAGCATTTATATTATTAATAGTATTAATAATGGCTATTCATAATAATATAAATGATAATGACTTGGATTTATATTATTAATACTGGCTAGTGTTTATATGGGGTAGCTATGTGGCACAGTGGATAGAGTGCCTGGCTTGAAGTCAGGGAGATTCATCTTCCTGAGTTTAAATCTGGCTTTATATACTTACTAGCTGCATGATCATGGGTAAGTCATTTAATCTAGTTTGTCTCAGTTTCCTCATCTGTAAAATGATCTGGAGAAGGAAAAGACTCTAGTATCTTTGCCAAGAAAACCCCAAACTAGATCACAAAGAGCTGGACATGACTGAAACAACTGAACAGCAACAAAGCATTTATGTGACACCTAGCACATGCCAGGCACTATGCTAAGTGCTTTATAAATATTACTTCATTTGATCCTCACCACAACCCTGGGAAGTAGGTGCTATTATGATCCCAGTTTTACAGATGAGGAAACTGAGGCAAATAGTGTTTGTTACTTGCTCAAGGTCATATAGCTAATAAGTATCGGAGGCTGGATTTAAACTTAGCTCTATCTGACTTTAGACCTGGGGTTTTACACAAGTGCCACACCTTCAAGCATCATCATCTTCATCATCATCTTCATCACCACATCATTACAGTCATCATCATTGTCATCACTGTCATTATCATCATCGTGCATTTGAAGGGGAGTGTTTATAATAAAGATGGAAATATAATTTAGTTCTTTCTCAGCTCTGAATATTTGTTGGCTACTTCTACCTTCAGTAAGTATTTAGTGCATCATATTTCTCTGCCTTTGGAATCCTTATGCATTGTTTTAATTAAGCTCAAATGCCACCTCATTCGTGAAGTCTTTCCTGATCCCTCCATAGCATGTTACTCTTATATACTTAGTTCAATGCTCTAAAAGATCTCTGATTTTATTGGTGTTATATTCCTTCTCCCAAAACCAGTCACAAGTCCTCTATACTTCAGCAGATAGTATAAGCTAACATGATATGGCATCAGTAGATATATGTTACAAGGACTTTTTGTCAGTTTGTAGCCAGTCTATCTGGATGCATATCTCTTTGAATATAGGTGTTTGGCCAATAGATGTATAGTCCATTCCAAGGCCAATACTCAATGCTTTCCATCTAGGGGGAATCTTCCAGAGCTCATGCTCCATTGTCATCATCATGGAGAACAAGGACCATTTCTATACCCCAACTATATATCGTTGGAGAACTTTAATAGAGGAGATTCTTAGACATCAATCATATGTAACTTCATATTTTAGTTATTCAGATATGTGTCATATGTCCCTATCCTTAGAAAACTTAGCTTCAAGACTTAAGTGATAGCAAGGGACTATAACTTATCTAAATTGTACAAACAACAGAGGGACTGTCCAACGAGACATGTGGGCAAGAGCAAAGGAGGGGGCCCATTTTCCACTTCAGAGTAGTCAGACATTCTGTGGTTATATCTCATCAGCTTACTGCACAGTGGTGAGAAACCTTTTAATTGGCTGCTGAGTTGGAACTCAACATGCCTACAAAATGTGTAAAAAGATTAATGCTCTTTCTATTCAAATGAGTAGAAATAACCTTTGTAAAGCTCTGAGTAGGAGAAGAGATAGCAGGCATGGCCACTGGCTGCTTTATCTCCCTACCCAAGTTATGAGTTGGCCATGAACTTGTTGGCACTTCTGTTTTTATTTTTGCTTGTTTTCTACTATATTTATTCTTAGGTTAATGGGTATCAGAAATAAGAAAGGCAGGATCATGACTTTTTTGGGCTTTGAAAGATCAAATGATTCACTAGAGGTCAGGTGACTGAAGTCCATGTAAGAGTCTGACAGTAGTGCATTGGTCAAGCCAGGAGGAATGACCACAGTGTCTGGCACATGATTACACTTTACTAAATACTTGTTGAATGGCTGCATGACTCAGCCCATTTATAAATTCTGAGACACTGACTCCTATGCCACACCCAGAAATGAATTTTCTAAGAGAAATGTTTATAGCAGCCCCCTTAAATCTAAGGCTATTCTATCCAGGGACTGAGGCAGCCATGAGAGTGGGCTCCCACTTCAGAAGGTTTTGCTATATCTTCTCAGTTAATATCCTCTTTAAATTGATGTTAACTAGTTTTTAATGGTATTGAGACGAATAGTTGATACTGTGCGGTGATTGTTGGCATTTGATGTAGGAGGATAGTAAATGGAGGTTTGTATTGGGGGATGAGTGAGTTATAGCATTAGAGAAAGATGTACTCAACCCCTCAAGGTGACCTTAGGTACTAGATGACCTCCAAGCTCCTTTTCAGGTCTAAATCTATGATCTCGTTTTCCTAGATCAGATCCTGAGAAGATAAAAAAGGCAGAAAGCATTTTGGTCAGAAAGAGGAAAGCAAAAGATTTCTATAGAGATATATATTCTTGAAATGAACACCAAATGTTATAAATGGCAATACTGAGTAGACATAAAAATCATAGACCATTTGAATTGAAATGGCTTTTGGCAATTAATTAGTCTGGCCTCATTTTACAGATGAGAAAACTGAGTCTCAAAGGTGTAAAGAAACTCTCTCAAAGATAAAGGCAGACCTAGACAGAACCAAATATTTTGTTATTTTTTAAATCACATTATACTGTGTGATAGTATCACTCTATTCTTTAATATGGGATCCTTATTTTAAAAAGAATGAAGCATTCCCATGAAGATTACAGTTCTATCCATTAATTTATTTGTTGAAGACTGAGTCTCCTTATCTTTCTCAGGCTGGAAGTACAAGGGATACACATGGCCTGATCCTCTATTGATTGGCATAAGAACTTTGACCTATTCCATTTCTGACCTGGGCAAGTTCACCCTTCCTTGGGCAACTTGGTGGCTTCTGGCAGCTCATCATTTAATACTGTACTTAGTGTGGATATCTAGTCACCATAGCCCATTGTGGCTCAGAACTTCCAAGCTGAGAAGATCCTCCAGATTCAGCCTTCCAGAGACAGATATTACAGGTGTGTGCTAACACATCTAGCTAATCCTAATCCTAAAAATGCATAAGAATACAGCTCAATTCCCCCTGTTCTTTACCCTGATCAGTTTCCAAACACTTTGAACATAATTGTTTACTATGGAAAAAACAATTGTGGACTCAGAATATAATTCATATTGTATTAGTCTAAAGGTTACTATTTCTTTCAATGAATAGATGCTTATTGAACATTTGCTCTATACCAGTCACTTGGCTAGATGACAGAAGAGATATGAAGTTATATAAAGTGCATCCCCTGTTCTAAGGCTGTTTATAGTCATTTAGGAAAGATGAAGCAGCTCTTCAGCTCTAGTAATCTATGAGTGTACATTATGATACAAGGTAGCATGTATTAAGAATCATATGAATTGTATGAAGTGCTATGGGACCTGAGAAGAAGGAAAGGTCCCTTTTACCTAGACTCTTAGCAGAAGGCTTCATGGAGATTTGTACCAAATCTAGTTGGCATTTCTATAGAGATAGAGAAAGAAGATATTCAAGATGGAGCAAACAGTATCACCAGATGTACAGAGGGTGGAAATGTATATAACGTATGAAAGGAACAGTGAATGATCTAGTTGACCTTGAGTGTAGGATCTCTAGAGGAGGGTAGTGGGAGACAAGGCTAGAAACTCAGGCTGTTACCATATTGTAGAGATCCTACTACAAACAGCCATGATAAATGTCACCTATCGACTTCTGCAAGGTTTGTGATCTCAATCCCTCAAGGAATACTTATCAATTAACTAAGAAACATGGTTTAGACCAAATAGCTATTAGGTGGATTCACAACTGGCTGGAAGATTGGATTGATCATTGTCAAACTGGGAAGACTTAACAAGTATTATCCCACAGGGGTCAGTCCTAGGCTCTTTTCATCAATAACCTGGATAATGGAATAGAACATGTTAATTAAGTTTGCTGCTGACACCAGGCTTGGATCTGCAGATGTCTTCTAACTTGTAGAATAGGATAATATTCTTAGTGAGGTGAAGTATCCTGAGAAAAAAGGGTAAAGTAATACATCTTGGCAGGAGAAGGAAAAATGGTACAAATAAATATGGGGAAAAACTAACTGTGTAAATTCAATAGAAAAAAATTGATGGAAGGGTCATACATTCAGTAGTGTAGCAATGAAGTGCCATAGTTAAGCAAGTACAGTACAAAAAAGCATTTAAAGCCATGACAAACAATAGAATGATGGGTCAGCTAAGACATTGACGTGAGTAAAGCTTGAAAGAGCAAGGAAAGAAGATAGAGGCAGACCTGGAAAAAGCAGTCAGTCATCTCCAGGCAGCTTCCTACACAGGCAAGGACATGCCTCCACTGTTGTGTTCTCTGATTTCACTTCTTTTTATCTCACAAGACTTCCTCAAGCTCCAGGTGACCACAGGGCAGTCACATTTGTAGTTTAGCAATGACCAGTCATGATGAAAACAAAACCAAAATTTGCATATCCCATGATGTTGAAGGGGATGATTATGCCACCCATAATGCCTCTCAGGACAAGTTAACTACTTAGGAATTGAACACAAATAGGAATATTTTCGATCTTTACCCATTGTAAATAGCAAACATTGGCAAAACAATGAAGGGTGGGGTGATGGATGACTACTCAATGTTAGTTAAATTGAACTGACAGAGTATTGCAGTGGGCAAATAAGGATGTTTCCTCTTCCATAGCTCAAAATTTTGAACTTTAAACCTTAGAAACAATTTACTATCTTTTGCCATCAATACATATTGTCACCAACTCCTTTCAGTTCTCTCTTAGTTATTTCTCTCAGATTCATTTCTTCTTCTCCAATCTTACCATTCCAGGGAATCCCAACCAACTTTACCTCAAATGGAAATGATTGCAATAGACTCCCATTGGAGACAGGCCTAATGTCAACACTCTCTTATTTCAGGTTTGATGTTAGGATAAACGAGGCATTTGTAAGTTATTGAATAGTGAACAAAAAGGAGCTTATTTGTCTAAAACACAGCAAGAAAATGCCACAAGGACCCAGCCACCCTTAGCTTTTCTGGATGAGCTCATTTTTTTCTCTATATAAAAACTCATCTGAATACCAGGGTTAAATATAGTGAAAGATGCCTTGACTTGTATAATTTTAAGAAATTCACCAAGAATAAGGGTGATTCCACACTCCTTGTGTTTTTATACCCTGATATGGCTAGAAAGCAATGTCAGGAAAGATGGGGCCAATCATCTATGAAGTGCCATTTTGTCTCTTTTTTAGAGAAAGCTAGTCCATGTAAGAGGAAAGAAGGAGAAGGGGCCTAAGTCTACTTTAATTCTGGATGAGTGGAAAGAAGGTGCATGAGGGCAACAGGGACCAATCAGTTCCTGGGAACTAATTGTGTCCTTTTAGGGGAAGCTAGTTCATATTGTGAGAGAGAAAGAAAACAGTCCTGGACCTGTTTTCAGTTGTGGTGGGTATAAATAAACTACATCTTGTCTTTATCTCATTTCAGAGAAAGCTAACAATCTATGTCACAAAAGGAAAAGAAGAAGAATGGATCTAACTTATGTTGTAGGGAAATATTGGTAGTTAGTCCTATCACATACCACCCCTTGGTAATTAGACCTTAAGGATCTTCCACTATTTAAATGCTTTTGTTGAATAGTCTTTCTGGCATGAGCAGTACTAAGGGAAAAAAGAGCAAAGGAAAGCCATACAATCACCACCACCACTACCACCATCACCACCTCCATTACCACCACCACCACTACCACCACCACCACCAACAACAACAAAAAAAGAGAAAAAAACTATATAACTCCTGGAATTTCGAGGTGCAGAAGAAAAAAAAAAAGGAGGAAAAAAATGTATAACAAGAGTCAGAGATTTTAGGCTTTTCCTCCCCTCTTTGGAAGGACAAGTTCTGAGTCTTAACAGCCTGGTCCATGTTGTAGGTGATGCCAAATTTTTACAATTCACAGTTGATATTTAAATGCAAGATGATTATGGTTACAATGAGTTGGAGCAACAGCAGGAACATCCTTCACAGTAAAGATATATATATATATATATATATATATATATATATATATATATATATATATATGTATACACATATACGTATATTACATGCATAATATATATATGAACATACATATACATACATACACACATACATACATACATACACACACATATACATACATACATACACACACACACATATATATATATATATATATACATGTTCCATGTGGTACCATCACTTTCTCCTGGCCTGTAGTGCTAATAATGAGTAGAAACATCTCCAGGAACATTGGGACCATATTATGGACTTACATAGTCAACAATTCTTAGTTGTGCATCAGGTTCATCTGTAGTAAAGTGGCCAAGAGATCATAACCTTCTTGTATGCAACTTTTACCAGAATACTGAGCATGTGCTAATATGGAACTCTCTCTGTACTGTACCCAATCAGTGTTCCCTGGCCCACCTGCCAAAATCTCTTGTCCCTGAAAACTGCACTAAGGGAATGATCCAAAATCTTTGCCTTCTTGAGGACTCTGTGGAGGGTCTGTCACCTTTCTTCCACTAGGGATAGTTAAGGACTTTCACTCACCTCAAAATTACCACCAAATTAGCCAACGTATCCTTTTGATTTCAAACAAATACACATCTGCCATAGTTATATTGTGACATCTTCACATCCCCTGTGCTATTAGAAAGTAAGGCACATGCTAATAATATCACCCCTCAGAGCTATTGTTGGACTTAGTCTACACAACCTTTTCTGTGAGGGAGTTGTCTCTACCATTCTAGAGGATAAAAAGGCTGCCCATTGATGGGAACAGGGCATTTCTCCATGGTATATGGAGTCCAATGAAGGGACACGATTCTTGAGGCAATGGTATCTCTGCCCTGGGAAAGAAACAAGAAATGACTGGAGAGGGTCAGCTAGAATTATGTCTCAAAACAGTGCATTCTTTTCAGGTAAATCTTCTTGGAGATTAGATCCAAGAATTTACTGGACTCATGAGCCCTCCTCAGGGTGGCATTGTTTTGTCAGATATAGCTTCTTTGAAGTTGGGTATCTAACCTGGGTAGTAAGATGCATAACAACATAGCTTTTGATTAGCAGAGGTAAACCTCTTGCCCTGAAATGGAAGAGTGCTCTGATTTGTCAACTGGGAAAAAGATGACCACTTTGATTCAGTAAGTGTTTCAATTGGCACAAGAACTCAGTTGGTCAAGAATATCTGCCTCATCATTTTATTGGGGGATTATATTGTTCTGTGCCCTAGGACAACATGGCATTACCACTCTATTATTCAAATTAGCACAAGAGCTACTCTCTAACATTTCATGGTTCCAATATATCCATATGATGTATAATATCTCTGATGAGTACTGACATACCCCATAAACAACCTGGTGGGAGGCACCGGATAAATTCTTCCATTGCTCCTGACCCCAAAGGGAAGAACCTTTATTATTTAATCTGGTATTCTTCAGGTCCTAGACCACTTGACTAGATCCATGGCCACCATCCAGGAATTAGTGTAGATGAAGACCTTCTTTGCTGTATTCTTCAAGGCTCTTCTTACATGCCAGTCATGCAGTTTAGATTTCATCCAAATGGAAGGATTTGCTAGGACCCCCATTCCCTAGAGTATCCTCTGTTATTGTGTTAGTGGTAACTGAAGTTCAGTTTTATATGTCTTTCTTATAGTAGATGAAGTCATTAGTCAATCAGGTCAAATTCCTCAGGGGCCAGGTTCTTATAGGTTGGGGTTCATTGGGCCAATGAGTGTTGATTAATTAAGGAAGTCAAACTGAAGGGCAGTCTCTAATGTAATTCCACAGGTCTCTGGCCTGATCATTTTTATCAATGGCTTGGAGGAAGACAAAGAAAACCTTATCACATTTGTAGATGACATAAAATTGAGAAGTATGGATAATATATATGGTGAAAAAGTCAGGATTCCATGAAATATGAAAATATTGAGTCCAAACTAACAGTATACTCTAGCCAAATTGAAATATTTACTAATTCCTGACCTGAACATCTTGCACACTTTATGATCTCCATGACTTTTATCATGCTATTCTCTGTTTAAATCTACCTCCTGTCTACCTCCTACCTCCTAAGACTTTTGAAACCTTACCCATCCTTCAAGGGAGTGGTACCAGGGGATATTGATTAAATGACCTCAGAAGTTCCTCTGAATATCTGATTCCAATAGGTCTCTGAAATCTGGTTGAAGGTTTAAAAAATCTATTGTCCTTCTTGATCCCCCCCATATTTTCTTCCAGAAATCTGACCCTATTAAGACATATCCAACTAACTTATAGCAGCAGCTTTCTACTCTGAGTTTTCCCTCAGGTGGATCATAGCTAAAAATTTAGGAACCCAGCTTGGGAAAGCAGAGGTTCATGGGAAAAGTACCCACCACACAAAAGTTTTGCCTAGGAAGATTTATCCAATATAGATTTTTCTTGGGCAGTGATAGAATGGTGTTCATGGGCAATTATACCACCTTCAGGGAAGGTTAGGGCAGCTGTTGAGAAGTACAAAATTCCACTACACAATGGGCTTGGGACAGCAGCTGAAAGACTGAATTCGGTTTCAACTGCAGTGGAACTGAGAACGTTGGAGAAAAATGACTGCCATCAGAACCTTCCAAGCCTTCCACGGGTCCATATCACATCTGTACCCTCAGAAACAGCAGGAAGTCATATATTGGTCTGAATTCTCAATGTATACAGGACAACCATGTGGTGATAATGCTAGTGTCATGGGATAAAAATAACCCCTTATCGTAGGCTACTTCTGTTCCTGGGAGAGAAGCACTGCCAATCATTGCAGATGCAAGGGACATGATTCAGCCTACAGTACAAGTCAGCCCTGACTGACTACCAGTTGTCTCCTAAACCAATGGGCCAACTGAACAGGTATGTCCTGAGTGGAGTGTCCTCTGCCTTCTCGAGTGTGGGAGGGGGATAAATGATTGTTGGTTTCTGAGAGCCCTGGGGAGTGACTAACCCATTGAAACACCTTCTCCCTATGTAGATGACAAATATAGAGAAGTTACAAGTTGCTAGCATTTACAGATATATACTCTAACCTCACTGATTTTTTGTTCCTACTCCTGGGGGAACTCCTGCTTTTGAAGGGGAAGTCAGGGCCTGAAATCCTTGAGTTAGAGCTCTGAATGTATTTTCCCACTAAAAAATGTTATATATAGTGACTAGGTGCAGTTGCAATATTTAATCTCTTGCTTTCAAATGCTCTCATTGAATTATGGATTTGTAGATTTGGAAGGGACTTAGATTACATCATCTAGTCTAGTTCCTTTCCAAAGTGTGCAATCTGTTTACAACCTCCCTGAGAAATTTTTGAAGATCCTCAGTGATGTGGATCTCACTACCTCATGTGGTAGTTTTGTTGCTGTTTAGTAGTTTTTCAGTAGCATCCTATTCTTTGTGATCTCATTTGAGGTTTTCTTCTCCTTTACAGATGGGGAAACTGAGGCAAATAAAGTTAAATGACTTGCCCAAGGTTACAAAGTTCTTAAGTGTCTCAGGTCAGATTTGAACTCAGAGTGGAGAGGTCATTACCAACTGTGAAGATCAGGGAATGCTCTTCAGAGAGATGATATTTGAGTTAGTCTTTAAAGGAATGGGTAGGAATTCAACAGGCGGAAGTTGGAGAGGGCATTTCTGGCAAAGAACATAGCCAACATAAAGGCTTGTATATCAGAGAGGGTGGGAATATGTTTGGGAAATAGTGAATGGTAGTTTTGCTGGAACAGAGAGTACATGGGAGTGAAGTAGTATAATATTAAACTGGAAAGAAGGAGTAATGCCAAAATGTGAAGGGACTTGTATGCCATATTAAGGAGTTTGACTTTTATGATAACAGAGAACCATTAAAACATTTTGAACAGGAGATTTACATAATAAGATTTGTGTACAAAGATCACCATAGGGGTCGGGATTAGGAATGGTGTTAGGGATGGATTTGGAGAGTATAGTCTTAGCTCAGGTGCCATCTCTGATGAGAAGTGTTACTTCAACTCCTTAGCTCTTAGTGTTTCCTGATCTCCACTTTCCTCAAATTATCATAATTCTTAGGGTTAGTGTTGGTGGAAACTCTGGAGTTTTTTTTCTTTCAATGCCTCATTTTATTTTATATTTTACTGATTTTTTATGTCATTTTTATTTCCCAATGACTCTCCTTGCCTCCACTAGAACCTTCCCTTGAAACAAATAAGTGCAGTGAAACAAACAAAATCAAAACATTTCCATCACTAACATGTATGGATCATGATGCTTCATCAGCAGTTTTCTGAAGTCATGATTGACCACCACACTGATCAGAGTTCTGAAGTCCTCCATAGTTTTTTTCTTTACATTATTGTCATCACTGTAAATTCTTCTCCATTGTATGAGCTTGATACATACTTATTGGTTGATTGAGTTCTTACAAGTCTTCCCAAATTTATCTGAATTCTTTATACTTGTTTCTTTTCTTAAAAATTATTTTATTTGTTTTCAGTGTTCTACAATCACTTCCATATATCTTAGATTTCCCCCCCTCTCTCTTTCCATCCTCCGTCCATCTCCGGTTCCCTCCCCAGACAGCATGCCATCTTATGTAGGCTTTACACATATGTTCCTATAAATACATTTTCACCTTAGTCATGTTGAATAGAAGAATTAAAATGAATGGGAGAATATGCGCCATGTCTTATGGCACAATAACAGCTCATTGTGTTCATATTCTAAATTTTATTCAGTCTTTCCCCAATTTATTAACTCCCCACCCACCGTTTTCCTTACAATTCTTTGCTATTACAACTCCCTCATTTTACAGATAAAAATACTGAGACCAGCAAGGTTAACTGATTTGCCTGGGGTTATACAGGTGATAAGTGTCTGAGCCTATATTTGAATGGAAGTCCTTTGACTCCAAAACTAGCACTATTCTTTTTAGACATGTTCTGTGTCCCACCAGTAGAATAAAAAGTTTCTTGAGGACAGGGACAATTTTTGGTTTTGTCTTAATATTGCCAGTTCCTAGTAAAGTGCCTTGAGCACAACAGATTTTTAGTAAATACTTGTTGCTTTGGATTGATTGGAAAATGGAGAGAGGGGAGGGAAGGTGATCTGATAGGAAGGTATTTAACTAAATATATGGTCATGAAGGCCTTCATCATATGTAAGGCTCAAAGGAAATGTGGTGGAGGTAATATTGAGAGAATTTATAACTGGTTGGTTATGAGGGATTTGAGAATTTGTCAAAGATTAAAGAAGCATAGGATAACAAATCTAGTCTAATGTACTTCATTTTATATACATACATACATACATACATACATACATACATATATATATATATATATATATATATATATGAAGAAACAAGTCCTGGAGAAGCTGTGACTTATCCAAAGTCACATGTACAGGCAGGATTTGAACCCATGTTCACTGACTCCAAAGTTGATGGTCTTTCAAATGGAATCAAATAGCCCCAAAGTTTCAAATATGGAAGACTAGGTGATTAGTGGTACCACTTAAGCACTAGGGGATGGGCTTTTGTGGAAAATGAATCATTGTTCATGACATTGTTTTCATGGAAAATGTGTTTTAAGTTTTGAACAAATGAACTTTTGGAATGCGGACTGTTCGTAAGTTTGGGCATAATACGTGGTATATGAAAATGCTTCATGGTGGGGGCTTTGTTGCATTTCTCTTCGCTTTCTGTCACGGCCAAGCTGCCTGTAGACAGAGAGTAATTGGCAAGCTTACTATTTGTGCCATCTATATTTCTCTAAGAAGAAATAAATGCTCTAAGAAGAAGGCATGTAATAAATGTGTGCGTTGCAGAGGCAATAAGTGGGCCAGATATAGCAAAGGGAGGCAGATAACGACATGGCCTCAGGTCTAACATGGGTGAAGTCATTCCTCCCTGACAAGAGTCACCATTCTTTTGCCCTCAGGGCCCTCAGTTCCACGGGACTTAGGACTGTCATCCTTCTCTCCACATAGCACATAAGGTCATTAAGAGAGAGGCTGATGCCACGCCAGGGGCCATGATCTTCCCTGCCACCAGGTTGCCGATGACACTTAGATGACATGCCTTTGATGTCAAATCCAGGGAGAGCATTGTCCTAGCTGTCCCAATATCTGTTGTAAATCAGCTCTTGGAAGGAATTTAATTGGCTCTTCCTGCACTCAGATAACACTCAGACCACAAGGACAATTTCGCCAAACCGGGACAGATTTCCAACTGTCACTGGAAAATTCTGCCTGTAAGAGAGCTGTAGCCAGTAACTGTTGACAAACTAAAAAGTGTGGTCTTTTCCTGAGTGCATCATTCACTCACTCATTCACCCCTTCATCCATTTATCCATTCTGTGTATCTCTATCTTGTCTCTGTCTTTTTTCCCTTCTTTCTGTCTCCTTTTGTCCTTACCTCCCTCAATCTTTTTCCTGTGTATTACATATATACGTGTGTATCTGTGTATCTACATTATATATAATATATATATATTTACCAAATGTAATAATGCTTCAATTAATGTAGACAACACATTGTAAATCCATATTTTGTTGTATGTAAGAGACTGTTAATGGAACTATTAGAAGTTAGGAACATCTGCACTGGAATCTCCTCTGACTTTAATAAGTGTGGCAACATGCCTATGTCACTTCTCAACTTTAAAACTTAGTTTTCCAACCTATAAAACTGAAATAATAATTCCCGTACTGCCTAACTCTCAGTGTGGTGGTGAGCTCAAAGTAGAGAGTAGACACACACACACACACACACACACACACACACACACACATTGCTATTCTAATTTTCAAATACCATTGACATTTATCACTATAGTTATTACTATAGCTCCAATTTTCTGAATATATATATTCTACCCCTGCTATATCTTGTTAGGGTCCTCATTCCCTCCCTCCTGTTTAGTAACCTAGAAACTGAACCCAAGCTTACTCTAGGAGATTGTGACCTGGGTTTTACTTTTTTAGGTGACAATGATATAAGAGCTCCAAATTAGGGATGATAGATTAGGTTTCATTCATCTCCCATTCTATGAAGTTGGGGTCCTACGGCACTCACGAGTAAGAAACCTATAACTGTTTCTTCTTCAACTGTTATTGATATCACTTACCTGAAAAATATTAAAATTTGTTTTTATAAATATCTGAATTTTGCTGTGAGAGTGCTGTTATGCTTCCCATTCCCTGCTCAGTTAAAAAGGAAAGAGAAAACAGATATTTATAATCAAATATATATAGTCAAGCAATATAAACTCCTCTACTGGCCATGTCATATATGTAAACACATATGTTTACATATATAAACATGTATATTTACATATATGTAACTATGTGTGTATTTATTATACATACACATACACATATATATGTGTATATACATGTATATCTATCTATATGTAGTGTGTGTGAGTATGAATGTGTTGTATGTGTGTGAGAGAGAGAGATAGAGAGAGAAAGATTTATCTTCACTCTGATCCCATCACTTCTTCTCCAGCATGCTTTATAGAGTTCTTTGGAATTGTGGTTGTTCATTGCATTGATCAAAGTTATTAATTTTTGTAGAGTTTTTATTTTTACAAATTGGTCTTATGGTTCTGCTTACTTCTCTATGCATCAGTTCATACAAGTCTTGCCAGATTTCTCTGAAACTTTCTCTTTCATCCTCCCTTACAGTGCAGTAATATTCAATCACATTCATGTAGCACAACTTGTTTAGCCAGTTAATAGGCATGGAATTGGGAGGGTGACATTTTCAGATTTATGCTGCAGTAAAATCACTTGTGGAAGCTGTATGGAGGATGGATTACAGTGGGGGTGGTTCTTACAACAAGAAGACAGATTAGAAGATTCAGTAGCCCAGGGAAGGAGCAAGGAAGGTCTGGGTAAGGTGGTAACTGTGTGCACTGAGAGATATGAGAGATGTAATGTAGAAATGAGATTTGATAACTGATCAGCTGTAAGGGATAATTGAGAGGGATGTCAAGTGGCTAACCTGGGAGACTTAGAGTATAGTGGTCCCTTTGCCAGCATTGTGGAAATTTAGAGGAGTTGTTGGAGAAAGGTAACGAGTTCTGTTCTGGATATGTTGAGTTTGATAATGTCTAACAGATATTCAGGAATAACTGGTTTCATGTCTTACTCCTGATACTTGCTGACTTATGACCTTGGCGAACTCATAACCTTTCAGTGCTCTAGACATTACTCTAAGATTACAAAATTTAAGGCAAGGGCTGGTCTGCATTGGTAGAGAATGGTCCTCACTTCCTAATAGGGAGCTACCTACACTGACAAAATCACAATTTTATGGTGTGTGTGTGTGTGTATGTGTGTGTGTGTGTGTGTGTGTGTGATGAAGTAAACCATTATGATAGTCTGAAAGACCTGGAATCCAGGAGCCTCTTTGTGACCACAGGGTTCACTTGCACCAGGTTATCTCCTCTCTGGGTGATGGATGTACCTTCTTTTTTATGCCTCAGTCCCTTGTCCTGCCACAAAACCACTTTGGTCCTTGGTATCTCTTTTATTTGTTTGCCAGTCAATACCCAAGTGTGTCCCTGCCTGTAGCACAGGAAATATATAGTGCCTAGAAGAGAGTAAGTGCTTAAAAAATGCTGGGTGATTGATCAAACAGTAGACATCAGAGCTGGGAAATCTATCAAATGTGAGTGAGAGGACCTGTAAAACCCATAGTCTTCAGCTACAGTGGGAGACCCTGGAATGAAAGCAATTTTGACTCAGACATTTTGCTTTGATTAAGAGGGGGGTGGTGGAGGGCTTGGTGGAGCTGTTTGGGCCAAGTCTTTCTGAAGGACCATTGTTGATCCCTCTCTTTCTCTTGTTGCTAAGGCCATTTTACCTGAGACCTTCTACAGCACCATACCATATAGTATATAGTGTGGTGTAGGGTTTGGAGTAAGGAAGATCTGAGTTCTGATATGTGTAACTAAAGGTAAGTCACTTAACTCTATTTGTCTCAGTTTCCTCAACTGTAAAATGAGCTGGAGAAGGAAATGGTAAATCAATATAATATCTTTACTAAGAAAATCCCAAATGGGATCATGAAGAATCAGACACAACTGAAAAACAACTCAACAACAATGGGAAAGACAACACGTTGAAGGAAGGGGAAGAGAGGAGGGGGAGGAAAGAAGGTACTTGGCCAAGGATGGGCATGGTAGAGGAGTCTGGAGGAGTATAGCCTTGTGGGAAATGAAGAATTGGTTCATCTGGGCCCCTTCCTTCAATGGAGGAGATGGGAAACTTACAGAAGAATTTCCTTCAGTTCTATCTTGTTTCCTTATACTGTCCGTGAGAACTCAAATCTCATTTTTTCCATGGAAGCTTCTCTGTCCAGGCTGGTCTTTTTTTAATGTCTCTGCACTATAATTTTCTAAAGCATGGATAGTCTGTAATGCCATTTATTATTATTTATTTTAATTATATTTGTAATTGATGCCATCGATTACAATTTATAATCATGGCTAGTAGATAAAGTGTTGAACCCAAAGTGAAGTTTGACTCCTGCTTCAAAGACTTAATAGCTTTGAGATCCTGGGCAAGTCACTCAACTTCAGTTTCCTCATCTGCAAAAAGGGGGTAGTACTACCACCTACATCACAGGTGAGGATGAAATGGGTTCACATATGTAAAGAACTTTGGAAATCTTTAAGTCCTATATAAGTGCTAGCTATTATTATTACCTGAGTTAAAATCTTGCCTTAGTCACTTAAGAATTATTTGACGAACCTGGGCAAATTATTAACCTTTTCTTCACTTTTCTCATCTGTAAAACAGGGATAATAAAACACCTACCTCATGGAGTTTTTACAAGAATCAAATGAGACCTTAAAGTGACATATAAATTTATTATTTAAGCAAATACTGACTTCTATTTTTCTGTTGTCTTCCCAATTAGATTCTAAAGGTCCCTTTGATGTCTAAAGTCCTACACTGTCGGAATGAAGCTTCTTCAAACTAAATCCCATGCCTTATACTTCTATGTCCCTGGCAAACAAACAAACATTTTATTTTGTTTTAGAATTTAACAAATATCAAAAGCCATTGATTTTATGGCTACTTTTTTGTGGTAGTGGTGGGGAGATGGAAGAGATTATTACTCAATGTCTTATTACTGCTGCTGAAGAGCCCAGGCCCCTTCATTCAGTGGTAGTCTGCTTTTCCCACTGGTTAGCATATGTACCTTCCTTTCCATAAAGCCTCAATGTATCAGACTGATGGATTATGGCCCATACTTGGTGTAAATTCTTGCATGACAATCACATGTCATTTAAAATTAGACTTTTGGAGAAAAGTTTTAATCTAATGAGGTCATTAACACAGAGTGACATTTCAGGACTTCCTGATGCCATCATCTGGATAGGAGATGATTGTCTCTTTACCTTTGAGGTTGGGGAAGCACAAAGACTGGCCTATAGCCATCCTGACCTCTGGGAGTAAGAGTGCAGTGATATCACTTTGCAATTAATTTTCAGGGCAAGATGGATACAAATGCAGCTCCTTGGCCTGACTACCAGCTCACCTGGCTAATGAGGCCCCTTAAATGTCTTAAAGGAAGCAAGAACCATCATTTTGAGGGATCTTGATTTTGTCTCCTTATTCTAGAGGCAGGATTGTGGAATAGATAAATAGACACACAGCCATAGATAGATAAATACATAGATAGATAAATAGATAGAGAGATAGAGATAGATGATAGACACAGATAGATAGACAGAGACAGATGGACAGATAGATGGATAGATAGATAGAAAGAGATAGATGATAGACAGACACAGACAGATGATAGACAGATAGATAGATAGATGATAGATACAGATAAATGATAGATACACAGATAGACAGATAGATAGATAGATAGGTAGATAGATAGACAGATAGATAGATAGATGGATAGATAGATAGATACTAGAAAGAGAGAGAGATTTAGAACTTATTATAAGCCAGGTTCTGTGCTAAGCACTGAGATATAAATGCAAGCTAACAAGATAGCTCCTGCCGTCAGGAACCTTATAGTCTAAAAAGGAAAGACAACTTATAGAATTGAGTTAGAAAGGGAGATAGAGAAGAAAGGGTGATTATGGTATGGGACTCACCAGGCAGGAGAACAGGATCTCAGGACCAGGAGAATTGCTGCAGGTGAGGAGGAGGAAAGAGTGTATGTTTGAGTAAAGTGAAGCATAGTTGAGTCCTTCTTAAAATGGTAGCCCTAGTGATAGGACAATGTGTATGTGGTGTAGAATATAGGACATAATGTGGTGAACGGGAAAGAATGTTATATTAGGAATCAGAGGAACTGGATTCAGATCCTGACTTTGCTATTTACTATCTGTGTGACCTCAGACAAGTCATGTAACTTCTCTGGTCCCCAGCTTCTTCAGCCTTAGATTGAGGAATTCGGAGGCTCCATTCAGTTCTACGTCTGGCATCCTATAGGAGGAGACCCCTGCTTAGGCTACATCACCAACACAGGTGCCAAGAATGAGTAGAAGACCAGGCCAACTGCAACTGTGTATTGGAAAAGTCTTCTGGTCCTAGCACCAACATTCAGAACGGCTTTTAGGCAAAGTGTGTAGTAGATGACTTCTTGGGGGCCTTCACACTCTTACTTGATGCTTCAGAGAGACATAATGTTGAGTTACCCATAATTACATAACCAATATATGCTAGAGGAAGGGTTTGAACCCAAATATTTGGATTCTAAGGTGGCTCTTTTTCCATCATCCCATGTTGTCTTTTATTCCAATAATATAACTTGCAAGCTGACTTTTCATAAAAAATGTATGTTTTGGTTCTTGACTTAAAGATGATAAAAGTTATAGACAGGCAAAAGTTATTGCTAAAGTTTTTGATAGAATTGTAATGGAATGTTTTAGGAAAAGGTGTGTGTGTGTGTGTGTGTGTGTGTGTGTGTGTATGTGTGTATGTATGTATACGCCTGCATTCATGTATGTTAGGGAAGAACTTTTATAGAGACTCTCAGGCAAACATAAACTTCCTCTTTCAATTTCCTCACATTTATGGAACAAGGGAAAAAGCACTGAATCTAGAAGCAAAGGCATGGATTCTTATCTTACCTGCAGTGCTTATATGTATGGCCTCATGCATGTCCTTGAGTCTTCAAAGACTTCCTTGAGCCTCATGTTGTTAAAACAGTTATCCCTTCCATGCTGTGGGGATCAGGGATGTGTCTCTCCCTCCCCCTACTGCTCCCCCATGATCTGGAAAATCTGCATAAAATTTTTGGCCCTTCCTTCATACCAGAAAAAGTCTGATTTTTTTCTTTTTCCTTTATGGGGTGTTTATAGTACCTTATTGCAAAATTAGGATTAATATTATATAATGCTATAACATATATTTCATGCGTTTCTGTTTCCAAACATTTTGTATCATCTTCTGGCCTTTGTGTGTTGTCTGTGGCTTCCACAAAACTCCCCCCAAATTCCCATTTATTTTCTTATGCTGACCTGTGATATATTAAAACTGCGATGGGGAATTTCCTCATCTGTAAAATGAGCTAGAGAAGGAAATAGCAAACCACTCCAGTATCTTTGCCAAGGAAATCCCAAATAGGGATAAAAAGTCAGACATGACTGAAAGTACTCAACAACAACATGGTGCTTACTATGTGCCATGCACTGTGCTAAGTGGTTTTTCGAATATTGTCTCATATTCTATCATCGACCAACCTTCTTTAAGTAACTATTATGCTCATGCAAAACTAGGAGAAAGAAAACGTTGAGATAAGACTTGAGTCATACCTTCCTAGAGATTATGGTCCAGGAGGGGGCTACAACTGAAGCACAAATAGCTACAGTATACAACATTACATGATAAATGGATTAAAAAATTAAAAAAAAAAAACAAAGCATTATGTAAGGTCCAAGGGCAGAATATTGTCACTGAGTGGTGTTGGGAGGGTAGAGGATCACAGAATGCTTGATGGTCAAGGTGGCCTTTAAGTTGGACTTTATAGGATGGGCAATAGTTCAGCAGGTTAAAAATAGGAGGCAGAGGACATTTCAGGTACAGTAAATAGGGTTTAGGGAACTTCAATTTGCATCAAGATAGGTGACTCCCATTGCCGAAACTACCACCCACTGAATGAGGCAATGAGAGGTTGTGACTTGGCAATGGTGGCACATCTATTACTTTCCAGAAACAAGATCTGAATGCAGATTTTCTTGATCCAAGGATTGGCTCTATATTAACTATGCCATGCTGCCCTTTTATAAGACATCAAGAATAATTGACAATCTGGCTATGATTTCAATGGTCATTAAGTCTAGTCATTAAAACCACCACAATAGATCTGCTTTTTCAGTCTGGGGTTGGGGGATTGTTATAACTGGGTCAATCCAACCATTGCTTGGAAACTTACCTGCAAATAGCTCTGTAGACTGATAATGTCAATGTGGCCTCAATTGCCTGGGTCAGACTCCTGTACATCATTAAATGTCTCTGGCTCAACCCCAGGAGTAGTTACAATTCAGCGATGCCAGCAAATATCTCTGAGTTGGTAAAGGGCTTCAGAATGAAAGGAGCTATATGAATGTGAAATATTATTATGTAATATGGGAAAGAAAACAATGGGGAATAAATAGCAGTCACCTGTAGGGAATCAATACCACTGACTTTATTATATTCAGCTCAATAACTTGCTACTCAAGTTGGAGAGGGGGGAGGAGGAAGGGAGAGTGGGAAATTACCAGGTGCTTAAAAAGAAAACCCTGCACCAAGCACTGACTAATGATTTCCGGGCTGAGAGTAGATGTCATTAATGACCCTTTTTATTCATGCAGAAGCTCCCAAAGAGGAGCATAATGTTCCATTAGTAATAATTGAGAAAGTCTCTCTTCGGGATTATGTCAAAACCTTAAGTTGATGCTTCTGCCAAAACATTTTGGTGACAAACGTGTGAGGACTTTGACAGAAGGTGACACTGCAGGTGGAAGAACCTTCAGAAGGAGAG
Source organism: Notamacropus eugenii (assembly GCF_028372415.1). Classification (NCBI taxonomy): domain Eukaryota; kingdom Metazoa; phylum Chordata; class Mammalia; order Diprotodontia; family Macropodidae; genus Notamacropus; species Notamacropus eugenii. Next base: position 482,425,867 of record NC_092873.1, read on the forward strand.
TCTCTGAGGAGATCAAGGAGAGAAAGGGAGGAGATAGGTTAAGAGGAGATTCCAGACCTCAGAATCCAACTCTCACTCACATTCCCATTCCTTGAGAACCAAGTAGCACCATCCTTTGGAGAGTTCAATAGCCATTTCCTTGTCCCTTTTAGCCATTTTGACCTGGTTCATGTGGAAATGTGAAACCAAGTCATGTTTGATCAAGTCAAGTCAAGTCAAGAGATATTTGTTAAATGCTTACTATGTGACAGTTGCTGTGTTAAACTCATGAGCTACAAAGAAAAGTGAAATTGCAAAAATATTCTCTGCCCTGAAGAAGCACATATGTTAGAAAAACTCAAGTGTCATGACACAAGGAATAGGGAGCAGACCAGTGTAGATGGATTATAAAGAGTATGGAAGGGAGCAAAATGTAAGAAAACGACAAAAAATAGGAAGAGACCAGGTTATGAAGGACTTTAAATGTCAGATGGGGGCCTTTGTATTTGATCTTCCTTCTCACATATGAACTTGCATTCTTACCTTCAAAGAAGTCAGAAATGTTGATTACTGTGTTATTTATTTCTATATAATAGGTAGTTGGGGCATGCCCAGATCCACCTAAGGGAGAGGTACCCATGTAGAAGATGCCAGGGACCTGCCTTTGGGAGACAGGAGATCTGGTGCCAGTGTGGATAATCTGCATTGGCCTACCACGTGGGTGTCCCAAGCCCCTATTATATATACATATATTTATAATATATATAAAACTACATGTAATATACACACATTACTTGTATGTATACCTATATTATATATTATGTGTGTATATTTATATGTCATATAACTCTATTATCACTCCTTGGAAGCATTTATTAAGCAATATCTGCATGCAGATCGTTGTATTTGGGACTAGGGGAACATGAAAAATTAAGATAAGGCATGAACCCTATCCTAACACAGTTTATAGTCCTGAAAGGAATAATTATGATACTCCAAATTATATGATGCTTGTGTTAGCGACATACAGAACAATGTCTTACTTGAGGTAGGAAAGGAAAGGTTGTTACCGACGAGCTTCATAGAGTAAATGACATTGGAGTTGGGTCTTAAAGAATGGATAAGTATTCGATAATTGAAAAGGAGAAAGAGGCATTATAGGCAAAAGAAATAGCATGAGTTAAGGAACAGGGTTGGATAGGTATACAATATCTCTGGGGGGAGGTCAGAGAGTAGATAAATTTGGCTGAAGATTATGGAATATTTATAGGGCATTGAGATGAAAAATGCCAGTAATGTAGGTTGGCATCAGTTGAGTAAAGACCCTGAAATTCAGTTAAAGGAGTATATTGTCTATTCTACTTTGAGATAACAATATCATAAAATGGTAGAATTTGAAGAGATCTCAAAGTCTTCTTTTACTAAATGTCCAATCCTCACCCAAAACATAAATCTTCCACAGTATCTTTGACAAATAGTCTTTGTATCCATGTTTGAAACCTTTCCTCTCTTCTTGAAGATCCTTATTTGGTCTATTTAACCAATGATCTGTCTCCAGTAAAGTCTCATACTCTTTTTCAATGTTACTCAGTCTCTTATCACAGTGCCAATTAACTTCTCGCTAAATGGCCTCTCTCTTTTCCTATTACCTCTTCCAATTGATTGAATCTCAATCCAACCTTAGATTGAATAGTCAACTAGATATTTCCTTGTTCTCTCCCATTCCCTAAATCCCTAGTGGCCAATTCTATTTTTCTTTTGCCTAGTGTTGTAGGTCCAGAGCTATCCTGAGAGAACTGGGATGATTCTGAGTCATTCCCAGTCTATATAATATTTAGGATGTTGGGAATAATTTAAAAGCTAATGTCCAGTGTTTGAGTTGAATACATCTATCTTCCAAAGTGTACTTCAGGCTGGAGAAGCCCTGATGCTATGCCTGCTCTTCTGGGGCTATTTGGGGATGAATATACCCACAATCTGTACTCTTACCCATAGGGTTAGGGTGGAACTAGATCCAAGTCCCCAGGTCTTTGAGAAAGAAGTGACAATATATCTTATCTCCTGTTAGTAATCACAATCAATTAGCCATCAATAAATAATTACTGACTGCTTGTACAAGTAACTAGTACTTGTAACTAGTCCTGTACAAGGTAGTGGGATGATGCAAAAGAATATATGTCAGGGCCCCTGATCTCAAGCAGCTGACAATCTAACTGAGTAAAGAGGTTAATGACCTAAGAAATAATCTACAGTTCAGTATCAATGCTACAAGATAGGGTATGATTAATAATCAAAACGAATAGCATGGAGAAAAAGTGCTAGTGGGGTTGAGGGGAAAGAGCAAGAGGTGATTCTGAATAGGAAGGTTTCCTGCTGAAGGAGGAATTTCCTATTGGGACTCAGAACTTTGCACAGTGCTTTTCACAGAATAGGTACTTGATCAATACTTGTTGAATTGGAATAGGTTGAACTTGAAAGATGGAGAAGATTAGGTTAAGGAGAAGAAAAGGGAAGCACAGAGTAGAAAGGGGAATAAGCACTTTAGCGCCTACTATGTTCCAGGCATTGTGCTAAATGTTTTATCTCATTTGATCCTCGCAGTAGCCCTGCAGGGTCAATGCTGTTACTCTCTGCATTTTACAAATGAGGTAAATGAGGCAAACAGAGGTTAAGCAAATTGCCCAGGGTCACACTGGAATTTGCACTCTGGCTTCTCACCTTTAGGGCCCACACTTTGCCAACTAACAGCCTCTGAAGGAATTTGGAATTGGAATCAGAAGACTTGAGTTTGTATTCTTGCTTTGATATGATCTGTGTGCTTCCTATGAGTGGAAGAAATACATCTTATTCCATGAATACCTTTAAAGTGCTGGTACCACTCTGGACCTCAGTTTCCTTATCTGCAAAATGAAGTGACCGAACTGGATGATAGATAAGGTCACTTCCAATTCTATATCCTATGATGAATATGTATGTAATTCTTTATGTGAGGGAAGGTTATGAATAAAAAAAATCAGGGGAGGAAAAATACAAGATGTATTCAGAGGATGTTGAATGGAAGTATTTAGATGGAATAGAGGAAATGTGGGTAGTTAGAGATGAGGCTGGAGAGGAAGGGCAGGGTGAGATTGTGGAGGAATCCTCGCACCAAATACAGAATTTGAATTTTAGTATTTAAGCAGTAGGAGTCAATGAAGGTTTTCATGGGAGGGTGATGATAGTGGTGCTGGTGGTAGAGGTGTGTGTATGTATATGTGTGTGTGTGTGTGTGTGTGTGTGTGTGTGTGTGTGTGTGTGTATGTGTGAGTGTGAGAGACAGAGAAAGAGAGAGAGACAAAGACTTTTTCAGAATATTAGGCTTACAGATTTGTGTAGGGCAGATAAGAAGGAGGAGAAATTGGAATTAGAGAGAAAGGTGAGAAGGCTATTCCAGAAGTCCAGAGATAACACAATAAGGACCTGAATGAATTCCTAGGAATGGAAAAGAAAAGGACAGATTTCAGAGGCATTTCAAAGGAAGAATAGATAGGGTTTGCTGACTTATTATAAATGAGGGTAAGAAATGAATCAAGAGTGATGCAATGCCCAGCCTATGGAAGAGTAATTGGGCTCATCCTGTTCTTTTAAGTGGGATCTTGTCCAAGCTTCTACATTCTTCATTGGTCGTGTTAGTAACCCAAGCCTGATTCACCACCTTGATGCACCATTGCCCAGAGCTCTATTTCTTCAGGGACTGGCCCTACCTTGCTCTCCTGAGTCTACCCGGAAGAATTGGGTGCTAGAAAAGCAGGGGGTTGCTTGGTCAGAGGTTTTATAAGCTCACTGTTTCTTGAACTATTTTGTTCTTTTCGAATTTCTGTGACTTGTGAGGTCATTGTTAATATTTGTTGAATCAATCAAAGCCAAGTGGAGATAGAGGCAGAGAGAGAAAAACAGAGGAAGAACAGAAGTGGGGGGGAGGGGAGAAAGAGAGGCAGGATGTGTGTTTATGTTGTGAGTATAAAAGGGAGCAAGGTAAAGAGGGAAGGAGGGAGAGAGACAGAGAGAGAGGAGAGAAAGAGAAAGAGAGAGAGAGAAAGAGAGAGAAGGAGAGAGAGAGAAAGAGAGGACAGAGAGAAAGAGAAAGAAGGAGAGAGGGGAGAGAGAGGAGAAAGAGGTTTTATTCACAGAAACATATAATTTGGAATTGGAAGGGATCTCAGATGCCATATATTGTATTCCTACCTGTACCTGAGCAAGAGTTTCCTTTACATCAAGTTTTCACTTGAGTATCTCCAAAGAGGGAGAACCCACCATTTCCCAAAGACCTCTAATCATTAGGAAATTTCCCTTGTATCAAATCTAAATTTCCCTCTGAAACTTCTATCCATCAACCCAAGTTCTGTGTTGTGAGGCCAAGTAGAGCAAATCTCTTTTCCATATGATAGCTCTTCAAATACTTGAGGACAGCCATTATCCTCCCTGGTCCCCATATGCCAGAGTCTTTCTTTGCTAGGCCAAACATCCCTAATTTCTCCAAGTCATCCTCACTTGGCATACATTCAAGTCTCTTCATCATTGCAGTTGCCCTCATTAGGACACATTTTGGCTAATCAAAATCTTTCCTGAATTATGAGACTACAACTGAACTCAGTATCCCTGATGCAATCTGACCAAGGAAAAGTAAAATAGGACTGTCACCACCCTGTTCCTAGCTAGGAGAATTAGGTAAATAATTATCATGAAATAGGGTAAAAAGGTATGACTCAAGAAGTTAAACCTAGGAATGAAGGTTGTGAATTCAGTTACATACCAAGCTTTGTGCTCATTGAATTTTAACCTTTTAAGAGGGAGGGTTGTATGTTTGACTCATATGGAAATTTACCAGTTGTCCCCAAATTAAACCAGAAACATAAATTTACTTTGCATTTGCTTAGCTACAGTCAGTCTGCTTGAGCCACACACCCAGGAAGGCAGGAGCTAGAAGGGTGGTTACACTGAGAATAACAATAATGATTGTATCTGACATTTACTGAGCACTTTCTAGTTTACAAAACACTTTACAGACATCATTCCCTTCTACAACAGTCCTGGAAGGCGGGGAGTGCAAGGATTATTTTCTGTGATGAGGATGCTAAGAATGTGAGAAGGCAAGAGACATATCCAAGTTCACTGGGCTGGGAAGAGGCAAAATCTCTGACTACAAATATTGTATCCCATACTGCCTCTGGTCATGTAGTAAAATAGATGAAGCTTATCTTTGGGATATGCTAACTGCTTGGCTGACTGAATAGGAGCTCTACCATATCAGAATGTTCTTATGGAAATGGTCTTTTAAACAATGACAGTCCCAGACTTGACAGACAAGTACCACGTGAACTTGACTGATCTACAGAAGCCACTGTAGTCACTGGTAGAAGGTTTATGTCTAGTCCTGCATTCCATACTTTATCTATTTAGTCTGCGTTTCAGTCAGCTTTGCCTTCTCCTTGGGAATTCTGTCTATAACGTAAAATGGGTAGGAGAAAGCCAGCATTCTGTGATTTAGTTTTTAGGGGAAGAGGAGGGGTTGATATTAGCAACACTGTTAAAACTGTCTCCTCCCTCTCTAATATGAAAGTGAGAATATTTGTAAAGCACTTAGCAAAAGGCTTGCTCCATAGTTGGTGTTTAGAAATGCTCTTTATTTACAGAGGTAGAGGAACATGGGTAGGAAGCACTGTACGAAATAGTTTTGAAGTGTTGATCAGTTTTGATGAAATTTTGTTTCTATTTTTTTCTTTTTTTATAGGGGATGGCTGTCTGGGAAGGGAAGAATGAGTGGGGAAGATGGTTTATAATGAGAAATGTAGATGGTATCAAAACAGCATAAATCAATAAAATAATTTTTGAAAAGTCTGTTTTCACTTTTTTCCTCCAAAATTAATAAAGACATTGCTCAATGAAAGGATTTTAAAGTACAAACGTTTCCTCAGTAACCTTAAGAATCTTTAAACTGTGGCCAACAGAAGGCTTCTGGAATTCCCTGGAATGCAGAGAGACTATTTTGTCTAAGGGAGAGAGATATTTAATGAGGACTTCCTAGTATATACAACTTGGGAGAAATTTCTAGCTCTGTGAAATTTGTGAAACTGTCAAAAATGACTCCTTTAAATTAAGAGGTGGATCTTGACTCTCTGAAAGGAAAAGTTTCTTAACAAATAAAGGTGGCAATGTCTCAAGGTGACATTTTTGGGAGGATACTTTGATGGATCCTGCTTTACCAAAGGTCTTCAGGTGGAGGCAGGAAAAGCTGCAGAGAGGATTCCTGGTCTGGTAAGCTCGGACCAGAGGACTGTTGAGGTTCCTTCCAACTCAAAGATGATGTTATTCTTGATAATAACCTTAAAGATATATAAGACACTTTGTAACCCCATCCCTCACATGTTAGCATGATAATTTGCACAGAGTAGGCACTTAAATAATTGTTCAACTCAATTGAAGCCTTCGAGCCAGAGGGCTGACCTTGTTAAAATCAAATTTAAGGAAGATTAGTCTCAGGTTCTCAAGCAGGAAGCATCAAAGACAAGAAAGTGAATGAAGTCAGAGAGATCATGGAGGAGGTTGTTGTAGTAATTTAGGCATAAAGGAGTGATGTCTTTTGCTAAGTAAAACTAGAGAGAAAGAGATTGAAAGGCTTTTTAAAGGCTTATACATAAATGTTATACAATTATGTATACATACATATAAATTTTGTTGTCGAGGTGTTTCGGTCGTTTCTGATAATCATGACTCCATTTGGAGTTTTCTTCAGAAAGATACTGGAATGATTTGCCATTTTCTACTCCAGCTCATTTTACAGATGAGGAAACTGAGGCAAATAGTGACTTGCCCAGGGTCACACAGCTAGGAAGTGTCTGAGACTGGATCTGAACTCATGAAGAGGAGTCTTCCTGACTGTAGTCAGACACTATGCCACCTGGCTGCCCCATCCATCCATCCATCCATCCATCCATCCATCCATCCATCCATCTATCTATCTATCTATCTATCTATCTATCTATCTATCTATCTATCTATCTGTCTGTCCATCTGTCTATCTCTGTATGTGAATACATATATATATATATGTACATATATAGGCACTATAATTTCAGGTTATATTTAGCATAATACCTCTAGCATATAACCCTTCCTCTCCTCTGATATTGACAGAAACCTGGCCCAGGGCATCACAACCTCATATCTGGGTCATGGTGTTCTTGCCTGAAGTCTCCTATATTTACTCAACTGTCCAATTGATCCTCACAGAGTGCAGGTCTGATCATGTCACCTTCCATTCAATAAACTCCATTGGCTCCATATCACCTCTAGGATCAAACATAAAATCCTCTGTTTGACATGCAAAGTCCTTCATAACAGACAGCCTCCCATCTTCCCGGTCTTCTCCACATATTCCATGGTCCAGGGACTCTGGCCTCCTTGCTGCTCCTCCAACAAGCTGCTCCATCTCCTGGCTGCATTTTCACTGGCTGCTCCCCATGCCTGGAATGCTCCTGAATGAAGCTTGCAAGACATCTTTTTGGATCCACCTTAATGCTGATGTTGCATTCTGTTAATTACCCCCAGCTGATCTTGTATGTATTTGTTTGTTGTTCACCCATTGTCTCCCCTGTAAGATGGTGAGCTCCCTGAGAACAGAGAATGAGCATTACTTTCCCTTTGTGTCCCCAGGGTTTAGCACAGTGCCTGGCACATGGTAGGCAGTTCAACGTTTGTTGACTGACCAATGGTCCAGAAAACATCAGTTAAGCACTTAAAATATCCAAATGTTTCAGGGAGATAAAAAGATAAATTGTCATCTAGTTTATCGACTGGCCTACAAAGTACCCCTGATGCCACATTCAGGTTTTCACCACCTTATTTAGATTCGTCTATTCAACCACTTCCCAAGAACTCTTTCCTTTTCCTGAACCTTTCAATTGGCCAGAATTAATCACATGCTAATTGCAATGCAGAAGGATATTGACTTAAAAGGAGATTTAGGGATGTGTAACAGAAGACATTCTCACCACCGGTTTCTCTAAGGGCATCCTTTCCCGTGGGTTACAGCTTGTGAGTTTACTCAGCTCTGTTTCCCAGTGTGCCTTTTCAGTCTGTGGCTATAAACTGGGAGAACAGGACGAACAGATTTAGAAGTCCAATCTTTCAACACTGGCCCCCCCATTCACCCTGCCTCCCCAAGCTGATGAGCTGCTAAATCAGTTCAATGCAACTACTTAGAGGAAGGGAAATGGGGTGTTAGCAACTTGCCCAGTGATTGAACCCAGGAGCCTCAGGGTTTATAAGACATTGGATCTCAGCCCCGGATCTCTGAAACATTGGAGTCTAGTAACCTTGGCTTCCCCGATGGGACCTGCAGCTGGGCGGATGTTTTGCAGCTATATCTTCTGAGCATGGAGAAGGGAAAGCCTCCCGTTAGTAGCAGCAGGACTTCCACACAGCTTTGGGGCAGTTTCTTAACCCCACATCCATCTTCATCCTCTTTCCTCTTCTGGTGTCTTGCTTGGATCTGCCTGGCTCCTCTCCCTGGATTCCCAACTTAGTCTCCTACCAGGCACATGCCAGATCCTCCTCTCCAAACAGTCTGCCCTGGGCCAGTGTGATCACCTGCTGAGCTCTGCACAGGCTTGTGGGGGATGTTGTTCCCAAGGGTAGAGTATTCTCTCTCCATCTCCTCAAAAATAGAACGTGATGATTGCATAGGGCACTCAAAACAAAGAAAGATAATGAGAAGAACCTATTTATATGATTAGGAAAGGATATAGCTACATGAAGCCCAATTTCCAGAAGAAAATTAAATATTTCTGTTTAAAAAAAGCATCACTGCAGATGTTTTGTATGAAGTAGACCAAATATCTGGAAAGCCAAAGGAATTCCAGAAAGTTCTGAATCTGTGCTTTTTCAAAGGATGGAACAATCTACCATTATAAAGTGAAGTGATAACTAGTCCAGAACTATAATTTAATTTATTACTGTCTCAGCAAAAAACCACATGTAACCTTCTTTAAGAGTGTCTGCCAGAAACCTAGGAAACCCAGCAATGACTTCTTTCAGTCAGCCTGGCTGTGCTTTCAAGCAGTTTGGGAGCACAATTCCTTTTGAAAGGCCATGGGGTCAGGGACTGTGTCCAATTCTGCCTTCGATGTTGCCCTGTTGGGGGTCCCCATGGGCTCTAGTTTTCCCTTCCCTGGAAGGAGGGCACTATCTAAATGCCCTCCTAGGCACGGAGGGGAGCTGGACTGCACTATACTGTTGCCCCTCCTTTCTCACCCCAAGAATTCTTCCTTTCAGCCAGGAAAATGCCTGGATAGAGGGGAGAATAGACAGCAGCCAGAAGCAGTCTGTGCTCTCACGGTGTCTCTGCCAGAATAGGGGAAAAGTTATGCCCTCTGGAGATGAGGCAGAGTTTTCCCTTTCTGTGGAAATGCATGAGATCATAAGAGCACCTCAGTGGGAAGTTTGCTCCCACTCTTCTGGGTGACTTGCTGCAGTGAACCCCAGACTGGACTCCTACAAGGCAAGGCTTTGTGTTAAGAGTAGCCAAACTGGCCAAAGGCATGAGCTTAAGTCAATCAATCAACAATAATGATAGAAAAATTCTAATAATAATTCACATTTGTAAAGCATTTTAATGCTTGCAAAGTGCTTTATCCACATCACCTCCCTTGGGGTGACCCTTAAGCAGGTCACTGAAAGGGTCCAAGAAACAGTGGTAAGGAGGGAGAACTTTCCAGGCATATGCCAAAGAATGGAAGTGGGAGATATAAAGTTGTATGTGAGGATCAGCAAGTTTGGCCAGTGTAGAATCCATGAGCATATTAGGTAAACAGCCTGGAAAAAACCAATGGAGCAATAAAAAGGTCTTTCATTGGGGAAAAAAATAACCAGAAACTTTCGGTTATTTTCTTCAAGGAGTGAGCTTTTTCTAGAATCTAGGCTAGAAAAAAAAAAGTATTTTCATCTTAAAAAGATTACTGTACTCAGAAACCAAGCTCTTTGGAATGCAGAGGTGGGTTCCACCTAGCAAGCCCTCAGGTTTAATCTATTTTTTTTTTTTTAATCACACAACCTGGTCACCATTTTACGGTGAGGATGCTCCTGTTTAATCTCTGATGGCTAGTTCATACCCAATCAACATTGCCTTCCCAACAAACCACCAAGAGCTATTAGAGTCCAGGGTCACCCAATTTCTCAGTTCTAATCCCCTACTGTTCTATGCAGATAGGTGATGGTGTGAAAGAAGGGAAAAAAAAAATAACTACAGTTATCCCTTCCACATTGTGACTTTCCCCGATAAGGGTTTTAATATATTGTGGGTTGGCATAATTAAATGGGAATTTTGAGGGAGTTTTGCAGAAACCACAGAAAACACATTAAGTCAGTAGATGATGCAGAGCCTATGACTAAGTATTTAACCCAAATTTTACAATAAGGTACTGTAAACACCACATAAAAGAAAAAAAATCAAAAAAATTTACATGGATTTTTCAACTCATGGGGGCAGGGCACCACACCTCTGATCCTTAAGATGTGGAAGGGATAACTGTAATCCCAGGAGTCAAGGTCTTTACTTCCCCTTGGTTACCCCAGTTCCTGTCTTTATTATATAGGTTTGTGTGTCTAGTAAAGCCTTTTTCTGGAGGTACCTCCCTTTCACAGATAAAAGCATTGAGCAGCCCAGGTAAACTCTGTTGGAGAAAGTCAGCTTTTCCTTTTGGTCCTGCTCCTCATTCTCAGTTCCAGATATTTTTCTCTTTCTAAAATCCTTCTCTTTTAGCTCTCCTCCTTCCTCCCTCCTCCAGTTTGTCTTTCTCCTTCTTCTACTTTTTCAATTTCTTTTTTCAAATTTATTTTTCTACAATTTCAATTTCTCTTTAAGTCCTCCCAAATATTTCCTTATCAAATGATTAAATTCTTATGGTGTCTTCTGAGTTTTCTTTGTCTTAGCTTTCCTCCTGAACTTGAGACTTTGTCTGCCTCATTGTACACTGTATCCCTAGTGCCTAGACATGAATCCTTGCCTATCTCACTGGTCCATAGTTACTAGACTCTTTTTGGTTTGCTGGGCTCTTAGCAGTGATCCTTCTTAGGTAGCCCTGCCTCATTGTCCCCTATGCCTTGGCATGACCAACCTTTGAGTTCTACTTTCTGTAAAGTCAAAACAATCAGTTGATAACTCAATAGGAACGGATTGAGCTTCATGTGGCTACTCAGTACAGGTGTTTGGGGGATACAAAGAATTTTACAAGGCGTGGTCCTTAACCTCAGACAGATTACAGTTTACTTGGGGAGGCTTTGGCATATAAAGAACCCAATCTTCCATCCAAGAGTGAGATATTTTGCGTACTACTGCATAAGACTGGTTTGACAGAGAGAATGCCAAGTAGAATGAAACTTTGAGTGCTCCTAAGGCATGAAATTGGTGCCTGAATTTCTTTGGAGAGTGGAGTACGTGGTTCTAGAAATTCTTGGAGGAAACACATGTGGATAGAGGATACTACGGAGAAGAAGGACAGAAAGACTTTGTAAGTGGCAGACACATAGAGGAAGCCAGCCTCTCGATACATGCCCATCTTTGACTTTCTAGAGACTCGTGGCTATGATTCAGTTTTTTTCTATTCTTTGTGGACCCATTGGAGGTTTTCTCGGCAAACATATTAGACTGGTTTGGCATTTCCTTCTCCAACTCATTTGACAAATAAGGAAACCAAGGCAAATATGGTTAAGTAACTTGCCCAGAGTCACACAGCTAGTAAGTATCTGAGCCCAGATTTGAAGTCATGAAGATGGGCTCTATTTACTGTACTACTTAGCTTCCCCTCCTAGGCCCCCAAGATTTAAGAAGGAACTTTTAGTGAGACTGGTTTGAGCTGAGATCTCACTTCCTTCAGGAGAGTTCTCTAGGCTTTTGTCAGTTTTACGAGATATTCTAATCTGTATAACTTCTGTGTTTTCCGTTTACTGTGTTGCTTAGGTAAATGAGTTTACTTGCTATCCATTATTTGTGATTGTCTTTTGTGTAATCAGCGTTCGGTGGGAAGGACTTTAGCTGGAGAGTATAAGCTACCCTTAATGGTAACCAGAGAAATGGCTTTTGTTCTGAACCTAGTATATCACTAGACCAGAAATATTTGAGGGGACAGGCAAGCAGACAACAAACATTTGTTGAGTGCCAGGCACTGTGATAAACACTACAGATGTAACATTAAGATAGTCTCAGGCCTCAAGGAACTTACATTCCAATGGCAGAAGACAACACCAAAAAGGCGCTGAAGAGGGTAGGGGAAGGTGTTCACATGGGAACACTATGGGGAAGTTTGGAGAGTCAGGTACTAAACTAGAAGTGAATGAAGAATGGACATCTCAAGATCCTACCTGGAATAAAGGTCCTAGGAGGAAGTCACTAGTAGAAGAAGGCTGATTGGTGTAATTCTAACTTAATATTCCTCTTGCAGATAGATAATGGAAGGTGCAAACTATTCTCCTGAAGGTAGAAACCTTGAAAAAGGGTGGGACAAATTCCAGAGGTACCTATCCAAGCGCTGTGACCCATACCTATACATCTAGACCACTCAATGTGAGTATACCTATAGTAATCTTCATGGACTTACATATCTTACATAAAAAATAATTGAAAACAATATGCAAATGCTAAATTGTGTGGTTATAAATTATCCAAAGTTAGGCTAGATCATGCTAACCCCTAATAACCCATATTACAAAGTATTTTCCTCACCACAGTCTTTCCTCACCACATACTAGGTAGTATGAGCATTGTCATTCACATTTCACTGACGAGGAAAACTGAGATTCACAAAGGTTTTAACTTATCCAGGATCATAGACCTAGGAAGTGGAGACCCCTTATTCCTTTTCTGCTTTGTCACATTGCCTTTGTATTATCAATTACTCTTTCCTGCAAAGTTGGCAATATACCTTACAATGCTTAAGAAGTCATTTGTATCAACGCCATGGCCTATTAACATGGACCCACATTACTGGTTATTGACCAGGAATGAGGATATATACATACACATATACACATACACATATACATACATATACACACATGTATATAAATACATAGATGTCTCTGTCTCCATATCTTTATCTCCTCATATACATATAGTCTCCTTACATATATGTATATATGTGCACACACCCCCATACACACATATGATCCCACACAACATACATGTGCACACATGCATGCATATATGTATATATCCTCACAACATATGTATATACACACATATATGTATGTGTGCATTGGATACATGTGTGTATATTATATATCTCCTCAACCAATATGTATAAATACACATACATGTATATGTATAGTATTTGTGTTGTAGGAACTTTGTGTATATATACACACACCATACAATGCAATATACATACACATAAACATATATATACACATATACATACACATACATATATACATAAACACATACACGTACATAAATACATAGATATCTATATCTCCGTATCTGTCTATATCTCCTCACATACATGTCTCCTTATATATGTGCATGTGTATATTCTCACATACATATGTTCCCCACATAACACATATGTGCACATATGTATATGCATGCATGTATATATCCTCACAATACATGTATATACACACATATGTATGTATGCATTGTATATATGTGTGTCCATTATGTCTCCTCAACCAATATGTGTAAATCCACATACATGTATATGTATAGTATTTGTGTTATAGGAACATTGTGTATATGTACACACACTGTACAATGCAATACACATGCACATACATAAACATATCCATATCTATATCCATGCACATGCATATTTGTTTTGGCGTTGAGATTGCACTCCCGTACATGGCAATGGCCCCTTTTGCCTTGTGGCTTGTGGTATAAATGGCCTAGTTTGGATGTTGTCAGGGGAGGAAGAAATAGCGCTATCTCCTCATGAAGTAGATTTTCCTGGTGTGCTTAGCTGAGAGAGCTCAGTGAAAGATGATGAAAGCCATTCTCCTCCAGCTCCCATGGACAACCCTCCATTTACCTCCTTCATGTGGGGGCTGCAGGCTTAAGGCCTTCCTATCCTGTGCTGACACAATGAGAAGCTTTACGATTGCCAGCTTCAGCCTGTTTGCTGGAAAGAATCATGGCCTCAAAATGCTAGAAGGGAAACCTAGGAAGGAGGGTGGAAGATGGGAAAGAAGAGGAGCCTAAGAAAAGCAGAGTTGGAGGCTCAGGCTTGTCATTTAGTAAGTAGCCAAGTGACTATAGGTGAGTGGCTCATTTGATGTCTAAGCCTCACGACTCATTGAAAGGTTTGTAAAATATCAATAGTGGTATTTCACCTGCTCAGGTAAGTGACCCAAACCTCAGTGTCACTCCTTAGTCCCTCCCTATCTGATGTCAGTGCTATAGGGATATGCCTCCCTCCCAATCCCTTACTCCTGCTGAGGATATCTACTAATCTACTATCTTCTAATGCAGGTCATCTGCCATTTGACAAATTATACTATGAAAGAAATGCCTGGGTCAAAGAAAGATTAAATGGCTTGCCTACAGAGCTATAGTCAATAAGTGGGAGAATTAGGACTTGCACCCATATCCTACTGACTAAAGCCCACTCTTTGTCTACTAGGCCATGCTGGTTCCAATACTGTCATTATCGTGGTTCAAAGACAAACCACAGTGCTTGGAAGGCCTGGACAGCAGAGCATAAATCCTGGCAGGTCCTACTATGCTGTAAAGGCTTGGAAGCCCAGCTCAGCAACAGACTTCCTAGCGTAGCCAGGTTTGGAGAAACTCACTACCAGGCTGACAGCAAGGGGGTGACCTTTCTAGATGTAGTGAGAGAATATTTGGAATAGAAAATTGCAAATAGTATGCTGGAAATGAAAGGAGTTGAAAAGAATATTGTGGAAATAGTATATGCATTGCCAGTGCTCTGTTAGAAATAGCATATATTGCAAATAGTATAGTAGAAATAGTATATATTGAAAATAGTATGTTGGAAATAATATGCTTTGCAAATAATATGTTGGAAATTGTATATATTACTAATACTATTCTGGAAATTGTATATATAGAAATAGCATATTGGAAATGGTACGCATTTCAAACATGTTGGAAATAGCATATATTGTAAGTGGCATGTTGGAAATAGTATACGTAGCAAATTATTGCTTAATTCTTTTCATCTCATCTGACTCTTCATGACCTCATTTAGGTTTTTCTTGGCAAAGATATTGGAATGGTTTCACATTTTCTTCTCCAGCTCATTTTACAGATGAAAAACTGAGGCAAACAGGGTTAAGTGAGTTGCCCAGGGTCACGTAGAGAGTAAATGTCTGAGATCATATTTGAACTCACAAAGGTGAATTTTTCTGATGCAAAGCTTGGCACTTTATCCATTGAACCCTATATATATATATGTATATATATATATATATTACAGATAATATGTTGGAAATAGTATGTATTGAAAATAGCATATATTACAAATAGTATACTAGAAATAACATATGTTACAAATAGTACACTGGAAATAGTATATATTGCAAATAACACATTGGAAATAGTATATATTATAAATAGGATGCTAGAAGCACCATGCATGGCAAATAACATATTGGAAATAGTCTATATTATAAATAGTATTCTAGAAGTACCATGCATGGCAAATAATATATTGGAAAAAGTACATATTGGAAATAATATACTAGAAATAATATTACAAATAGTATATTGGAAAATAATATGTATTAAAGACTGTATCAGAAAGAATGCTAGCCCTTTAGTTCAGATCCTACCTATTTACTATTTATATGCACTTGGGCAAGTCACCTAACCTGCTTGAGTCTCAGTTTTCTCATTGCCAAGTAAAGGGGTTGAACTTGATAGTGTCTGAGATCATCTTTAATTCTAGATCTTGGATCTTATGATCTAAGACCATCTATCAAGTATGAGAGTCATTGTGATCTATGTTTTTAGCTCTGTTGTCTATGGAGGAAGGACCTATGCTGATGAAATTAGAAATTCCTGAAGCATTTCAGCAAAATGAGAACTATCTGCTTCACAGCATAGTGGTGAAGAAAAAGCTTTATTAACCTTAAAGCACTATAGACATTAAAGCAAATTTTATTGAGTTCAGTTCAGTTCTTTGTCTAATGAGTGGAAATCCCTCTATTCAGGCAATAAGTATTTATTAAGTACTTCCTATGTTCCCATCACTGTGCTGAGCATTGAGGATATGAATGTAACCTGAGTCCCAAAGCCCATTGGTTTGAGGTTGTCTCTTTGTTGGTGGAGAGCAATGTTCCATTCCTGTACGAGGAGCTGGATAGAATTAGCAAAAGCAGCATAGAGACTCTTCAGGCTCACTAGTCTCTTGGGATGTTCTAGCTTCCACAGCTTTGAGAGAGAAGATTCCTGATACCAATCTCTCTTTAGGTGTCTGAAAGAGAAAACAACTCTGGGAAGAAGCTGATGTGAGAGGTGCTGAATCTCTGTCTTGTCGCTGTCCATAGCTTGGTCTGCTAGAGACTCTGGGAAATTTTTCCCTTGGGTAAGATCTGTAACTATCAGTTGAGTTGAAATATTTCATTCCCAAGGGGAGAATTCTTTCAATCTGTACTACTCGGTATATATTCTCATATGTTCACTTTCTCAGGTTTCTATTTTGCTAGTGACTTGTGTGTTTATTGTGGAACTGGTATCTAGTGAGAAAGGAGTTAAATTGTGGATATAAAGCTTAGGGTCTCTCCTTCTCCATTAAGAAATAGCAGTCAGGGGTTTAACTTGAACCTGACAACTATATCCCTTATGCTAGTAATATGTAAGGGAGCAGATAGATATAATTCTAGCCCAGTACTCCATCTCTCAGAGGAGAGCAGAGTGATTCACTGCTTTTGGAACAGTTTGGAGCCTTTGAAAAAGGGCTATGTGAAGAGGAGAAGATGTTAGAGATGTATTTATTTTGTCTCATTTCAGTCCATGAATTAAGATAGCCTTACTACATAAAGATAAAATCAATCCCTGACCTCATGGAGCTTACATATTAGTGAGGGTGACCATATGTAAATCAATATGTAAATATGAGATAGAAGCAGAGAAGTTGGAAACTAGTCTCAGAAGAAGAGGCTTGAGGATGAGGGAAAGGCTTCTTTCAGAATCTGAGACTTGAGATAGTTCTTGAAAGAAGCCAGAGAAACTGAGAGACAGTGTTGAGAGGGCAAATACTTCCAGGACTGTAGGGAACAGCCCATGTAAAGGTATGGAAATGGGAGATGAAGTGCCATGATGTAAGTACCAACCAGAAGGGCAGGGGTAGAGTACATAGAAGTTCATAAAGTATGAAAAGAATGGAAAGGTAGGAAGGGGACAAGTGGTAAATGGCTTTAAATGCCAAAAAATGGAGTTCATATTTGATCGTGGAGGTAAGAGTATGCCAACAGAGCTCACTGATTGGGAGTGGTGGGGGTGACATGATCAGACCTACACTTGAGAAAATTCAGCTTGGTAAGATGGAATATGGATTAGAGTGGGGAAAGATATGAGGCAGGAAAACCAACCAGAAGGCTAAGCTATTGCAACAACTCAAGTGAGAGATTAAGGAGATTTGAACTTAGCTGGAGGCTATATAAGAGAAAGGGTGGAGAGAAGAGGATATATAGCAGAGGTATTGTGAAGGTAGGAAGAATTCTATTGGGCAACTAATTGGATATGTGGATATATGAATGAAAATGAGGAGTCCAGGATGGCACCAAGATTGTAAGCTTGGGTGACTGGGAGAATGATTGTTGTGGCTTCATAAGTAGTAGGGGAGTTAGGAAGGTTTGGGGAAAAGAATACTGGATTTAAGATGCTCACAAGACATTTACTGAGGGGTGTTCAAGAGATGGTTACTGTAGCTCAGGAGAGAAACAAGGGCTGGATATATAGATATGAGAGTCATGTGCATAGAGGTGGTAACTGAACCCACAAGAGCTCATGAGATCACCAAGAGAGATAGTATAAAGTGAAAAGAAAAGAAAGTTCAGGACAGAGCCTTGGAGAATAACCATGGTTTTTGAGTGTTACATGCAGGAGCTACCAGAAATGGAGAGGAAGAAGGAGAATTTGGATAGGAAGGAAGAGAACTATGAGATCTATATCAAGAAAATCCAGAAAGAAGAGAGTATCCAGGAGAAGTGGGTGATTAGCGGTGTCAAATGCTGTATAGAGGCTGGAAGAGAATGAGGATTCAGAAAAGGCTATCAGATTTTACAATTAAGAGATGATTGCTAATTATGGAGAAGGCTGATATAGTTAGATGAGGTCAGAAATCAGACTTATAGTGGGGTTAGAAAAGAGGATAAAACATCAAAGCACTATGTGGAGATAAATGAGTTTAATGGGAAGAGAAATATAGGGCAATAGCTAATGAGTATTAATAGCTAATGGGGATGAAGGGAGCATTTTTTAAGGAGGGGGCAGATATAGGTATGGTTATAGAGAATGTCAATAGGGAGA
Source organism: Notamacropus eugenii (assembly GCF_028372415.1). Classification (NCBI taxonomy): domain Eukaryota; kingdom Metazoa; phylum Chordata; class Mammalia; order Diprotodontia; family Macropodidae; genus Notamacropus; species Notamacropus eugenii. The sequence goes on from NC_092873.1 coordinate 482,444,372, forward strand.
AATTGAAGATGAGAAAAAGAGGGAGGAGATAGTGGGGACAATTTGCCAAGGAAATCAAGAAGGGATGAAATCAAAGGTTCACATAGAAGAGTTTGCATTGACAAGAAGATGGGTGATTTCCTTATCTTAGAATGGAGTGAAGAAGATAGAAGGGGGATATGCTTGAATGATATAATTTAGGAGGAGGCAGGAAAGGGGAACTCTGGTTAAGTGGTCTCAATTTATTTCTTGGTAAAGTAAGAGAAGAAATACTTCACTGAAAGGGTGGAAGGAATCAAGTCAAGGCAACAAACGTTGAGTGCTTGCTATGTGTCAGGTACAATGCCAATGCTGGAAATACAAATATAAACAAAAGAAATATAGTCTCTGTCATCAGAGAACTTATATTCATGGAAGATTGAGGAGAAATAAAGGAGAAATAAAACTATTTAAAACCATCACTGTGAGAATGGGATAGTGAATCTACTGGGCAGGAATGTAAGGTTTGCCTTGCTGCATGGAGGGCCCAGGTGAGACTAGTTAACATAAATCTGCAGTGGGCCCCCTCTGTAGAGTTTGATCATTTCCTCAAACTCTCTTCTGAAGCATGTGAAAAAGAACAAATCAAGAGAATAGTAGAAGTAATATAAGATTAAGGCAAGGCAAGGTATGATCACTGGTAGGACAAAAGGGAAAGGATAATGGAGATTTGCGTTGTTCTCCAAGCAATCAATATAGGTAAGATGAGAATGTAGCTTGAGCAGGGCTGATTGGCTGGGAAAGAACTGAAGAGTGAAGAGAATGGAAGTTATGGTGGCAACAAAGGATAGGGTCAAAGTCTGTAAGGCCCAGGTAGAGATGGAATTAAAAAAAATGTAATCAGATAAATCTTAGAGTTTGTAAACATAGAAGTGGAATACTTGTTGGTAATGGTGATGTGACCATCTCTATGTTTAGGTGAAATGGAGCAGAGGAATAAATAATGGGAATTGAGAAGGTCGAAGAACTGGGGAATTATGATATTTGAGGGAAAATCAATGAGTATGTTGAAGTTCCTGAGTATAAAAGCAAGAGATTAGTAAAAGAGAAAGACTGTGAGCTGAATTCATTGAGATAAGGGCAATATTCTGGGGATTGAAACAATCACCAGAATTTGGATTGAATGATAAATTTGGGTAGAGTGGATGTCAAAGGAGAGATTTGGTGAACGTGATGGAGAGTGACTCTAGAAGTAGCAGTGGGGACCAAGCAGTAACTGATATCCCATTATGACCAGTGGGTAGGGGGTTATGAGAGAAAGTTTATTCAGTTCTGGGAAGGGTGGGGGTGGAAGCAGTGCCATTAGGATAGATCTAGGTCTCAGCAAGGACTATGTAACAGAAGGAATGAGAAAGCAAGAAGTTTAGGACAAAAGGTAAGTTTGTTAATTCTGAGGCAGGCATTCCAAAGGCATAGTGGATAGAGAAGGTGGATCTGGGGCATTGAAGAGGTAGATTTGAAGCAGACAAAACTGAGGGAATAGGGAGCAAGGGAGAGGAAACAGAGTTAGTATATCAGGGTTCAAAACTGTTGAGATGGAACAAGTAGAAGAGAAACAGCCTAACTATGCCCAAAGGAATATGGGATAGTGGAGAGAGAGCTTATTTAGGAGACAGAAAGACCTAGGTTTATGTCTTCCCTCTGACATATACTGGGTATATGACCTTTGGCAAGGAATTTAACCTTTCAGTTCTTTAGGCAACTCTGTAAGACCGTAAGTTTGCAGAGAAAGTGCCAACCTGAATTGGTAGATTGAGACATCTCACCTTGGGGGTTATTTATACCAATTAAATCACAGATTTGGGCTCTACACACATTAACCATTAAGCAGTAAGTGGAGACAATATCAGTAGCTGCATCCTTGAGAAGTAGTCATCTACTCTCTATGTGAGCACTGTCAGTGATAGTAAACGCATTGCCTCAAAAGACAGTTCATTCTGTTTATGAGGGAGTTATTGTTCCTTTTGTCTTCAACATAGGGCTTGAATCATTTTCGGACAGCCTTAGTAGCAGCTCTGAATTCATAGGAGACAGAGGCAAAAACAGATCCCTTGGAATCTTAGGTCCATTGTTTTCCTTTAGTAGGCACTGGAGGGCCAGAGAAAGGAGGAAGAGGCAGGGTAATTGACCTTCAAGAAGTTGGTTGATCAAAGTCCCGTAATTCCTCTTTTGAATGGAGGATTCCAGAGGTTCAGGTGACTCTGAAAATAAGACCTCCATATTTCTACTGGGTCTTGTCTCTGAATGCAAACCATTTGGGTTGCTTTCCAGTCTGCTGGATGTTTGTTTGCAAAACTTAAAGAATTGCTCAGGAGAGGAGAATCTACCTCATCTCTGTGTACAAGAGATGGCCAGAACAATTTCTTCTCAAGTGTTAGATATACACATTTCAGCTGGGAAACTTAGGTTGTGGGTCCGTGATGTCACTGAAAGGGGGATGTAGGATTTTGTGGCAGAAGGTGCAACATAGAGAGGCAATGCTGGGTTGTTCAGGGCTCTCTCACTGTCTGCTGCTTCTAAACAGAGTAGGGCCTGGGTTCTCCACCCAGGCAAATACAGATGCAGCACAACTACTAGCCAAGTCTAGTGGGTCAGTTGCAATTCTGGGGTGGTATTTTAGCAATAGATTCTCTACCAGTTTGGTTAATTGCAAAGCAGAAAGGTCTCCAGTACCATGGGCTTCCTGTTTTCCTGTCCCATTCTCACAACTTCAAAGGATAAATGCCTAATTGGGTCTATTTATGCCCATAGGAATATGGTATGGGTCACACGGGTGGGGAATCTGTGACTTCCAGGCCACATGTGGCCTCTAGGTGCTCAAGTGTGGTCCTTTGACTAAACCCAAACTTTACAGGACAAATTCTTTTATTAACAGGATTTGTTCTGTGAAGTTTAGATTTAAAAGGACAAGCTTGAGTACCTAGAGGGTCACATGTGACCTCAAGGCCACAAGCTCCCCATCCCTGGATAGGAGATGGAGAAAGGTAGCTACATGGCATAGTAGTTAGAGTGCCAGGCCTAGAGTCAGGAAAACTCATCTTTGTGAATTCAAATCTGGCCTCAGATACTTACTAGCTGTGTGACCCTGGACAAATCACTTAACTATTTGTTTCTACAGCTTATAAAAAGACCAAGAGAAAGAAGTGGTAAACTACTCCAGTATATTTGCCAAGAAAATCCCAAATAGGATGTTCTTTCTTTAGAAGAAGTCATACTCAATTATTGGAAAGATGAGACTCCTATAAGATAATTCTGGAATTATATAAGATGGCACATGAAAACCTAAGTTGCTCTGGGAGTCAGTTTTGCCACTAACTCTGTGTGACTTTGGGCAAGTCATTCAATTCTCTGAAACTCTGGAAAATGAAGGAGTGGGATTAGATCAGGAATTTTTCCTTTTTTTAAAAAAAATATATTCATTTTATTTATTTTTAATGCTCTACAATCACAACCATAAAACTTAGATTATTTTCCCCCTACCAACCCCCTATCAGCCCCCCTCCCTCCCCAAGACGGCATACAATTCTATATAGGATCTGCACATATGTTCCTATTGAATACATTTTCATTATAGTCATGCTGTGTAGAAGAACTAAAATAAATGGGAGAAATCATACAACAAACCAAAACATAATACACACAGACACAGACACAGACACACACACACACACACACACACAAATGATCTGCTACATTCTGTGATTGAATTCCATAGTTCTTTCTCTAAATGTGGAAGGCATTATGCCTTCGAAGACCGTTGGGCATTTTTTTTAATATGGTTGCATTGCTATGAAGATCTAAGTCTACCAGAAAAAACTCTCTCACACTGTGGTCATTGCTGTGCACAAAGTTCTCCTGGTTCTGCTCCTTTCACTCAGCATCAGATCATATAAGTCTTTCCAGGCCTCTCTGAAGTCTTCTTGTTCATTATTTCTTATGGAGCAATAGTATTCCATTACATTCATATACCATAATTTATTCAGCCATTCCTCAATTGAAGGGCATTCCCTTGATTTCCAGTTTTTGGCCACTACAAAGTGCCACTATAAATATTTTTGTACATGTGGGACCCTTTCCCATTTTTATGTTCTCTTGGGGATACAATCCTAGAAGCTATATTGCTGGGCCAAAGGGTATGCACATGTATGTAGTCCTTTGGACATAGTTCCAAACCACTCTCCAGAATGGCTGGATCAGCTCACAGCTCCACCAACAATGAATTAGTGTTCCAATTCTCCCACATTCTCTCCAACATTTATCATTTTCCTGTTATGTCATGTTTTCCAATCTAATCGGTGTGATGTGGTACCTCAGAGTTATTTTGATTTGCATCTCTCTAATCAATAGTGATTTAGAGTATTTTTTCATATGATTATAGATATATTTAATTTCTTTCTCTGAAAATTTCCTGTTCATATCCTTTGACCATTTATCATTTGGGAAATGACTTGTATTGTTGTACATTTGACTCAGTTCTCTATATATATTCTAGAGAATATATTCCCGAGATTAGCTATAAAAATTTTTTCCCAATATACTACATCCCTCTGAATTTTGGTTGCATTGTGTTTGGTTGTGCAAAATCTTTTCAGTTTAATGTAATCAAAATTATCCATCTTACACTTCATAATGCTTTCTATCTCTTCTTTAGTAAAAAATTCTTCCCTTCTCCATAAATCTGATAAATACACTATCCCTTGCTCCTCCAGTTTGTCTATGATATCAATCTTTATACCCAGATTGTGTACTCATTTGGACTTTATTCTTGTGTAGGGTGTCAAGCATGGGTCTATGCCTAGTTTCCACCACACTGTTATCCAGTTTTCCCAGCAATTTTTGTTGAACAGTGAGTTCTTATCCCAGGTCCTTGGGTTTATCAAACAAGAGTTTGCTATATTTGTTGCCTACTGTGTCTTGAGTACCTAGCATATTCCACTTGTCTACCCATGTGTTTCTTCACCAGTAAGAAGTGGTTTTGATAATTGCTGCTTTATAATACAATTTGAGATCTGGTAGCGCTAGGCCACCTTCTCAAGCATTTCTTTTCATTAGTCCCTTTGATATTCTGGACCTTTTGTTCTTCCAGATGAATTTTGATATTATTTTGTCCAGCTCTAGAAAATAATTGTCTGATAGTTTAATTGGTATGGCAATAAATAAGTAAATTAATTTAGGCAGAATTGTCATTTTTATTATATTGGCTTGGCCTACCCATGAGTAACTGTTTTTCCACTTACTTAGATCTGACTTTATTTGTGCAAAATATGTCTTGTAATTGTGTTCTAATAGTTTCTGGGTTTGTTTTGGCAGGTAAACTCCCAAATATTTTATAGGGTCTACCCTAGCATTAAATGGGATTTCTCTTTCTATCTCTTGCTGTTGGACTTTGTTATTAATATATAAGAATGCAGAAGATTTATGCAGATTTTAACCTGCAACTTTGCCAAAATTGTTTATTATTTCAAGTAGTTTTTTTACTTGAGTCTCTGGGATTCTCTAAATATATCATCATATCATCTGCAAAGAGTGATAACTTAGTTTCTTTTTGCCTATTCTTATTTCTTCAATTTCTTTATCATGTCTAATTGCTACCGCTAACATTTCTAGTACCATATTGAATAATAATGGTGGTAATGGACATCCTTGTTTTACCCCTGATCTTATTGGAAATGCATCTAGCTTATCTTCATTGTGTATAATGCTTGCTGAAGGTTTTAGGTAGACACTACTTATTATTTTATGGAAAGTTTCCTTTATTCCTATGTTCACCAGTGTTTTTAAGAGGAATGGGTATTGTATTTTGTTGAAAGCTTTTTCTGCATCTATTCAAAAATCGTGTGGTTTTTTTGTTAGTTTTGTTGTTGATATGATCGATAATGTTAATAGTTTTTCTAATGTTGAACCAGCCCTGAATTCCTGGTGTGAATCCTACCTGATCATAATGTATTATTCTCATGATAAGATGCTGTATTCGTTTTGCTAAAATCTTGTTTAAAATTTTTGCATCTATATTCATTAGAGAAATTGGTCTATAATTTTCTTTCTCTGTTTTGTCTCTTCCTGGTTTAGGTATCAGAACCATATTTATATCGTAAAAAGAATTCTTCCCCAATTTTCAAAAATAGTCCGTATAGTATTGAAATATACTGTGTTTAAGTGTTTGATAGAATTCACTTGTAAATCCATCTGGCCCTGGAGATTTTTTCCTAGGGAATTCATTGATGGCTTGTTCAATTTCTTTTTCTGAGATAGGGTTGTTTGAGTACTCAACTACTTCTTCTGTTAATCTGGGCAATTTGTATTTTTTAAAATACTCATCTATCTCATTTAGATTGTTGAATTTGTGGGCATAAAGTTGGGCAAAATAATTTCTAATTATTGTTTTAATTTCTTCCTCATTGGAGGTGAGTTCACTGCTTTCATTTTTGATATTAGTAATTTGGTTTTTTCTTTTTTTTAATCAAATTGACCAAAGGTTTATCAATTTTATTAGTTTTTTCATAAAACCAACTATTTGTTTTTTTATTAATTCAATAGTTTTCTTAATTTCAATTTTATTAATCTCTCCTTTAGTTTTCAGTATTTCTAATTTGACATTTACTTGGGAATTTTCAATTTGTTCTTTTTCTAGCTTTTTCTGCTGCATGCTCAGGTCATTGATCTCCTCTTTCTCTATTTTATTTATGTAGGTATTCAAAGATATAAAACTTCCCCTAAGAACTGCTTTTGCAGTATCCCATAAGATTTGGTAGGGTTGTCTCATTATTGTCATTCTCTTGAATGAAGTTGTTGATTGTTTCTATAATTTCTTCTTTAACCCACTCCTTCTTTAGGATTAGATTATTTAGTTTCCAATTGATTTTTGGTTTATCTTTCCATGGCGTTTTATTACACATAATTTTTATTGCATTATGATCTGAGAAGAATGCATTAATTATCTCTGCCTTTCTGCACTCTATTGTGAGGTTTTTATGTCCTAGTACATGGTCAATTTTTGTATATATGCCATGTACTGCTGAGGAAAAGGTATATTCCTTTCTATTCCCCTTCATTTTTCTCCAGAGATCTATCATATCTACCTTATTCAGAGTTTTATTTACCTCCTTAACCTTTTTCTTGTTTATTTGAGGTTAGATTTATCAAGTTCAGAGAGGGGGAGGCTGAGGTCCCCCACAAGTATAATTTTGCTGTCAATTTCTTCCTTCAGTCCCCCAACTTCTCCTCCAAGAATTTGGATGCTATACCACTTGGAGTACACACGTTTAGTAATGATATTGCTTCATTGTCTATGGTGCCTTTTATCAGGATATAGTTTCCTTCTTTATCTCTTTTGATTAGATCTATTTCTGCTTTTACTTTGTCCAAGATTAGGATTACTACCCCTGCTTTTCTTACATCAGCTGAAGCACAATATATTCTGCTCCAACCTTTGACCTTTACCCTATGTGTATCCCCCCATTTCAAATGTGTTTCTTGTAAACAACAGATTGTTGGATTATGGCTTTTAATCCATTCTGCTATCCATCTCCGTTTTATGGAAGTGTTCATTCCATTCACATTCGTAGTTATGATTACAATCTGTGTATTTCCCTCCATCCTCTTTCCCACTGCTTGTGCTTTTAGTTCTACCTTCTCTCTTCCCCTCCTCAATAGTTTTCACTTTTCACCACCACCTCCTGTAGCCTTTCCTTCCTTCTTTTAGCCCCCCTCATTTTTCCTCCCCTTTAACCTTACTGCTTCTTCCCTCCCTTTTAGTTTCCCCTCTCCTGTCTTCCTCCTTCCTCTCCTACTGCCTATAGAGCTAGTTAGAATTATATACTTAAGTTTATTGTTCCCTCCTTGAACCAAATCAGATGAGAGTACCTCTCAAACAATGCTCATCTCCCTCCCCTCTTTCCCTCTACTATAATTTTGTACTTCTTCCTGTGATGTAATTTACCATTTTCTACTTCCTCCTTTTCACACCTCCTGTTACAATCCCTTCGCATGCTTAAATCATATTTTTAACATGACATCATTTACTTTATACCCATTCCCTCTATGCATATCCCTTTTATATTTCATAATAGATGTACATTTCTCAAGATTAACAGGTATCTTCTTCCCTTATAGGGAGGTAAACAGTTTGCCCAAATTGAGTAGCAAATTTCTAACCCCGCTCCATTTACCTTTTTATGCTTCTCTTGAGACCTGCATTTGAAGATCAAATTCTCTATTCAGTTCTGGCATTTTTATCAGAAAGGTCTGGAAATCCCTTACTTTGTTGAATGACCATATCTTTGCCTGATATGCTATGCTGAACTTTGCTGGGTAGTTGATCCTTGATTGTAGTCCCATCTCCTTTGCCTTAAGGAATATCAGATTCCACTTCCTTTGATCTTTTAATGTAGAAGCTGTAAGGTCCTCTGTGATCCTGACTGTAGCTCCTTGATATTTGAATGGTTTCTTTCTGGCTGCCTGTAGTATTTTCTCCTTCACTTGATAGTTCTGGAATTTGGCAATGATATTTCTTGAGGATTTGAGTTTGGGATCCCTTTCGGGAGGTGAACAGTGGATTCTTCCAATGACTATTTTGCCCTCTGGATCTAGCACTTCTGGGCAGTTTTCCTTGATGGTTTCCTGGAAGATATTGTCCAGACTATTTTTTTCATTGTGGCTTTCTGGCAGGCCAATAATTCTTAAATTTTCTCTCCTGGATCTATGTTCCAGGTCAGTTGTTTTTCCAATTAGATATTTTACATTTTCTTCTACCTTTTCATTCTTTAGATTTTATTGGACTGATTCTTGCTCATAGAGTCATTAGTTTCTACTTGCCCAATTCTAATTTTTATCAAATTATTTTCTTCAGTTAACTTTTGCATCTCCTTTTCCATCTATCCAATTGTTCCTTTTAAGGAGTTCTTTTCTCCAGTTAATTTTTATACTTCCTTTTCCATTTGTTCAATTTTCCTTTTTAAAGAGATGTTCTCATCAGTGAATTCTTTTTTTATACTTTTAAAATCATTGGCCAGTTTTTCTTCTATTTCCTCTTCAGCTGTTCCAGGAGAGCTGTTTGTGCAAGCGAGCAGTTCATAGTCCCTTCTGAAATTTCAGATGGAAGTACAGTCTCACTACTGACCTCTTTGGTGTTTGTGTTTTGGTCCTTGTCCCCTTAGAAAGATTCTATGGTTTTTTCACACTAGTTTCACTTTTTCTGGTTCATGATGCTGATTGTGTGTTGTGGCTTCTTTCAGTTCTTTCAGTTAGGACCTGCAGAACTTGGTGTTGAGCTGACTTGTGTGAAAAAGCTAAGAACAAGTGTGTTTTTATCTTTTTGTTTTATGTTTCTCTGATCTGCCCTGGGGTTAGCTTGTTAAGTGTGGGGGAGGGGTGGTCTGGTCATGGGAGATCTCCTCAGCTGAACTGAGGCAAAGGCAAACTTAGGGGATGGTGATCCCAGCTTCTCTTTTCCCCTGGAGTGCTGAGGCATGCCTAGATCCTAGCATGAGTTTCCACCCCTCCTGGGGCTCCTCTCCTGGCACTGAGGCTTGCCTGGGTCCTAGTGAAAGATTCCACCACTCTGGGGCCCCTCTCCTTCCAGTTCACCTCTGCCAGAGTAGGAGGAATTCTCCTTAGCTATTTTCCTAGCCTCAGGTGTTATGAGACTATTTGACCCCTCTGCTGTTCCCACTGATCCAGGATTTTTCTGGGGAAATATTTTATGGTTCTTTCAAGGTCATCAAGGGGGGAGTGAAGAGCATTTACTGATCACTCCACCATCCTGGCTCCTGGAAGTTCAAGTAGGTGATTTACAGATGTTTAATCTGCAGGCTGAAAGTTTCAGGAGCTGCTGTGGCTGATATCTGGTGCTCAGCGTCTGTCACTCGCTGGGCTCTGCTGATCTCTCACCCTGGGCTGCTGCTTTGCTTGTTCTACCTGCTGCTGTCTCAGGTTTCTCTGGGGCCCTCCCCTCCACTGCTCTGGACTCACTGCATTGTGCGCTGTGGGCTCACCCCTGTGGAACAGATCCTTCCCGTGGACCTTCCAGTCTGTCCTGGGCTTTGAATCTGCCACAGTCTGTCTCCTATTGGATTCTGCACCTCCAAAATTTGATCAGATTCTCTTTTTAGAGGTGTCTAAAGGAGTTTGTCTAAGAGCTTGGGTGAATTGTTGCTTTCACTCTGCCATCTTGGCTCCGCCCCCCTCGATTTTTCCTTTTTTTAAAAAACATTTTTTTACAATTATATTTCAACATTATTAGTTTCCTTGTAATCCTTTGGGTTTATTTTATGCACTTTTATTATTAGTTTATTTGTTTTCATTTTTCTACAATCACTTCCATAAGTCTTAGATTTTTCTCTTCCTCTCTCCCCCTCTCTTTGCCCTCCCTCCCTAAAAGGGTGTGCAATCTTATGTGGGTTCTACACATACATTCTTATTAAACACATTTTCATATTGGTCATACTGCATAAATGAATTAAAATGAATGGGAGAAGCCATGAGCAAAACCATAACAAAACAAAACACAAGAGAAAACGTTCTGCTTCATTCTGCCATCCAATTCCATAGTTCTTTCTCTGGATGTGGAGACATTTTTACCTCAAGAGTCCATTAGGAATGTTTTAGGTCCTTGCATTGCTGTGAAGGACTAAGTCTGCCAGAAGAATTCCTCACACACTGTGATTGTTACTATGTACGATGATCTCCTGGTTCTTCTCCTTTCACTCAGTATCAGTTCATATAAGTCCTTCCAGGCCTCTCTGAAGTCTTCCTGTTCATTATTTCTTATAGCCCAATAGTATTCCATTACATTCATGTACCACAACTTGTTCAGGCATTCCCCATTTGACGGGCAACCCCTCGATTTCCAGTTCTTGGTCACCACAAAGAGAACTGCTATAAATATTTTTGTACATGTGGGATCCTTTCCTATTTTTATGATCTCTTTGGGATACAGTCCTAGAAGCAATATTGCTGGGTCAAAGAGTATGCATATTTTTGTAGCATAGTAAAATCCTATGCTAGTTCCAATTGTTCTCCAGAATGGTTGAACAGCTCATAGCTCCACCAATAATTAATTAGTGTCCCAACTTTTCCACATCTTCTCCAACATTTATCATCTTTCTGTTTTGTCATGTCAGCCAATCTGACAGGTGTGATGTGGTGCCTCAGAGTTTTGATTTGCATCTCTCTAATCAATAGTGATTTAGAGCATTTTTTCATATGACTATAGATAGCTTCAGTTTCTTCCTGTGAAAACTACCTGTTCATATCCTTTGACCATTTATCAATTGGGGAATGACTTGTATTGTTGTAAATTTGACCCTGTTCTCTATGTTATGCATTTTAAAGTCTGATTCTGATAAGGTCCATCCTGGTTTCACCACACCAACTGCCAAAGGGGTCCACAACATGAAAAAAGTTAAAGAACCTCTCTGCATTAAAGGCTCTTAAAAGTCCCTTCTAGATCTAAATCCAATAATCATTTAGTGCCTGAGGCTCCTTCCTCAGTTTTCATTTTGTGGAATGTAAATGCGGAGGATTATAGGAGATTAGATTCAGTGTGCACCAAACTCAGCAAATGCCCTGTGTTTTTTCCTTTAACTTTCTATGGCACTTTGCACCTATTGTGTTCATTTTAAATTTTTTAAATTTAAAATTTTAATTTTCAATTATTTTCAGATATTCAGATATTCTCTATTTCCCCACTAAAAGGAAGCTACTGGAACAGGTCTTATTCATCTTTGTATTCTCAATACTGAGCACAGTGGCCTGTACATAAGAGGTGACTAATACATTTTGCATTGGAATAGATTTGAGTCTATTTTCTTATTATTAGTATAGTACCTGACACATAGTAGTTACTTTACATATGCTTGTACCTTTCTTCCCTTTTTCTCCTGCAAATTAAAAAAATCTGATGGAGGGGTCTAGTGAATTAAAAAAGTATATCTGTATCATTGTATTTGTAGTTACTAGATGCATCCTTCCACCACTATAAGGTAGTATTACATAATGGTTACAGGACTGCCTCACTTTTGTATTTGTAGGTCCAGCACCTGGCACAGGACTGGCACATAGTAGGTGCATCATAAATGCTTGTTGATTGACTTGAATGCTGAATTTTGAACTCATAAAGACATGGAGCCTCTGTTTCTTCATCTGTCAAGTTCAGATAATAATAGCCCTGGCTTCTTGTTGTAAGGATCAAATTAGCTTATGTACTTAAACCACTTCACAGGCCTTAAAGTGCTATGCAAATGTGAGTGCGTATTATAATTTAGCCTGTGGCTAAAGGATGGAATTGGAAGTCGCTCAGTATTAGGATGATTAGCACTATAAAATATGGAGATAAACAGATGGTGATAAATGGAGAGACAGAAATGAATAGAATTTGCCCAGGACTCTGGAGCTGTCACCCTGGCCCTTACATTCTATATTTAACATCAAATGGCAGTGCAAGGTCACCAGGAGTAAGCTCTTGGAGCGCAGCCAGTACACCGGCTTCAAAGCCGTGCACTCTGCAACTCGACATCCCCTGGCCGTTCATATGAGGACGATGGATGACCACGAATTTCCAAAGCAATTGCTTTGCTTTGAGCTTAAGCTGAGGACCTGCTATCAGCATGAGCCAGGAGGTCAGTACTAGTATTCCAAGGATGCACATAGAGACATACAACCAGAAGCACTGGGACATACCCCTCAATTGCTGAGGAGTAGGCAGACAGTGCTGATTGGACTAGACTTGATTCCATTTTTTAGTTAGGGGGCTCAGTAAGGATCTTTAGGCATGGGCAGTGGGGGGTGGGGGGGACCAGTTTGGTCAACATGTTCTGTTGTCTTCCATGCCTTTCTTCTTACAGTCTTGCTTTGTGCATTTGCAGTGCATTTGCACTGCATAAAATACTTTCCTTCCTCTTTGCCATTTATCCAGATTCCTTTTTCCCAAGACTTGATTGAAATCCTTCCTCCTTGATGAAGCCCTTCACGGATCTCTTTCTGCCTTAAACTCATGTGACATCTCTGAGATTCTCTAATGATTTCACATGTAGGAATCTGACCTCTCCAACCAGACAGAAATCTCTTTTGGCACCAAGATTGTAGCCTTACTTAATAAATGCTTATTGATTATAATTGCATAATTACAAGGGTGGTACTGTAGACACCCTACTGAAGACATGGTTTTGGTGATCACTAGTTTTAGAAGCATAAAGTCACAACTAGAAAGGACTCGAGAGGTCATCTACTAGATGACCAATCTTTTAATTTTAATGATGTGGAGAGCGAGGTGACTTGCTAAGGTCACATGGGGAATAGGAGGCAGATATAGGATTTGAACCCAGATTTTCCAGCTCCAAGTCCAGTTATCTTTTGATTGTACAAAATTTCCATTATCCTGTACTAGAATCAGTGTGATATATTGCTTCTGGAACCAGATAACTTGAATTTGGATTCCTACTTTGCAATTTCAATTCAACTTGATTAACTTAGATTCATTAAATTCAGTAGGAATGTATAAAGTTCCTAAAATGTGAGGGATAGTGTACTGAATGATGTGAATTGTTTCTCATTTAAACCTGTGATTTCTTGAATGTAGGGAATTCCATGGAGAAAATGTCCTCCATGGATGCAGATTATCAGTTGATCTGTAAGTTACGGTGTGATTAAAATTATTTTTTCAATTGACAAAAAAATCTGTTCTCTTTCCCTTCCACCATATCCTCCCCCATTCGAGAAAAAGAAACAAGACTTTTGTCTTGCAGAGTCAAATGATTTCCCCCCCTTATTTTCCAAGCCAAAAAAATATGTTTTAGTTAGCACCTGAGTCCTTCCATCACCTCTTTTTCAGGAGGTGGGTAGTATGTTTCCTAAGTCCTTCGAAATCCGGGTTGTCATTACTGTTCATCAGTGTTCTTAAGTTGTTTGTGTGACCCAGGTTCCATGTTGGAATTGGGCATGCCCAGGGAAGCTTGGGTTACATTTATCTTTATAATGCTGTAGTTATTGTATCTTTAGTTTCTTCTTATTACATTCCACATCAGTTCATACAAGTTTTTCCAGGTTTCCATAAAATATCATCATTTATTTAAAAAAAAAAATTTGAGACTAGGTCTTCTAGTTTTGCCCATGTTGAAAGTGCCACACACACTCATGGGCCTGATTCCATTTCTGGTCATCACTAAAGCTTTGACTTGTTTCCTTTCTGACCTGGGTTGGTTTGCCTCTCGTTAGGCAGCCTAGTGACACTCTAATCTTGGATGCTCATCATATTTGTTTCTAGACTTAGTGTGGACTTGTATAATTAGCATTAGATCTTTTGAAGCTCAGAACTCCTAACCTTAAGTAATCCACCAACCTCAGCCTTCCAGTAGGAGGGAATCAAAGGTGTCATCTTTTCCCAACCTTCATAATTTCATACTGAATGAAGTATTCCATTAACTTCACATACTATAATTTATTCAGCCATTCCTTAATTGATTTCCGTGACCCCCTTTTTCCAGTTCTTTGCCACCAAAAAAGAGCTTTATATATGCTTTTGTACACGTTTCCTTCTCCTCTTTCTTTTATATCTCTGGGGTGTAGACCTAGTAAAGTTATTATTAAGTCAAATGGCTTTTATGATTTGGGACCTAGTTGCAAATTCAAAATGACTGGATCTGTTCAGAGTTTTACTGACAGTGCATTAGTTTATCTGTTTTTCCACTACCTCTCCAGTAGTTTTTTTGTCAATTTTGCCAGTCTGATGGGATTCGAGGTGCTCTAATTTATGTTATCATTTAAGAGAGTTACTTAGGAAACTAAGAAAATAACTTCCCTAGGGTCACATAGCTGGCATATTTCAGAGGGAGGTTTTGTACCTAGAGCTTGACCACAGGCTTGACCAAGGCAAACTTGCTGCACATTATACTATATGCTGATAGGTGCTCAGAAACTGGGGATGCAAAGACAAAATTAAAAATAATCCTTGTCTCCAAATAACCTACTATGTGACATTGGGCAATTACTTTGACTTTCTTGGCCTTAGTTTTTCATCTATGATCCAGCTATATTGAACTATGCACAGTCCCTAACTTCATTCATCTCCTTGCCTAGGCACTGGCTGATCCCTATGCCTGGAATCTCTGCCCCCTTTCCTCAGTTTTTAAATTTCATTGGCTTCCCTCAAAACTCATTCAGATCTCGCCATTTGCAGGGCTCTTTCCTAGTCTCCCTTGCTGCTATTGCTTTCTTTCTTTTTTCCCCAGATTACCTGCATCCCTCTGAACATATCTTAAGTGCCTGGTTATTTACAGACTTTCTCCCCTATTCGAATGTACATTGCTTGAGGTCAGTGGCAATGTTGAAGCCTTTTTTTTTTTTTTTTTGTATTCCTAGCACCTAGCACATGACCTGGCACTGTAATAAGCACTTAAAATGCTTTTTGATTGCATGACTAATATGTAAAATGAAAGGATTGTATTAGGAATATGGAAAAATATAATACTGCGCTTCCTTAAGGATTTAAAAAAAATCACATGTGAGAGTTTAGGAGGGCAATGGCTTGGCTAAACCACAGTGTGATACATTTGTTAAAAGAGCTGATGTAATATTAGGTTTCTTTAGTGACAGTATTGAACAGGAGGAGAAGAGCCGACTAGAATGCCTTTTGGGAAAATGCAGTTTTTTTCCCCAGATTTTTCCCAGAAACAAAGGTTCATTTACTTTAATAACATTATTTTTCAGTGCTGCTTGGACTCACTGTCCTCTAAGGTCTCTTTCATCACTAGGGCTGTGACTCAGTGTTCTTATTCCTTTGGGATATGAGGCATATAGAGAAAAGCACAACTTGTCCTCTCTCTTGCCTTCCCCACCTTTGAAGAATTTTACCCAAGTGGCAATAGAGAGGTTTGTGGTAGATGTTGCAACACAATGAGAGATAACCAAGAGCTTTTTGAGAACAAGTAAAGGATGTTATTAGAAATAGGTATGGCGGGGAAAGAAGGTGGGCTGATCACTTGAGGAATAATGACTAGACAATGTGAGTGCTATACTCATCATTGAAGCATTAAGAAAATTAGAGGTACGCTCCCAGCAGGAGTACTTTGAATGGACACTCTCTCCTTCCACCATGAAAGATCTATAGGAACACATTTTCAAGAGTCAAAGTGAGAAGGGTATGGATTAGTTGTGATTTGCCTTGTTAGAAGAAATACCCACAGTGATGAGATCACAGCTCTATCAAAGCATCATAGATGATAGAAACATCCGAGTCTGTACTGTGCCAGTTAGCTATATCTGGCTGAACATTCTACATTTTGAGATGGATTTTGGCAAATTGGAGGATGTCTAGAGAGAGGCAAACAGAATGGTGAAATGTCTGTAAATGGCTGGGTGCCATGGCACGTTTCTGTAATCTATGTTACTGGGGGAAGCTGAGGTTGGTGGATCATTTGAGCTCAAGAGTTTTGCGTTGTAGAAGGTCTAAAGTCAGTCAAGTGGTGCGGTGTAAGTCCAGCTTCAATGTGGCAAGCACCTGGGATGAGAAGGTCTAGACCAGCCTGCTTAATGAGTGGCAAATTGACCCAGGTCAACAAAGAGAGCAGATCTTAAGGCTTCTGTGTGTACCATTATTAGCATCAGACTCATGAGAGGTTAAGTTTTCAACCTGGCCAAGATATAGAGACCTAGTATAAAATACAAAAACAACAACAAAGGCCTGGAAATTATGGCATATTTGTGTTTCATTTATGTTCATCCATTCAAAGGATATTTACTGAACACTATTGTATTCAAGGTATTAGGAGAAACATAGAGATAATTCAGGTCTTCATGGGATTTGTGATTTAATAGAGAAGATAAGATGCTTATATAAATGTTTATAATAGGAAGCAATAGATGCAAAGTGCTGTATGAGTTGCAGTAATAATAACTTTGGGCAGTTAAGTGGTACAGCGGATAGAGCTCTAAGAATGGAGTCAGGAAAATCTGAGTTCAAATCTGGCTTCAGACACTAGCTGTGTGACCCTGCAAAAGTCACTTAATTCTGTTTGCCTCAGTTTCCTCATCTGTCAAAAGAGCCAGAGAAGCAAATGGTAAGCCACTCTAGTATCTTTTCGAAGAAAGCCCCAAATAGGGTCATGAAGAGTTGACAGGACTGAAAACGTAAACATAAACAAAGGGTTGTTTCTGAGTGGGGCAGAAGAGAATTAGGGAAGACCCCATGAGGGAGGCTACAGTTGAGAGGGTTTCATTCTGTTCAGGAATGATAGAAGGATGTAGGGATATTTAATTGTAATGGAGAACACTTGGCAGGGACACGTTACTCAATACCTGAGTTATGTTGAACAAGATACTCTGGACCTTGAGAATAAGCGAGTTGACTTCTAAGATCTATTCTAGCTCTGAGTCTAGAATCCTATTCTGATTATCAGACAGTCAGACAACAAGCACGTATTAAGTGCTTACTATATTCCAGGCGCTTTGTCTGAGGCTGCATTGAGGATGCAAAGGAAGATAAAGACAAGGTCCCTAAATTCAAGGAGCTGACATTTTAATGGAGGGGACAACACTTAAGTAACTAAATACATACAAGATCTGTAGAGTATAGATAGGAGGTCATTTTAGAACTAAGATGTTAGTAGTAGTTACTTACCTTCAAGGCTCCTTTCAATTTTACAAATTCATGTTGCTAAAGGAGGCAGGATAGTCCAGTAGAAAGTACTGCTTCTAAATACCATCCTTCTTTATATACAAACTGTTTCAAACAATTTAAAACTACTTGGGTCCAACCAGAGTAAGATATTTTCCACTGAGGAACTTTCCTCTTGTGAGCTCAGATGTGCAAATAAAACCTTGCTGTGGGGATTGAATGGGATTTTTCAGATAGACAGACCTATTGAACTTTTGAATCCAGGTTGGTGGTTGGTGATTTGCAGCCTGAGCTGTGTTTTCCCTGGGAGTTCTCTAGCCTCGAAGGTGATGGATGGGCACCTCTCAGGCACAGTTCCTTGATCAATAAGCCATAAAGTCTCAAATTGTTTTGTTAGATCCATTGATCAAATCTACTGGATTTGTCCCAACTCTTTTATTGTTGAGGCAGGAAAAATTGCAATACTTGTCCTCTCTGGCCCCTCTCTCCTCTCCATAAACACTTCCACATGGCCTCCTGCTACTATGGGGCAACTGGGAGGGACAAGAGAGGGTAGTGCATTAATTCCAGGTTGAAAATGCCATCAATAACCAGCTAAAGCAAATTCAAGCAAATTCTCACTTGAACTTTCTATCTCAGAGGGAAGTGATAGGAATCCTATGTTTGGTTGTTGAAAAGTTCCCAATGTGGTGTTGTGGAAGGAGAAATGGATTTGACATAAGAGAACTATAGGTAAGTTGATTGGCCACTTTGGAACTCAATTTCCTCATCTACAAAATGAAAGGGTTGGACCGAATACCTCTAAGGCCTCTTCTTGCTCTAAATTTATGATGCTGTGACTTACTCAGAGTATTTTTGCCTTCTTTTTGTCCTCTTGGGATATGAGCTGTGGAGAGTTGCTCCATTGGAATAGAAGTGGTTTCCTTTGCTGTGGCAACTGGACTTTCTCTCATACATATAGTGCTTAAAGAATTACTCTTGTCATTTGATAAGTTCATCAACTATATAGAATAGTGGAAACAACACCACTTACTCTTTATTTATTTATTTGATTTATTCATTTAAAAGGCTGTTGACAAAGGACCTCTGGTTCGTGTACAATAAATAAAATAATTCAATTAAATTTAGTTCCTAGACTCACTGCCAATATCCACAGATATATGCAGACACTTAGACACACACACGCACACTTGCATAGCTAAAGAAGACACATGTCACCATACAAGAAGACCTAGGCCTCGGGGAATTTAAGGAAAAAATATAATCAAGCCTAATCTAAGTAAATAAAATATAGTATTCTTGAAACGAAAGATATTTGGCTCCCTGAGTGAAGCAATCTGCCTTAGATAATTAAGCATTTTCCTTTCCAATTCATTCACCTATTCAATTAAATTCAATTTATTAAGCACCTACTGAGAAGCAGTGTGGCATAGTAGATAGAGAGCTAGTCTAGGCAGGAAGATCTGAGCTCAAGGGCTGCCCCCGACACTTACTGGTTATATGAGCCTGAGCAAGTGACTTAACCTTTTGGTAGGGGACCCAGAGAATGCTCTAAGACTCTAGTTGCCGGTAGAGTCTGATCTGAATTGCTAGGAGTTCTTGAGCAACTCCCTACACTGATTACATCATATGTCTGGTCTCTTCTACTTCACCTTCTTTTTTTGGCTTAAAAGAAATCCAAAAACAATCTCCCTCCTTCTTCCCCTCAAACTGAACCCTTCCTCTTCCCCCCACCCCCAAAATCCAAAACAACCTACTATTTGCATTAGATTGTGTTCAGTGCTGAGATGCTCAAATATTCTAGAGATAGTCTTGATGTGAATATTCCCTTCAACAGTTCAGGTCGTAATCCACCCAACTCATATCTGCCTATCCTGTGTGTTTCCTGTTTATGTCCTTTCATGGTTCACTACAGAATGTCCAACCGGTATTCTGGGAGCCTTCCTCTAGTAATGACATTGAGTCAATAGGAGTAGATTGTGAAGGGTTTTCATCATTTAACACCACTGTTGCCTCACATTCCTTCTTTCAAAAATGTTGTTGATGATATCCTGGATACTACTTTTCCTTTGTAATTCCTTATTTAGGAAATGTTGAGGCCAGCTCAGGACATTTGAATGATATTTAACTTCAATTATTTTGGGACTATGTGTTTTTATAATGGCATTAGAAAAATGTTGGTATTAAATTAAAAGATAGGCTTTTGAAGAGAAGCTTACCATGGTGAGAGCAGTATGTTAACTTGCATAACCCTCCATACCAATAGACAGTATAAGTTATTTCCCTTATAAAGGATGGAAACATGGCTGGCCCAGAGAATTAAAGGTTCAGGCCTCTGAAACCATTTCCGAGTCCCCAAAGAACAAAATAGCCTAGGAGCTCAAGGCAAGCTCTCAGGTTTGGCTGTTGGACCATGATGTGCAACTCAGAGGCAGGGGATTTTTGCTCAGTGGAATCATCTCAAGGTGTCCTCAATGTGATCCTTGTTGAATAGCTTCCTGCTGTGGCTAATTAAATTTCTGATTTGTTAATTGTTGAATGACTTATGAGTGTCTCATTTTGTACTATTATTGAAAGTAAACCTAGCAAGGGACTACTACTCTGAGTCAAGCTCAGCCCAGGACAATTGGAGTCCTAAAAATAACTTTGCAAAATGAGTTGGGGTTTTAGGTTGGGAATTCAGAGATCAAAAAAAGACACTTGTCTCCTCCATGATGTTTATAGTGTAACTGGGAAGAGGGCAGAGTTTCAGGACATAGCATATATATATATTCACTTCACATCAATTCAATGAATGTCTATTTATTATCTAATTTGTACAAAGAATTGTGTTAGGGACTAAGGACACAAACATAAAACCAGACCAATATCTGTCTTTAGGGAACTTCTATGGCCCTGGGAGGATATTACATGTGAACCTAGGAATGTAGCATAAGGTAGGTACTGATGAGAACAGGGAAAACACTAGAAATATTTGAAGAGGTAAATAATACTCATACTACTACCAGTAAAATGAGCATTTATTAAGCACTTACTGTTTGTAAGGAACTGGGCTAAATTCCTTATGAATATCTCTTTTTATCCTCATAATAATCCTGTGAGGAAGGTCCTATTACTACCCCCATTTTACAGTTGAGGAAATTGAGGCAGACAAAGGTTACGTGCCTTTCTCATGGTCACATAGCTAGTAAGCACATGGAGGTTGGATGTGAACTCGGGTTTTCCTGACTCTAGGTTTATCCACTCTACCGCTTAGTAACTTCTGACAATAATAATATTAACAACATTATTCTTCTTCTTCACAATAGCTAGCATTTTATTGAACTTTAAGGTTTTAAAAAACACTTTACTAATATTATTTCAATTGATCCCCATGATAACTCTGGTAGGTGCTTGTATCATCCCCATTTTAAAGATAAGGCAGATAGAGGTTTAGTGACTTGCTTGTCTAGGGTCAGACATCTAACCTCACACATCTGAGCCTGAATTTGAATTCAAGTCATCATGACTCTAAAACTAGTGCTCTGTCCACTGTAACTTCTATCACATGGCAGATAGGAGGAATTGGGGAAGATTAAATAGAAAGTGGCATCAGAACTCATTCCTGAAGGGAAGTAAGGTATATGAAATATGGAAGAGAATAAGGAGTGAATTGAAGGACCCTATGAATGCAAGGAAACAGGATGTGGCAAGGTCACTTTGGGGAATAACTAGTAGTTCAGTTTGCTAGAACATAGTGTGTTAGAAGGGAAATAATGGAAAATAAATCTACAAAAGTGGGTTCTTGCTAGATCATAGATGGTTTTAAATGTCAGGCTAATCAGTTAGATAGCCATTTAATGAGCATATATTATTCTTTTGCTATGTGACCAACACAAGAAATATAATTAAAGTCAATATATATGGAAAATAATTGTATATAATTATAATATATGTATGGAATATAATTAAAGTAAAAAACTAGCCCTCAAAAAGTTCATATCATAATAGAA
Organism: Notamacropus eugenii; assembly: GCF_028372415.1. Classification (NCBI taxonomy): domain Eukaryota; kingdom Metazoa; phylum Chordata; class Mammalia; order Diprotodontia; family Macropodidae; genus Notamacropus; species Notamacropus eugenii. The sequence continues at coordinate 482,465,990 of NC_092873.1, forward strand.
TATACAACATACAAGTAATATATGTGTAGATATAAGTAGAGTGTAAATGGAAGGTAACCTCTGAGAGATGAGAGTTAAATGGTTCTGGGTTATGATGAAGTCAAAGACCTGATTATCTCTGTGGCCGTCTTAGGAAGAATAGGAATGCATACTTTAGGAGTCGAGAAGTCTAATAAAGTTGGAGACCAGGTCCATCAAGATTAATACTGAAATGATCAAGTTGGGTAGAGTAAGGTGTAAAAAAGATTATAAAGTGAACATGGAGCCAATATGGATGCACAGCGGGAAGAAATATGACCCAGTTCCCCAGCATGACTCTTCCACAAAGGTTTAGAAATGCAGTAGACTGAATGCTGATCAGGAACTTCAAGAAAAAAAAATCACAGTGCATCATATTTCCAGTCTAGGTCACCACAGGGAGACAGGAAAACGAGCTCTGTATGAGAATGTCCAGGGGCATTTGATCAGAGAACACATGGAGTACAGGAACTGAAAGAAGACTGAAGCTATGCACCAGGGAAAGATGTCCCAGATGCCTAGAAGAGGACACTGATCGTTTGCAGGGTGCGGGAACAGGTCCTAGCTGGCAGCTCGGTTACTGTTCAGTACCAGGTTACAGTGAGCTGAAGAGAGGACTTGTGCATGGAAGTGGCACTCCACAAGAAGGACTGATCTTGGGTCCTAAACTGTTTAGTAAACTAAAAACAGGTTCAGTTGTGAGGTTATGACTCCAGAAGCTGACCAGGACCTCAGATCCAGACTCTAGCTTAGTCTGAAGCCTAAAGCAGACTATCCAGGACAGGAATGCCAGATCAAAATGGATTCTTGTAGTTCTGTAAATCTGCAGTTTTTCAGCACTTGATACTGATTGAGTCTGACAACTGTGTACTGGAAATACTAAATAATGACAAAGTAGCAGGAATATCACACAGACAGAAAGAACTTTCAGAACTCAGACTAGAAGGGCAAAGATCAGATTTTGCCTTGAATTAGGAGAATTGAAATCTTATCGGTCCCCGGACGATGCTATTTCTAAGATTATGGAACAACACAGGACTCAGTGCCCAAGAATTCATTAAAAGGACCCAAATGGACAAGTCTAGTCCTAACGTTCTCTTCAGAAGTGTGCAGAACCTGACCCTAATACAAAGTCAGAAAGGTTGGAAAAATGTGCAAGCAAACAAAAAGACTCCCACCATAATAATCGATTATTGTGCCAAGGATACAAACTCAGAAGAAAAGAATTACTCCAAAACATTTACAGTCTCACAGAAAAATCCCACTGGAGCCAGATCCAACTAGAATTTCTGGAAGAGACAAAGCAAGAATAAAGAAAAAAGTTAAAACGTTTCTAAAACCTAAATGAGAACATTAGAGAATAAAAACAGAGAAAGGGAGTGTGAGCTAAGGAAGAAATATTCAGAAAGAAAATTAATAGCTTGGAACAAGAGGGATAAATCCTACTTAAGAAAAACAAACTCCATGAAAAAAGTACTGATAAACACATTTTAAAGATTCTATAAGACAAGAAATATTAAAGTAAAGTAAATGAACTGAAAAAAATAGAAGAAAATGTAGGTATCTCATAGAAAATACAACTGTCCTTGAAAAAAAAATCAAGGAGAGATAATTTAGGAATCATATGGTTATTTGGAAGCCATCTCCCTGAATCCCAAAGAGCCTAAATATATTTCAAGAAATCATAAAATAAAATTGTCCAGAACTCTTAGATTGAGAGGGCAGAGTGAAAATAGGATGACCACACTGGTTATCTTCCGAAAGAAACCCCAAAACTAATGTCCTCAGGAAGATAACCAAAATCCAGAGCTCCTTGGTCAAATAAAAAATACTGCAAGCAGCCCAAAAGAAAACAAAAAACAAAACTAAATATCAAGAAGCCACAGTCAAAATCACGTATATTTTGGCTGTTTTCACTATAAAGGAATGGAATATGATACACAGAAGGCACTATACAAATCTTTATTTACTTCCTTTTGATCCTCACAATGATGGGAGGTAGGTGCTGTTATTAACATCTTCTGTAATGAAGATGAATTTGGAGGGGATACATAGATCATGTGTCTCCATAGAGGGAGGAAATTTAAAGAACAATTAATTTCAAATCTTCATAAACTATTTGAAAAAATAGGGAAAGAAGGGTCCTACCAAATTTCTTCTTTGATATAAAGATAATCTTGATAAGAAAACTGGGGAGAGTCAAAACCAAGAAAGAAAATTGTAGACCAATATCCCAAACGCATATTGATGAAAAAAAATTTAAATTAAATATTAGCAAGGAAACTACAGCTATATATACAAGGTACTATATTATTACTATCATTGATTAATACCAGAAATGTATATTGTTCCAAAATTAGCAAACTTAGTAATATAGTTGATCATATAAATAACAAAAATAATAAAAATCATATATCAATAAATGCAGAAAAAAGAAAACTCTTGACAAGACACAGCATGCATTCCTTTTAAAAACACTAGAAAGTATTGGAATTAATGGAGTGGGAGGTTTGAATGAAAGATAATGAATTCACTTTGTGATATTTTGAGTTTTAGATGTTTACAGAACTTGCAGGTATCCAATGTCTAATAAGCAGTTGGATATGTAAATCTGAAGGTGAGTCAAGAGATTAGGTCTAGTTAAGTAGATCTGAGATTCAGTGGCATAGAGATAATAATTGAGTCCATGGGAACAGATAAAATCACTAAGTGAAATAGCGTAGATTGAGAAGAGATAAGGGCCCAAGACAAAGCTTTGAGGGACATCTAAGATAAATGGGAATGAGTTGGATGAAAATCTAACAAAAGAGATGCAGAAGTCAGACAGGTAGAAGGAGAACAAAGAGAAAGCAATGCTATGAAAATCTAGAGGGAAAATCAATATCAAGAAGTGGATGATTAACACTGTCAAAGATGACAGAGAAGTCAAAAAGGATGAGGGCTGAGAAAGCACAAATTATTAGATCTGGCACGAACCCTGGAGACATAATCAGAGAATAGATGGTCTTAAGGAGAAAACCATGTATCTGTGAATTGAGAAAAGATAAAAAGAGTAGAAGAGGAAGGTGTCTATAATGAAGTAGAGCTTCTTAATAATGGCCATGAGTTTTGGTTTTGGAGGCCACAGTAGAAGTCCAGGGCAGAAGAAGACAGGAGTAAGCTGGATTAGAATGAAAACATTGGGAGAGACAGTAAGGGAAAAGGGTATTTGCCTTGGCAAATAGTGGGGCTCAGATGGTAGATCTGAATCATAAAAATTAGGGGAATAGTTATATTACATGTAATACACTATATAGTTATGTATTGTTGCATATTAAGTTCCAAACTGTCTCCTTTCATCTGTTCCCACCCCACATTACACAAGGTCATCATTTGATACAGAAAGGTAGATAGATAGATGGATAGACAGATAGATAGATAGATAGACATGTAGATATATAGACAGACAGACAGATAGATAGACAGGTAGATAGATGGATGGATAGATAGATAGATAGATAGATAGATAGATAGATAGATAGATAGATAGATAGGCATGTAGGTATATAGACAGACAGAGAGATAGATAGACAGACACAGACAGACATTCAGATAGATATACAGGTAGATAGACAGATAAATAAATAGAAAGACATGCAGATAGACAGATAAATAGATAGATGATAGATGTGTAAAACCACATTATGCATACTTCTATTTATCAATTTTTTTCCTCTGGAGGTGGATAGCATCTTCCTTCATAGAATTCCTATCTTTTTCAAATTTGTTTGTCTACATAAGCAAAAGTTTTTTGGGGGGAGATTCCTCAATAATCTTTTAAAAGTATAAAGAGGCTATGAGATCAGAATGTTTGAACATAAGCTAGCTGTTTTTCCCCTCAGGTTCCTTCTGGTTTGTTCTATAAATCTGATTTCCATACAAACTGATGCTATATCTTTGAATTCCACCAAGTTTTGTAAAGTACTGTTGGGGTTGGAAAATGATGAGACTGGACTGAAGGTTGAAAGGGTTTCCAAGCTGGAGGCCCATGATAAATGGGACACAACTCCCTGAGAAAATAAGCACAGTTGAATTCTGGCAAGACATCTTAAGGGGTCAGCAACACCAGCCCTAACATTAAATGAGACAGGGGACATGAGTTGCCAGAGTTTTAAGTTAATTGCTGGCACCTCTATTTATGTATTTGATCAGAACTGAGCTGGGGATTTCTCCTTGCCCTTCATAGCCTGTCAACAGATCAGGTGAAATATGGATCTTGAGAGTGAATGCAAACCTATTTATAGTCAAAGAGAACATGATGCAATGCTTTATGAACTAGAAAATACAACTCTTTGCCCATTCTACGTGTCTAATTTTTATACTCAATTTGGTGAAATTTTACTTAGGGATTTCACTGTGCCCCAAGAGTATGTAGAAGGCAATTTCAAAGGTCCCTGCCCTAAAGGAGGGTATCTTTTTTGGGGGGGGGTAGGAGTAATGATGCATACATAGAAAAGTACAATACAAGGTAAAGGGAAATGGGGATAAGGGAGAGAGATCCAAGCCAAGTGCCCTAGGGAATTTTGGGAAGATGAGAACCTATTTGGGGCAGGAAGGGGATAAAGCAAGACTTCTTAGTGGAGGTGAAACCTGAGCTGGGTCTTGAGGGCAGAGAAGGATTTTGACATATTACCAGAGGATATGTTCCAGACACAGAGGCTGTCCTATGTGACTACACAGAGGTAGGAGAATGCTGGTTTAAAATATATATTTGTGTGTCACAACTGGCCAGATTTCATAGGGTTTTAATTATGATGTTTCAAGAGACAGATACTTATATATTATCCACATGTGGATTATACAACTACTAAATTATCTGCAACGCACAAAGTCCTGGTTGCCTTCTGCCCAATACCTAATGTCTCAGGACTGTGCCAAATAATGAAGGAAGACCCAAATCACATGACATTTCTATTGTACTTGGGAGTGGGGACTGAATGGACCTGTTTTATGGGTTTTTTTTTTTTGGATAGAGTACAAAAGCCCTGCACTGATGCAAAATATTCACTCATATTGAATTTCCAATGTTAGTGAGCTACCTAGGATACTGGTATCCAAAGTCTATGGTTGCAAATCTATATCAGCAGAAAATTCTTGAGTATATATATGTGTGTAATTTACATATACTACCATTCTATTAATTTGCACAGAAATAGAGATAAAAAAGAGAAAACAGCATTTTGATAACATTTTTGTCAGTTGTAGGAAACCTTGTTGGCCTCATTAAAATGCTGTGATTAATAATTATATGTCTGATGAGAGCAAGTGATTGAATATGCCTCATTATTTTTGAAAATCTTGGTTTAATACTTTGTGGTATAGCAATGTGAAGATCTGATTCTAAGTTTGGTTTATTTTGATACTTGGTTTTAGTGGATGTCAGAGTTGAAAAATATACCTCATAAATGGAAGTTACAAATGGAAGGGAATCACTAGCATCCCTTACTTAATCACACTGTTCATTTTTCAATCCCATTGCATTATGCAAAAGTTTTTCCCCCTAAATTCAGCTAATCAGTTGTTCTTGCAGATTAATTGGAAAATACTGACATTTTATACTTTTAACAAATGGGTTCAGAATCCATGTAAAACTCTTAATCTGGAAGAATTTTAAATAGTTTAGAGAATTCTGCTTTCAAGTTTTTTTGAGTTGCAGATATGAGAGTTTTGATAGCTGATATAGATGCATGGATTGTTTTTCACAGCCCAAAGAGGGGAGAATAGAGATCTAGGAAGACAGTATGGTCAACAGTATAAAGTACTATAGAAAATTCTAGAAGAATGAGGATTGAGAAAAGGTTATGGGATTTAGCAATTAGGAGATCACTGGTAACTTTGGAGAGAGACGTTTCTGTTCATTGAAAAATTACAGATAAGTTGAGAATCTAGGGGACTGAAAAAAGACTTTAAGAGAAACAAGTTTAGAAGAGATATTGATTTTTGAGGAAAGATAATGTAACCAGATCTCTAATGCAACCTACTCAATCATTCAGTGCTACTTACTCTTCCTCACTGGAAAATAAAAAGTGTGAGTTTATGTATATGTCATTACATGTGGGGTCTAATCTTCATCTAACAATCACCTATGCTACTTATTTGGTGATTTAGGGGGCAGGAAAATTTGTCTCTAGCTACTATAGGTTCTTGGGTCCCGGGTTATAACTACCTTGATCAGCTAACACCTGCTGCCATTATGGGAATGAACTCATGAGACAACATGGAGCAAAGGAGTGTTGAGTTTTTTTGTTTTTTTTAATAATTGATTTATCTGTTTTCAGTTTTCAACAATCACTTCCATAAGTTTTAAATTTTCTCCCCCTCCTGGTTTTCTTCCTCCCCAAGAGGGTGTGCAATCTTATATGGGTACCACACATACATTCTTATTAAACACATTTTCACATTGGTCGTATTGCATAAAAGTATTGAGACAAATAGGAGAAACTATGAGAAAAAAACAAAAGAAAACAAAAGAGAAAATATTCTGCTTCATTTTGTATCTGACTCTACAGTTCTTTCTCTGAATGTGGATGGCATTTTGCATCATGAGTCCTCTGGAAATATTTTAGGTCCTTGCGTTGCTGTGAAGGGCTAAGTTTATCAGATAAAGTCTTTGTACGCTGTTGCTCTTACTATGTATAATATTCTCCTGGTTCTACTCATTTCACTCAGCATCAGTTCATACGAATCTTTCCAGGTTTTTATGAGGTCCTCCTGTTCATCATTTCTTATAGCATAATAATATTCTATTACATTCATATACCACAACTTGTTCAGCCATTCCGCAATTGATGGGCATCCCCTTGATATCCAGTTTTGGGCTGCCATAAAAAGTTACTATAAATATTTTTGTACATGCAGGTCCTTTTCTCCATTTTTATGATCTCTTTGGGATACAGCCCTAGATGAGATATTGCTAGTTCAAAGGTTATGCACATTTTTATAGCCCTTTGGGCATAGCTCCAAATTGCTAGGAAGGCTGAGTTTTAATGGGTGAAGGGAGTGGTGCACCATACAGTAGCTATAACAGAGGCAATATCCCAATTGCCTGTCCAGGTAATTGGTTGATCACAGAGCCCTCAAGGTTATTCAGTAGGTCCCTTGGGGTTATGCTATTCCACATTTCCTCCCCACCTTTCTTCCTCCCACAGTGCTACTACTTTGGACACCACTGGAGGAGGACACTGAGAGGTTAAGTGAAATATCTCCACACAGTTAGCATGTATGCAAGGCAGGATCTGAACCCAAGTTTTCCTCCTATATAAGACCGGTGCCTTTTTTTCCCCACACTCAACCATATCTTCAAGGTTGACCACTCTTTCCTTTATACTCCTCTGCTTCTCAAACTGATGCAGTTAGGTATATGACCTTCTTCTGCTGCAAAACGAAACAAAAACCTAAGATAAAAATGTGTGGTATATTCCCAAACTTGAATCAGCTAGGTGGGTCAGTGGATAGAATGCTGTGTCTGGAGCTAACAAGACCTGAGTTCAAATCCAGACCCAGACACTTGCAAGCTGTGTGACCCTAGGCAAGTCACTTGGCCTCTGTTTGTGTCTGAGATCATAACACTGTCTCCTGGGGTTGTTGTGAGGATCAAATGAGATAATATTTATAAAACACTTAGCACAGTGCCTGCCATATGGTAGACGCTATATAAATGATCATTTCCTTCCTCCTTCTGCCTCCCAAACTCAATAGCAAACACATTTTAATTATCTTAATTTCTCTTTAAATTATCTTTTGAATCAAGTCCAGTCTTCTCAGTTAACATGTAGGGAAACTGAGGCCCAAATTCACAAAGTGATCTTTGCTCAAAATTATAAAAAATGTCAGTGACAAAGATAGAACTAAGTAGAATCCAGGGTTTCTGACTCCTACCATATCAAGCTTTCAACTGATAGTAATTTCTTACAGAAGAACCAGATTTCCTCCCCCCCCCACTCCTGATCACTGAAGTGAAGGAAAGACAACAGACTGTAATATCAATTAGTTTAAAAGGTGTAACCATATGTGGCTACACTTCTGCCATCTGAAATAGGGTTTTGCTTCTAGTGAGCACTCACTCTGAATTGGATACCCTGTGGTGTGGCTGAGAGCATCTTGGCCAGGATGTTTCCCAGTGCCCAGAGATGATTTCCTGACCCCAGTCATGCATTAACTTTCCCATGGGCAAAAGGTTCAACCAGCTCTTGATTTTATGTGGTATCAGGGAATGGGTACAGGACGGATAACTGAAATCCGCAGAGAATCCAAAAACCTCATTGTAGCTCATTATTTCAGCATCTTTCCTTCTTCACCAAACCTTTTCCTAGGGCTGCTGCCAACAGAGAACTAAAGTAACTGATTTGAGTTTCTCCCTGTTTAAGTGCAAATAGGTTATAATTTCGCTGGCAGCAGAGACACAGAAGAACAGAATGCCCCAATACTCAGCTTATGTATGTTTGAGTCATGATAGATGATGGAAAAAAAAATACCCTATGATCCCATTCTCATCCTTGCTTCAAATGAGAAAACTATAGAGAAATCTGAATCCCCAAGACTAAACTTGGAATTTTTCTTTAAAGATTTCTAAGGGTAAAATGTGCACAGACATGCTTTATACAAAACCATGAAGTTTATCTTTGCTATCTCCTTCCTCTTCACAAACCACTGTCACCTTTCTGTTTCTTGATTTTAACATTCCTTTAAAACTCTCTTATTTGTAGGGTTGAATTCTTAATGTTTGTATTTGGTTAATAGCTGCATTGTCCATTGATTTCTGCTGTGGTTCCTCATTGTGATACGGGGATGATCCTAGGTTCTCGGAGGTGATGACAGTAGTGCGTAAGTGACAGTGTAGTGCCATGAGATGAATGGTGGTCTTATTAGAGTCAGGCAACGAGGGTTCTTGTCTGAGCTGTGACATTACACAGCAGGCTTATCTTGACCAAGTCACTACACCTCTGTGGGGCCAGCTTTCTTCATTTGGAAAATGAGAGATGGTGGTGATGACTGCCAGGGGTCCTTCCACACTGACATTCTATGAGAGGCAGGGTCAGAAGGAGAAAAAACATGGCTGGAAAAAGGCAGAAGAGATCTGGGTTCAAATTGTACTTGTGAGTATGTCTATGTGCACCAAATGACACATGTGATGTGACAGTGAGCATGCTGTTGAGGGGCTCTCATCCTCAGCTTCCCAATCCTTAGAATTGGGATAGCAGCATGTAAACTGCCTACTTCATGGATCTGTGCAGCTAAAATAAAATAATTTAAACTCTCTCTTTCTCTCTGTCTGTCTCTCTTTCTTTTTTCTTTTCTATCTTTTTCCTTCTCTCCATCTTTCCTTTCTCTCTGTACTTCACTCTTTTTCTCTTTCCCTCTGCTCTCTCTCATCTCTTTCTACTACTACTTCTCTCTCTCTCTCTTAATCTCTCTCTCTCTCTCTCTCTCTCTCTCTGTCATTATTATTATAAGTTCAGACAAGTTTTACCATGCCATGTACTGAGGATTAAGGTAGCTAAATTTGTAGGTGCTCGTCAGATCGTGTTGATCATGCCATGATAAATGTTTTTCATAAGGTTTAGAGGGGCTGAGACCTGCATGAGTGGAGAGAGTACCCATAAAGGTGAAATCACACATCCTTGAAATCATTCAAGTAAGTAATAGTTGCATATGGTACAGCAGCCTAGGCCAGTGCCCCTCCTGTCTCTTTCCTCTCCTCCATCTGTTTTTGTCCCTCCCTCTTTCCTATCTCTTCAACCCTTTGCCTAGTCTTCTGTTTCCTTACTTTTCCTTTCTTTCCTTCTGTCTTTCTTCTCTTCTTTCAGGACTCTATACCTCTCTCCCTTCTCTTATTATCTTTCTTTCCTCTGCTTTTCCTTAACCTCTCTTTCTCTTTGATGTGTGTCAGTCCTAATTCCCTATTGATTTCAGCTCTCTGTGCCCTGGAGGTCAATAGATTCATCTATAAAATGAGGATAGTGAGGGCTGTAGTATTTCCTTCTTTGATTGTTTAGTTAAGGAAAACCTCCTATTTGACCTGTTCCAGAGTGCCTATATGTGTGTTTGTGTGTGTGTGTGTACATGTGGTCATAATTAAGAAAAGTCTAAGAGGACATCCTTTAAAAATATGCGATTTTTTTACTTGCAAACACATGTCTTTACCAGGGAAGACAGAAAAGGGCATGCGAACCCTGCATGCAGAAGATTGTCTAAATGCTTTAACGAGTAGATAAGAATCATTTATAATGAGCATATTCATTTTTCCTCATGCAAATGCTACTGCTAAAGGTCTCCACTCTTAAGTAGGCTAACATTTCCTTCATTTCCATTACTAATTTGTCATCAAATTCTTTTTCATGCAGGTACAGATAAAACCCCATTACAACAGTTCTCTAATGACAAACCTATTTCCATGCCCAGTGGATGAGCTGGAGTAAAAGTGCTTTGTTGATATTAGGACAAATTCTCCAAAATGAATAATCATGAATAAAAAATGGTTTCTATGATCTTTCTCCCAGAAATAATTATTCTCCAGAAGAAATCTATCTTACAGCGCACTGATTATATAATAACTTGGAGAAGAGGTAAAGAGGATGTGATTACAGATAGCTAGAAATGATCCAACCCGCTTATTTCACATATAACCCATGGGCAGGGCCCCTTGAGTCTTGAGTGTACACAGATTAGGTCCAATCCTGGATGATGACCTAAAATATCAAGTTTCCCCACCCCTACTTTTTTTTTAAGCCTCATTGCCCTTACTTAGAGTTTACTCTGGAAAATGATCTTCAGTTATAGCTTACATAAAACTCATGCTTACATGACTTCAAATGGGTTAATAAGTCTCAAGTTTCTAATCACCACTCAAGGTAAGAGTCATCTCGAGGTAAGAGTCAATCAATCACAAAGCATTTATTAACTACTCACTTTATGCCAGGCATCATACAGCACTAAGCATACAACGAAAGGCGAAAACAAGGTATATGCCCTTGAAGAGTTCCCATTGTAATGGAGGAGACAATATGTAAATAATTAGTTATATACAAGACATATGCAGACTACATAGAAAGTAATCTCAGAAGAGAAAGCTAAGGGTTGTGAGAGCTAAGAAAGTCTTCCTACAAAAGATAAGACTTGAGCTAAATATTGAACAAAGTCAAGGATATCGGAAGGCATAATAAAAGGGGAAGAACATTCCAACCATAGAAAATGTCCAGGGCAAAGGCATGAGAAAAGGAGAGTGGATTATCCTCTTCACGGAACTTCATGTAAATCAAATATAGTTCAATTGTAGTATGTAGAGAGGACATATAAAAGAATACTAGAAAGAACAGAAAGGACCAAATCATGAAGAGATTTAAATGATGAAGAGAGGAGTCTGTGTTTGATCTTGCTGATATTTGAATTACTGGACCTCAAGGAAGAGGATAGCAAACTGGCTAGACTTACATGTTCAAATATCACCTTGTCAGCTTAGTGGATGATGGGTTCAAGTGGGGAGAAACTTGAGGCAGACAGAACAGTTTGAAGTCCTCTGCCTTTTGGAAGGCAGATGATGAGTGCCTGACTTCAGGGAGTGGATGTGTGAGAAGAGAAGAGGGGACATATTGGAGAGATCTTGTGAAAGGAGAGATGACAAGACCTGGCAATGACTTGAATGTGGGAAGTGAGGGTAAAGAGTGAAGAAGGACATGAAGATTAGTAGCCTGGGTGACCGGGAGGATGGGAGTAATCCTAATTTCACCCTACAGAAGGTGAAGCCAGGTGTGCCAAAAATGAAGAAAGACAAAGGAAACCCCCCCGGACAAATAACCCTAGATTTAACTCTATCTTGAAATCTTCCTTGAGGCACAAGGAGGCTATATTTTTGTTATACATATACTTGTATCATAAATAAATATTAATACTATGTAGTTATAACAGTATGTATTCATATAGTTAATTTTTTTTGTTTTGCCACCAAGTAGCAAATACCCTTGAATTCTCCTTTATTTATCAGACATCTTCTCTTAAAAAAGATATATATATACATATATACACACATGCACACACATGTATGTATTGCACATATATGTATGTGTATACATATAAATATATAAAATTACATATTCCATTTTTAAAAAGTACATGAGAAGGAAGAAATGGCAGTGGGGGGGAACAACTCCTTTTTTTCCCTTCTAAGATTCATAGCTCATTTTTTAATTTATCATGAAGAGGCAAATCTGGATCTTGCTTCCTCTCTGGGCTTATAATCATAGAATATTAAAGCTGAACCTTAGAGATCATCTAGGATCATGGATATGGAAATAGAAGCCATCTTAGGGACCTTCTAGTCCAGCTCCCGCATTTACAGAATAGAAGAGTAAGGCTCATGTTGTTGCTGTTAGTTGTTTTCAGTCGTGTCCAACTCTCTGTGACCCCCTTTAAGGTTTTCTTGGCAAAGATACTGGAGTCGTTTGCTATTTCCTTCTCTGGCTCATTTGACAGATGAGGAAATTGAGACAGAGTGACTTGCCCAGGGTCACATAACAAGTAAGTGTCTGAGATCTGATTTGAACTCAGGTCTTCCTGACTCCAGATTTAGTATTCTATATACAGTGCCACCTAGATGCTGGACTGTCAGGTTCATAGAGATTAAGTAATTTGCTCAAGGTTATACAGATAGTGAACCTTTGAGGTAGGGTTTGAACCCAGGTCCTTCTGACTAGCACTCCATGCCCTATGACACACTCCCTTCTCATACAGCCTTTTCATTTCACATATGATAAAACTGGGGCTCGATGAAAATGTGACTTAGTATCCTGCATTTTGAGTTGGAAGGGACTTTAGAAAATGTAGAATCCAACCCCTTCATTTAACAGGTGAGGAAACTTACAAAGAGATTAAGAGACTTCTTCAAGGTGACAAAACTAGTATATGTCTGAGCTGGGATGTTTGACCCCAAGACTTGACCTAAGCCTTTTTGACTCTAAGTCCAATATGGTTTCCACTGTGTCATGGGGCTTCCCTAAGATCACACAACTAGGTAGATATAGATCTGGGATGGGAACTCAGGTCTTCTACTCCCGAATAAGGATTGTTGTCTAACGTGTAATGATATTTCTGCAAATCAGGAATGTGCTTTTTACCCTCTTCTGCCTGGCCTTCCTGCCCACGCCCAACCTCCATTTTGATATCCTCAGCCTGCTTTTTAAGGTAACATTAAATAGTTCTACCTGCTGGCCCACCCCTCCTGCCAATGTCCTTAGGGCATTGTCTTTCCTCTTAGCACTGGGAGGGTTCTGTTTTAGGAGTGTGAAACCAGGGAGTGTTTAATGGCTTCTCCAACTTCTTTGAGGTTACCTTTTGATCCTATGCCTTAAAAAGGCTTTGTACACATCAGCCTGAGTTACAGTTCTAGCTGCAGAAAACAAGGCAATGTAAGAAACCCACTTATGACCTATGATTCTGTAATGCTTCAGAGATAGAATCATCTCTTACAATTCTAAAGAGTGAGGAGTAAGAATCTTTTCTACAGGATCTCTGATGAATCCCGTGGTAATCTCATTCACTCTATAGCTTGAATTATCTCAACTTTGTAAATAATAATAATAGCTAATAATAACTTTTGCATAACACTTACTATATAGAAACCAAATTGTAATTATTCTCTCATTTGCTCCCCACAGTGAGACTGGGAAGTAGGTGCTATTATTGTCCCATTTTACAAATGAGACTGAAGTAAACAGAGGTAAAGCATCACACAATGACTAAGTGTAGAAAGCTGAATTAGAGCTCAGATCTTCCTGACTCCAGACCCAATGCACTATCCACTGCATCACTCAACTATAGGTACACCATTTAACCTCTCTCTTTACCCCAATGTCTCCTCAGAGGTAAAATTTTAAATATGCCCAACTTCCATATGTATTTGTTGCCCTGTGTGCTCCACCCCTCACTTCAAATTCAGCATTTCCCAAACTAAATACATCCCATTCTCCAAACTGCATCCTCACTTAACTTGTCTGCTTCTGGCAATGACACAATCCAGCTACCCAGGCTCAGCTCTGAGAGTCATCTTTGAATTCCTCCTCTCTCCTGAAGTAACTTCATATAATTAGTTACCAAGTCTGGTTAAACAAATCAGACATACTCCAAAGAAATCAAATAAAGAAGAAAAAGTTCTATATGTAGAGATATATTTATAGATGCTTTTTTCATGGTATTCAAAATGTAGAAACTAATGGGTATTCCCTGTTAGGGGATGGCTACACAAACTGTGGCATATCAGGACAGTAAAATAATATTGTACCATAAGATATGACGAAATGGACTATTTCAGAAGAACCAGAAAGGTATCTGTGAACTGATGCACAGTGAAGTGAGAAAAACTAGAACAATGTATACAAGGACAACAACACTGTGGAGGAAAGCAACTTTGAAATGCTTTAGAACTTTGATTAACTCCATGATAAATCCAAAAGAATGAAGACATGCAGGAAGTAGCATGCTGCAGGAGACAGTGGGAAAGTGTTGAACTTGGAGCAAGAAAAACCTTAGTTCAAATCCTAGCTGTGACACTGCCAAAAAGCCAAGTTATTTAACCTCTCTGGGCCTCAGTTTCTTCAGCTGTAAAATCAAAGAGTGGAACTACCAAATCTCTAATTTCCTTCCCAACTCTAACTCTATAATAAGACTTCTCAAAAACCCCGTTGCAACTACTCTGTTGCTGTTGAGTTGTTTCAGTTGTATCCAACTCTTCATAACCCCATATGGGCTTTTCTTGGCGAAAATCCTGAAGAGGTTTTCCATTTCCTTCTTCAGCTCATTTTACATGGCAACTGAGGCAAACAGGAAACTAAGTGACTTGACCAGGGTCACACAGACAGGAAGTGTCTGAAGCTGGATTTGAACTCAGGATGAGTCATCCTATATCCAGGCCTGTTACTCTGTTCACTGTGCCACCTAGTTCCCAACTACCCTTACCCTACAAATAAGGTCCTTATCTCTCTTTCTTCTCCCAGCTGATTTTGCTGTCCATCACTGTAGATGGTCCTTATGTCAATTCAGCCTTCATGGACATGTTGCATCAATCTTTGTAATGCCACATCATAATGATCATGTCATTCCTTCAGTCAAAAGTTCTCATTGAATAAAATCTCTATTGAATAAAATATAAACTCTTGATCCTGGAACTCAAGGTCCTGCATAGTCATGTTCCAATCTACCTTTTTAACTTTTTCTCCTGCCACTCCCCTGCATGAACTCTACATTCCAGCTTAACTGGACAACATTCTGATCCCAAGCCTTGTTCCACCATCTTCCTTTATCGGGCCTTTGTCCATGTCATGTTCCATGTTAGATATCTCTGACTTCTATTTCTTTCTATTGTTATTGAAATTACTCCCTTCTTTCCTCCAAGGCCTAATTCAGATACCATCTCTTTCATCTAGAAGTTCCCCAAATATATATTATTGCTTTGCTTGTACCTCTTCTTTGCCTTTATCTCATTTTCCTTATAGCATGACTATTTGTGTATATCTTCCCCTACCCTCATCCCCATTAGATCATAACCTCCTTGGGAGGGGGAGTCTGTGTTGTATCTGTCTTTGTATTTATAGTTGATACTTAGCAATATAGTCATTGGTATTTAATAAATGCTTGATGAATGAGTGAATGGTTGTGCAGCCTTCTCTTGAAAAACCTCCATATGAGGAGCTCATTGTCTTTGGTTTTTCTTTCTTATTATTAGAAACTTCTTTTTATGTTGATTTGAAATTTATATCTTCAAAGCTTTTATCTTTATGCCTTCATCCTGCTCTTTTCAGGCAAAACTAGGGCAAGACATTTGGGACCTTGCTTGGTCTTGGGGTAAAACTAATATAAGAACCTCCCTTTTTGGAATGTGGAAATAATTGTGACCAAAACAGTGGGAGTCCCTTGTCATGGTAAAGTGTGTAACCAATGGTTGGGAAAAAGAATTATCACCCATATGGAGTGGGTAGGCCCACTTGCCAGGACTGCAGTGAGACATGTGGGTTCCTGCTGCCTGTTCCCTCTGCCCTCGCTTAGAGCCACCTGGCATCATCAAGTCACACTGCCCAGAGGGTGAATTTGATGGATAGCCCAGCTTCATGGGGACAACAATATGTGTGATTGGATTTTAAACAATGTCTGTGGGTTTGTCTAAGCAACTGGCCTTGGTATAGGGAAGAGAAACAATTAATTTATCAAGTATTTATTGAGTGAGTACTATGTAGTCAGCACTCTAGTAGGAGGAGGAAGATCTAGAATTCTAGAATCCCATTCAGGCTTAGAAGGGATTTTAGAGGACATTCAGGTAAGTGGGATCAAACTCCAATAGAAATACATAAGTATCTCTGAGGTTGCATATTGACTTTAGAAAACTACATAATACATTGCCTATGTTCTATTGTATTTTTATTTGTTGTATTCCATATTTCCCAATTGTATTTTAATCTGGTTCTTACCACACTGGGGAGTGTTGCCAAATGCTGATCTAGACCAACTCCTTCCTGTTATCTATGAGGGTGAAATGACTTGTTCGCATTTACAAAGATAGTAAGCAATTAGGTAGTGTCAAAGCTGGGACTAAAATCAGGTTTTCTGGGTTCTGATTCAGTCTTCTCTCTGCTATATCACGCAAATTTTAAGGGAGGCAGAAGACATGGTTCCTGCTCAATAGGGAATTTTTAATTGTAGTAGATAATGGGGACAGAGACAAGCTGGTAGTATTCCATGCAGAGTATTCTATAGTCTATTCCAGGCACTGAACTAGAATCTGAGGTTAAGCACTAGGGCAAGAAGAGGTCATATAATCAACATGGAAGGACCTGGCACTGTTCAGGGACAAGAAACTAGTGCCCAGTGGTAAGTCTGTTGCTCACAGTCCAGAACTAGGTCTAGTGATGGATACTCAGGGCAAAAAGAAGTATTATGTCTGAGGCTGTGACCGGAGAAAGGAACAGAAAGAAGGTCGCTAAGCAGTTGTGTGACACTAACCCTGGGAATAAAACAGTCTCCCTTCTAACTCCTCAACTATTCTGAAGCCTGCAGCAGAATAACCATGGCAGAGAGCTTGGACTAAAGGGGATCTTGCAGTTCCCCCAGTGTGAACCTATAGAACCTTTCAGCTAGTTTGTAGGGGTTGAATTCAGCACCAGTTTGCTAGAGTTCTTAGCAGGGGTAAGTCAATAGTTGTGTTGCTTAGATTGAAGCCTATGTTGAAAGCTTTTGAAATTCAGACTCTGCCCTGGATCTGACTTCTTTAAGCATGCTGAAAACTTGCAGATCCCCAGCCTAAGCTTACAGCAGAATAATAAGGAGCTCAGAGTTCAGATAAAAGGGGACCCTGAAATTCTTAGGGTGAGCCTAAGGTCTTCAAGTAATATTATACTCAATATTCAGAAAAAGCGGCAGCAAGGCTCATGAATACAAAAGAGGACCAAGCCCAGCCCAGACTTTTCCTCCAAAAGTGTATAGAGCCTGGCCTTAGTGGGGGAAGGGTTCTAGCACCTATTATGAGCCAGACACTATATTAATGTAAAGTCTGAAGTCAGCACGTCAGGTTAACAGAGTGAGTAAACAATAAAAAGAACCAGGAGCTGTTATGGTGACAGGGGCACTCAAAACACAAACCCAGAATAAGAAAACAACTCCAGATCGTTTATAAGTAAAAATTCAAAGGAAAACCATGATTGAACAGAAGTCCAATTAGAACTCCTGGAAGAAATGAAGCAATAATTTTAAAAAAGAGTTAAAATTATTTATGAATGAAATGAGAATGGTGGAGGAAAAAAGTAAGAAAGAAATGAGAGGTATAGAGAAAAGTCTTTGAAAAAGAAAAACCTTATCCAAAAAAAATTCCTTGAATTCCAGAGTAGGTCAAATAGGAATTAGTGACTACATGAGACAATAAAATATCAAAACAATGTCATGAGTTTGAAAAAAAAATAGCACATTATGCTGAGGTTTGGGAACCATACAAGGTTTGGGGTATTGGGGACCCCAATATACCAACACGCCTGGTCCTGCTGAATGAATTCAACTCAGGACTTCTTCCTGAGTAAAGTAAAACAAAGTTTATTAAAGGTTTGCCATATTAGGTTGATTCTTAAGGATCCTAAGCATTGTGATGCTTGTATTGACAAGGGGACTACATAGAATCTCAGCTAGACAGAGTCTGAACTGGATTCAATCTGAGTTCCTTCATGGAGGCAAGATGGAATTTATATACAGACGGTTCATGGGAAAGATTTAGAGGTAGTCTAGTAGTCTGGGAGGAGGATCTAAGGAGGATCTTGATGAGACTGAGGTAACTAGTAATGCAATCAAGGGTGGGAAACAGCTAGAGATAATTGGGAATATCAGATAATTCAGGGCTTGGGTGGGAAGCAAGTGGGGCAATCAAGAAGTAGCAGACAATGGAAGGCCAGGCTAGGCCAAGGGCAGTAGATTTGAGAATGAAAGACCAGATTAAGTGGGAAGATTCAAGGGGAGTTCAAGGAGGTTCTGAGAGTCTGAACCCCATCAATAAGACATTTAATATAGAAACAGTTGACCTAAAAAATATATCAGAGAGAATCATTGAATCGCCTGAAAACCATGACCTTAAAAAGACCTTCTATATCATTTTCAAGAAAATATAAAAGAAAACTTCCCAGATCTCTTAGAGCCAGTGGGTAAAATGAAAATAGAAAGAATCCATTGGTCACCTTCTAAAAGAAACCCCAATATGAAATGTCTAGGAACACAATAGCCAAAATCCAGAACTTCTAGGTCAAAGCAAAAATACTTTCAAGTATTCTTTGTTAAGAAAATAAGAACCTGAGTTGAGTAGAAATTTTGGAAAGAAGTAGAAGTCATTCCAAGAGTCAGGAAATGGATTGTTGCACTAGGAATGGCAAAGAGATTGCTGTGACCAGATCATAGAATACGTGGAAGGGAGTAAGGAGTAAGACTAGCAAATGTCAGATTAAAAGGACAGAGTTTAACCCAACCTCAGAAAAAGATATTGAGTAAGCCATAAATGAAACATCCCCAACCACTCCAGAAGAATTTACAAGTGAATTTGACCAAAGAAAAATTAACTCCACATTATGTAAATTCTTTGCAAAATTTAGAGAGTAAACATTCTACCAAACTCTTCAACTCCTGCCCCCACCCCCCAACCCCAAGCCATCTATTATAATAGATAAGTAAAGTCAGTAAAAAATGAATCCACACATTGGCCACATCTGAGAGTATCTAATTCTGTACCTTCAGTTTCTCTTTAGTCTAATGCCTCTCAGCCAATAGATGGAAAGTGTGTTTCATTAGCAGTCTTTTGGAGACATAGTTGGTCACTGCATTGATATGAGTCATGGTCATTCAAAGTTATTTTCTTTTATAATGTTGTTGACACTGTACAAATTGTTTTACCGTTTATGCTCATTTTACACCAGTTCATATAAGTTGTCCTAAGTTCCTTGGACTCCATCTTTTTCTTCAGTTCTTATGACTCAGTACTATTCTCTTGTACTCACGTATGATAATTTTTCAGCCTTTCCACAACTGATGAGAACCCTCTTAATTTATAGTATTCTGTAGCAACACAGAAGTGTTGCTATAAATATGTTCAAGTCACATGGGCCCTTTAGCTCTTTCTTTGACCTGTTTGCAGTAAGTGCTTACCACTTGTACATAGCTGGGTCAAAGAGTTTGCATAGTTAAATGACTTTTTTGGATATAGTTTCAAATTGCTTTCCAGAATGGCAGAACCAACTCATGGCTTCACCAATATGTGTCTGTCCTATCCATATCCTCTTCAACAATTGTCACTTTTTTCTATTTTATCATCTTTACTAGTCTGATGGCAATGAGATGGAATTTCAGAATTGTTTTAATTTGCAATAAAATATTAAATATTATGATTGTTCCAAGAAAAAACAATGAAGTATAACAGTTTTTTTTAAAGGTTTCAGGGAATGGTATATTCAGCATGAGTTAATGATGTACTCTGGTGGTCCAAGAAGCTCACAGAAACTTAGGCTGCATTTAGAGAGCTGTAACATTCATAGTTAGCCAGCTGATGGTCCCTCTGTACTCTGCCCTAGTCAAACAATGCCTGGGCACCAGCATTTAAAGGATGCTGATAAACTGTAAAGCTTCCCAAGGGGAATGATAAGGGTGGTGAAGTATCTCAAAATTGTGCCAAATGAGAATTGACTGAAGGAACTAGAGATATGTAGTCTGGAGAGGACTTGGTGGATGGTTGTTAATTTCAAGTATTTGAAGAGCTAAAGTATAGAGAGATTATGATTATTTTGCTTGACCAAAGAAGGTAGAATTAGGAGAAATAGGAAGCTGGAAAGAAGTAGATTTTGACTACAAAAACAAAAACGTAGAGCTGTCCAAAGGTAGAATGTGCTTCCTAAGGAGGCATTGAAATTCTGTTGCTTGCCAGAGGTCTTTAAGCACCAAATGCTGTAAAACCACTCACTGAGGGTGTTGTTAAAAAAGATTTTTGTTCCTGTATGGGCTGGATTATATTGCTTCTGAAATCCCTTCTGACTGAAAATTCTGTAAAATCTCTCAAGTAATTGATCCACTCCTCCTCTCAGCTCCTTGGGTATTGTCATCCAACAGTATCTCTGGCTATGACTATTCTGGCCTTTAGATTATGTCCACTCACTTCCAGGCCTAAACTTTACCTCTTTCTGTCACTGGTGGTAATAAGATGATAGATTTAGAGCTGGAAGGAATCTTAATGGCTATCTAGACTTTATTTTGTAGGTATGGGAGCTGGAGAGCAGAAAGGCTAAATGCGTGGAATGGAAGTTCCTTGTTAGTGAGGATTATTTTATTTCTATCCCTGGCATCTAGCAGAGTGCCTGGCATTTAATAGGCACCAAAAGCACACAGATAATAAATAAAGATGAGGTTGGAGCCAACGTCTTTTGACTGTAGACTCTGTACCACTTGGGACTGCTCATCTCTGACCTGAGGAATTCCTTAATGATTGACATATGATGATATAATACTAGTTTTAGTATATTGATACTAATCAGGTGATTGGATATCACTTGACCTGTTACTAGCCAGTCTAGATCACATGGCTAACTATTTCAAAAGTATCCTTCATACCACCACTGTCACCTTGCCAGTCCTCTTTTTTCCTCCTGTCTCATTGGAAGAAATATTTCTTCTTTCTCCCTGTCCTGAGCCCTCTACTTGTGATCTTGGTACTACTTTCTATCAACTCCTCCAGGACCTTTCTCTATGAATTCTCCCATTTTTTTCCTATACTTTCAAGTCTCCCTCTCTAACAACATTTTCTTTTCTTTCTTTAAGTACCCCATCCTAAAATAAATAAATAGATGGATAGTGCTACAGCTGTAAGTTAGCGTCCTTTCTTTGTCTTTCTTATCATAGCTAACCTTCTTGAAAGATTTGTCTACACTTTATGTTTTTACTTATTCACCCCCCACTCATTCTTTTACCTATTTCAATGTGGTTTCCCTCCCTCAACACTTTAATGAAATGACTTTATAAAAAGTAACCCAATGTCTCCCAATGATCAGATCTAAGGACCTTATTTCAGTCTCTGCCTTAGATGCTTTTTACCACACCTTTATTCTTGAAATTCGTTCTACCTTAGCTTTCTGGGATTCTTTGCCCAAGGGACAGACTGCCTTTCCTCAGAGCTCTTTAATAATTCCTTATCTTTTTCGCTATCCTAAATTGCAGGCATCATCCAAAACTCTGTCCTCAGCATTCTTTCTTTTTGCTCTCTATATTCTTGCCCTGGTGTAGCATTAATGTGATACCCATAGCAGTTGCTATGGATATGCATGGGCATTTCCAGGGTAAATTCACAAAATATATACTCTCTTCCTCAAAGATGAAATCAAAATATTTATTCAGATACCAGAAAGCCAATTCCATCATGGTAGCAAGGAAGTTCATACGCATTACGCATAAATGGAGCTTGGCTATACCTAAGCCTTTCTTCCTTCTATCTCCCCACAAACAAGCTCCCTTAAGCAAAATCACTCCTCTCACTCACACTAGCTGCTCTGCTCTGCCTCTCTCTCATCTCTGTCTTTCCTGCTCCACCCTTTTGGCAAGCTCCTCCCACCATGGGTTTGATGTAACTCAAGCTGTGGGCTGAACCAGAGCTCAAAGCAGGTCATATGGGCCTATTAAGGTGCAGGGAAGATCTTCAAATTCCCTCACTATTACACTTTGGCATTTTCCTATAGCTTTAGCTCTCATTTCTATACACACCCTTATAAATCTTTATCCTCCTTATAAGCCCCAGACCTGGATTCAGAGCTGTGCACTAGAATACTATGCCTGGATGTCCTGATAACATCTCTAGGAGATGAAGTGATTAGAATGCACATGGTATTAGAGAGACAAGAGATAAAAAAAGTTAGATGCTTGGAAGTTATAATAAAGTTAAAGTGAATATAAAGACAAAGAAGAAAGCTTTCTTCTGTTTCAGTGAGATGAAGAAATGATCTTGTGGGTCCTCAACCTGCCTAAAACACAAACTCCATCAAGTATTTTTGGAAACAAATATAAAATCTAACAGGATGCTAGAATTATGGATGATAAATGTACTATATTGGATTCAGTCACTGATCAAAGAAAAATCTCTTTGGGAATATATGTGGGTGAGTATACATACATACATACATACATATACCCACACATACACACACACACACACACACACACACACACACATACATATACACACCCACAGTTTATTGTGACTGTGACTGAGGCAGCTTCTTCAAGGGCCCCTTGCAAAGGATGTCAGTGCTACAGCATGTAAGTTCACCATGGTTCAAGAAATACAGACCAGTGGATACAGATTTGATATTCCATCCACTTCGGTAGAGGAAGTGGGGCTACGGGGATTGTACTGGTACAGTCTACCCACAGATGTAGACAAAGTAGGAATTTGTGGGACAGGATATCTATCTATCTATCTATCTATCTATCTATCTATCTATCTATCTATCTATCTATCTATCTATCTACCTACCTACCTATCTTCTTACCTACCTATCTATATCATATGTATGTGTATATATGTGTATATGTATATCCTATTCACATACCTCACCTTGCTTCACCATTAGAATCTTTTATTGTTGTGTTCAGCCATGTCGAACTCTTTTTGACCCCCTGGACCACAGCGTGCCAGACTCTTCTGTCCTCCACTACCTCTTGAAGTCTATCCAAGCTCATGTTCATTGATTCCATGAGACTATCTATCCATCTTATCCTCTGCCATCCACCTTTCCTTTTGCCTTCAACCTTTCTCAGCATCAGGGTCTTTTCCAATGAGTGCTGTTTTCTCATTATGTAAGCAAAGTATTTAGAATTCAGCCTCAATGTTTGACCTTCTAGTGAATAGTTTAAATTAATTTCTTTAATATTGACTGCTTTGATTTTCTTGCTGTCTGAGGAACTCTCAAAAGTCTTCTCCAGTACCACAGTTTGAAAATGCACAACTCTCACAGCCATACATTGCTACAGGAAAAGCCATAGTTTTGATTATACGGACCTTTGTCGGCAAGGTGGTGTTTCTGCTTTTTAGTATGCTCTCCAGATTTGCTGTAGCTTTCCTTCAAGGAGCAAGAGTCTTTTAATTTCATGGTTGTAACTACCATCTGCAATGATCTTTGTGCCCAGGAATATAAAATCTGTAACTGCTTCCATTTCTTCTCTCTCTCTATTAGTCAGGAAGTATGGGGCCGGGTGCCATTATCATTTTTTATGTGAAACTTCAAGCTAGCTTTTATGCTGTCCTCTTCCATCCACATCAGAAAGCTTCTTAATTATTCTTTACTTTCTGCCATCCTTAACCATCATAAAATTGAACTTGAATGATTTTTTTAAAAAATTCATCTACTATTTCCTTTTGCTGAATTTTTAGTTTTTAGGAGCCAAAAACAATGAGTTAAACTGAAGAGCAAAACTTTGTACAACGCTCACTGAAAACTTGTCTGTCTGATGACCTGAGCATGATTCTTCTAGAAGTCTAATATTTGGGGTTCCATATCAGTCCCAGCAGCACATACCTTCCCAGCACACTGGATTGATCCAACACTGGCTGAAGTGATTCTGGAGTTGACAAATGATGTACACAATTTTCTTGCTTATTATCTGGCCAGTTGTGACATTGTTCAGAACCCAGTATCCTTCAGCTGTGCTTTGGTCCTAATGTTCCCTTGATTTTCACACCAATGAGAACATTTTCATGGCAAATTCAATTTTTATAGGGCCATTTAGCATGAAGGCGGGGGAACTATCCCTCCCCCTTTCAGAAACACACATCAATAGGAAAAGAAGTAATGCTACACAGCAGAGCCAAAAGCAATTTGGTGCCCAATATTAATGGCCAGATAGCAGTTCCTAGGGGACCAAAGTAATCCATAACCCCAGGAAATAGACAGACCAAGGAAGAAGTTATAACTGCCTCTCAGACAAGCAGACAGGTGGAGCAACTCTCATTCCTTGTTCATGATCAGCTTGCCCTGAGCAAGGTCATTCTGGAAAAATCTTTTTGTTTATCCAAGCAAAGGACAGAAAAAAAAACCTGTCATCAAAGGTGCATAATCCAATAAAATGAAAAAAAAATAGGATGCAGGATTGCAAATATATAAGAAAGACTTACATTTTATTCCTAGAAAGTTGAATTGGAAAGAGCTCAGCTCACCTAGCAGCACAGGTGCAGAGGATAGAAGGGGACAGTGACAGCTATTGGTGCTTACTCATTAAAAAAAAAATCATGCATTAAGGTGCTTTGGGTGTATATACTGAGTTACCTGAAGTCTGATAACCTGGATATGATTCCTCCTATGAATGATTCATCTGAGTCTTAATCCATTAACTCTGGCTCTGGTTCTTGTGCCCTAGGTCTCCCTTAGCAGAAAACTCCCTAACTACTGCTCTCTTGATCTAGACAGTTCTCTAAATGATGTCCCTCTCCCTCAGGAATCAAAGAATCAAGTAATTTCAGAGTTGAAAGGGACCTCAAAGACAAGAATTCCCTAATGCTACTTACCTTACCAATGGTCTGTTTATTTGTTGCTTTTAATATCAGGTTGGGTTTACCCAAGCGCATTCTTATCTTCCCTCAAAATTCAACTAAAGTCTTTCACAACTCTGAAATTCTATGACTTAGGGGTCCATTTGCTTAAAATATGGTGCTTAAAATGCTTAAAATAAAGCCTTGATGCTTAAAACAAAGCCTTGAATTAGTTACTGTATTATCCCCTCCCTTTTAGAGATGAAGAGGACACTGAACCACAAAGAGAATTTCAATAATTTGCTCAAATTAGCACAGTTAGTAATAGTCGGGACTTACAACCAGGTTTTACACACATACACACACACACATACACATAAATATACAAATATATGTATATATATATATATAAAATGTGTGTATGTATGTATGTATGTATATATACATATATGTCTACATATTTACACATATGTGTACACACACATATTCCACTACACCCCAGTTCCCTTAAATCTAGACTCAGTTTAAAATCAAAATAGAAGATGGCCACTTAAAATTGGTTTACTACCAGTATTTTGTCCTTATCTTCTATTACTATGATATACCTATAGATTTATGATCTCCTTAATAACCCTAATATAGATGTCAATCTGTCCATTCCTTCCCATCCTATGTAATTCTTGCCACTAACTTTCCACAAATCCTTCCTGGAACAATTGTTCAGTATACCCAAAGCTCTTCTCTAAGTCTTTTAATATTTTATAGATTTGAGCTTTTGAGTTGCCTGCCTTTTATCCCTTATTCTTGCAACTTGACCAATAGACTTTCTTTAAAAAAAACTGAACACTAAAAAGAAAAGAATGTTTCAATATATAAAATATATATAATATATAAAATAGAACATAAGAAGACTCTACATGAAATCATGAATCTTCATTACATATCACTGTTCTTTTCTTTAAGCAGGGATAGCAAATGGAACCAGATATTTTCAGAGCTGTCCTACTTGTCTGTGCTTCCTTCTGAACTTATCTCTTTTGATGGTTTTAAAAATTCTTTAATGATACTCCTTTTTTCTTTTTTTTGTCATCATAGTCCCCCCTTCTCCCCTCCAAACTTTTCATCCCATTAAAATTAAACAAAAACCTTATAGTAAATGCATATATTTATTTATAGTCAAGCAAAACAAATCCACATAATGGCCGTATCCCAACACCTATGCCTCTTTTTTTCAGTCAGAGTCCATCACCTCTCTCTAACTTTTTCTTTATCATTAGTGTTCTAGAGTGGTGGTGTTCTAGAGTAGGTGGTCATTGCTTTTATTGGAGTTCTCAAATCTTTCAAAGTTGTTTTATTTTCTAATATTGTTGTCACTGGGCAAGTTGTTTTCCTTGTTCGATTTTTCCTCTGTATTAGTTAATATTTCCCAAAATTATTTGAAACCATTTCTCTCATAATTTTAGAGTATAATAGCACATTCTTCATGTAGCATTCCATAGCATTCATACACCACAATTTGATCATCCATTCCATTCTTAACTCTTTTTCCAGGAATAACTCCCTTCATGACATGAGGTGCATCACTTTGTATATTCTAATCATCATTCCTAATAGGTTGCAATCTATTTAGACCCATTATGACTCTTTCCATGACATAATCTTGTTTCTTCCAAAACCTTAGTGTTCCAGGATTCACAACAACATGGAGTCATTGGGTACAAGATTACTATGAAAAAGATGGCTTTTATACCAAGAATGCCTTGTACACATTGAAAGCACTATATCATTTCTTAAATACCAGCCATCCCACTTTTCTCCTCTTTTTAAATTTTGGATTCAATTATCTATCTATCTACCATTGCTGACTCACATATGCATATTTCTGGATTAACTCCAAAGGCTCCATGAATTCTTCCTCTGCTAGGATTTCCCTTTGTGGATTGTTAGGCCAATCTCTTTGGAGGGAATCTGAATCCCATTTAGGATGCTCTGTATTTTTCCGATGCCTGAGGCAATCAGATAAATGGCCATCACAAACTGGAGCATCTGAGGACCTCTCAGCCTGTAGGGATCTATTTTCCATTTGGACTTTCTTTCCAAAATCTAAATTCTCTCATTGACTTTAACATTGCCTTACAAAGTTTATTTTTAATGCTAATTGTTTTGACTACTCTTCCCTACATTATTTTGAGGCATTCTGCCCAACCACCAATCCTTTCCCCATTGTCTTAATTTTTAAATTGTCAAATGCAGGTAAAATTATATTGTAACCATAAATAAGATGAAATTTTATGAAGCAATGCATGTTATTCATTTAGCAATTTGTTTCATAAAGGTGCTTTTCTTCGTTATGATGATTATTTCAGGTTAACTGTAGTTGACTATTTTGAGGTATAATATACTGAGCATTCCAAAAGTCTTAGTGCCATTTTAAGACTCAATAGCTTAAAGACTTGATGAGAGTCTTTCGGAAATGAGGAGCCTTTCATTGGTTGTTTTTGAGGAAGGAAATGAAATTGGCATTTTAGGAAGATAAACTTGCTGGCAATTTGCAAGATAGACTGGAGCAGGGAGATCCTAGAGGCAGGGAAACCAGTTAAGAGGCCATTGCAGGAACTTAGTGTGAAAGCGATTAATTTGGAGACTAAGTGGGTGCATGTGGTCATGAAGGAGAAGAGATCTATGCGAGAGAAACAATATGCAGAGCTCGTGGCTAAATGCTAGGAGAGTTAGAGAAGTTAGACACTTTGGTAGTAGAAGGTTCTCTGTTCCCTTGGGGAGGGAAATGGAGTATAACATTATCAAAAAGACATCATATCAGACTAACATTATTTCCATTTTGGGCATATATACATATAAATAGGGATACATACAGGCATATGCATATGTACATGTACATCCAAACATGCACATATAACTATACCTATTTACACAATGAATCTTCACATGTACAGTTATGTATATGTATGTGTATATGTGTGCATGTATTATGTATAGTTACATGCATGTGTCCACAAGCATATAGGCATATATATATATTGATGTAGCTGAATGTTGTATACAGCATACCCTCAAAATCTTCATGTAGTTTTAAATTTTATTAGTTTAATACTTTATGAAGACCTTTGGGACAATGTGTATGTGTATATGTATGCAGATGTGTATGTGCATGTGTACATGTAAATATATACAGGTCACATGTGTATATATTATTGCATATATTTGAATACGCAAATATATATCAAAATATGTACGTATCAAATGTGCACATATAAAATATGTACCAATTTCACATATATGTTTGTAATATATATATGTATGTCTATATATGTATGTATTTTTGTGTTTACAAACACATAGCGTAGTGGTGTGTATATATATGCACACACATATATATATACACACACACACATATATATGTGTGCATTTATATTGCTTGTTTGTTTTCTTGCTTAGCTATGTCAGATTCTTTGTGACCTATGCATCATAATGTCCATGGAGTTTCCTTGGCAAGGAGTCTGACACCAGCAACTCTGAGGTTTACTTATCTGGGGTCAAACAGCTGGTATACCCAGGGATATGCAAGGAGCAACAGATATGAGGTTTGAACTGAAGTCCTCTGATGCTATTTCCACTAAACTATACTATTTCCCTAGTGCTTCCTTTCTGAACAGTTTTATTTATGGAAGTAAACAAGCAAGATTCAGCCATAAGATTGAAAATGAACTCTTACCTCAAAAAAAAGTATTTCCTGATGTTTTAGTTTACAACAAATATCAGTTAGCCAGATTTTGAGGCATTAATATCATCATTATTATCATCAGTAATAGTGGTAATAATGCACATTTTCAGAATCCTTTATGGCTTACATACATATTATTTCATTAGATCTTCACAAGGACCTTGGAAAGTAAGCAGAACAAGTATTATCTCCTTTGTATGGAAGAGGATACTGAGTCACAACATATAAGTGATACACAATGCTATGTTGACCATTGAATCTTCAGTGTTCTAACTTCAGAACTTAATAGCCATGAGGGTGTGTAAGTGGGGCAGAGAGACACACAGAGAGAGGGGGGGGGGAAGAGAGAGAGAGAGAGAGAGACAGACAGACAGACAGACAGACAGAGACAGAGAGAGACTCTCTAAATGCACATCTGGGATCCTTGAAGTCTTCATTCAGACTCTAAATTTTCTTACCTGTCTTGTGTGTATGCTTTCTCCTCTGAGGTAGGATGCCTTCATTGCTATTTGTGCTTAATGTCTGACCTGTGTGCTTTTTTTCATTGTTATAAGGAGTCATTGACCCTTTTAACATTAGCCCCATAGACTCTATTGGTCACCTCCTACTACTAATCTGTTATCACTCTTCAAGTCTTTATCTGGAGGGGCTTTGTAGTTCTTTCCATTTTCTGCATGACCAAATGGAGGCACAGATGATAAGCCCAACAGGCCAGCTGCAGGGCAGCATTTAGGATCCAGATTATCTCCCTGGCTAAGCCAATCCCCTCCCTGGCCCATTTACTCCTTTTTCATTCCTTCTTGCCAGGTGCCTTTTTGCTCTGATCTGATACAAACCCACATCTTGCTATATCAGGCCACAGTTAGATCTGTGATGCTTCTAACTATAGGGAAGTATACAGCATTTTGCTCATTTACAGGAATGGCAGACTCCAATGCTGGTCCCCCATGATCAATATCTGCCCTCACACATCCTGAGAGGAGAGACTAGAACTCCGTGTTGGGCCTTCCTTACATGACTACTATTTGCCTTGTGGCTCTCGTTACTGAGCCACACTCTGAAGGCAGATTTAATTTATAAACTTCTAATCCAGAATCAAAGTGTATCTAAGCTGGGACTTTCCAGGATCTAGGGAACTGTGATGCTGTATAATGTGCCAAGGAAGTTTAAAAAGAGAGGACAAGAGATCCCTGGTGCTTGAGGGGCCAGAAAATTAATCCCTTTCTTCCACCTCAGGTGTCTTTCTCTTTGAATTCCTTGAAACAGGTCAAATCTCACAGCAATCAGCAGCAAGCATTTATTAAGCACCCACTGTATGTCCTACAATGGGCTAGGTACTAGGAATCTAAAAACAAAGTCAAGCAGCCCCTGCTTATATCTAGGTATATACAAAGGCTATCAAATTAGATGTAATTTAATTTTGGTAGAAAGACACTCAGGAAAGATTACCTGTAGAATGTGGTGTTTGAGCTGGGTCTTCAAGGAAACTAGCTCATGTAAAAGGGGAAATTGAGAAAAGAGTGCCTTCCATGCATGAGGGACAGTTAGCACAAAGGCATAAAGACAGGAAATGTACGAAGGCCAGAAAGACGACCGATCTGCCTGGATAATAGAGGGTGTAAAAGGAAGGACCATTTCATAAGGCTTGAATATTTGTTTGAAGCCAGGCTGTGAAGTAGTAGAAATGTCAAACAGAAGAGTTAATGTTTGATTCTACAGGTAATAGAGAACCACTGGAGTTTATTGATTAGGGGAATGACATGCTCAGACCTGAACTTCAGGAAAATCACTTTGGCAGCTGCCAAAGGGAATGAAGAATAATAACTTACCCTTAAAACAAAGTAAAACAATAAAAAACAAACAAACCCTGGATCTGTGCTCTCAATGGTGTGGGGAACTTTCAAGTGCAAACACTTCATATACCAATTCATATGAGTATCCACTCTTCAGCTTGTAATCTCAGCATTGCCTTGACATCAGAATGCTAAATCACCTGCCCAGGCTAACACAGCTAGTCTAGGTTAGAAGTCAAACTTGAACTCAGGTCTTTATGACTCCAAAACTAGCTCTCTACCTTGATTCCCCAATAACAATAGCCAACATTGATACTCCATTTTATGGTTTTGCACAACCCTTAACATGTTATCTTATTTGATCTTTACAAGAGGTAGGTGCTATCTCCATTTTAAAACAAATAAGGAAGCTAAGGCTGAAGGAGATTAAGTGACTTGTCTACCATCAAATAGTTGTGCCTAAAGCAATATTGAAGAAAAGTCATTCTGATTCCATGTCTAGTGAAAGAAATGATGATTTCTCTATTATATTTAATAACTAATTAATGAATTAGGACTAAGGTTTTTTCCCCTTTTCTACTTCCTCATCCAGAAATCAACCAGTGTGGAAAAGATTTATCCAGGCTAATATCTGATCAAAGACAGTAAAGAAATTCTAAGTTTAGATGAATGGGTAGATGTCTATTCATTGTTTACTGAGATAGTTTTGGGAAAAAGTGGATTTTCCCTTTTGTCAGACAGGTCATATGGAAAGTGATAAGTCTCTTTGATCAAAATTTGGGTTCTCAATGTCACATACCTCAAGACTCTCATTGAAAGAGGCCCATATCTCATTATTCATTCTCTCTCACTACTTTTTAACCAAGCAGACCTGATTGCCACCTTCAGGAATGCCCATCCTTCCAAGGATGCATAAGCATTGAATGAGTTCCATGAGGGGTCTTTGGCATTTGAGTGCCACTGACCCTTTTATTAATAAAATGCTAGCATTATCAATAAAATGATTAATTACCCAGAAGCTGTGTCTTGAACTTTTGTTTAAACATCACACTAGTACTTTATCCACTATGCCATCTAGAAGCTGATAGCATCTAGATAAATAAAACTAAAAGTCTTATAGGCAATGTTCACATAGTCCTAGAAGTTTGCATAGTCCCCTCAGAACAACACTCTGAGATAGGTCATGAAAGTATTATCATTGCTTAATTAAAAACAAAGAAACTGAAGCTCAGAGAGTTTTGAGAACTGTGATTTCTATTCATGTATTCTTATGTGTTGGTAAGATCAGTTCTTTTACCACTGTACCTCCCATTTCTAGGGTTTCCTTCATTCAACAAAGTAAAGGAGAGAAGGTCCAGAAAGCATGATCTGCATCTATCTAATTCACTCCTAGGATGAAGACTAGGCACCTCATCTCAGGGTGAGATCATGGGCACCAAAAAAGGTAGAGAGTGAGGTCTGATAGCGAATTGTGTAGGGAGTGCCATATGCCATTAAGCTCAGTTCCTCCAAATGGACAACATTAGGTGAAGGTTTGGCTTTGATCAAATAAAAGGCATGCCTGCTTACTCTTAGGACTGGGCTAGAGAAGTTCAAAGTCAGTCAAAAGAAGTCAAAGTCAGTTTGAGGATTTGCCAGGTTTTGTTGTGACCCTGACTTCTGCAAAATCTCCTGGTGCCTTTATGCTGATTCTTAGCTGCTTAGGACCCTCCCTCTAGTCATCTTCCTTAAAGATCCCATGCTCCCAAACTTTCCCTTCTTCCCACACATTCCCACTGTGTGTTGTAATGGAAATATGCTAAATTTGTCAGAAGATCTCATTCAAAATCTCATCTCTTTTACTTAATAGTTGTATGAAATTGGCTAAGTTATTTAATCTTTCTGGACCTTATGAAGAGTTTCCTCATCTATGAAATTAAGAGACTTTGACTAGATGACCTCTAAACTTAAAACTATGATCCATTATAATGGGAATTCCAGTTGTTTTGAGAGATACTTTGTTGAGGTCTTCTTGGCCATGACATCTTTTGGTGGGCCTCAAGTCATCCAGTGAGATAAGACTTCACCTTTATATAGTAATCAACAATCATTTCCCTCAAATGACTCTCTGAGGTAGGAATTGTTATTATCCCCAGCCTACAAATGGCAAACTGAGACCTGGAACAATTATTTAGCTGGCTCAGGGTCATATAGCTAAGAAATGTCCTAACCAGGATTAGAACCTGGGTCTTCTGACTTCAAACTCAGTGATCTTTCTATTATAAATGCTCCCCTACTTTGCCTACTAGATCTTGGGTAACCTGGATAAAAACAGGACTGCTCAGGGTTAGAGAATCATGTCCCTAAGTGATCAAAATAGCCTAGTATTCCTGAAACCTTTATGTGGTTAATCAATTGAGATTTGCATACTATGATAGCACATCTTTGGCATTCTCCTTTATTATGAAAAGATTGCCTACTAAAGTTGAGTATGTGAGAAAACCACTGCATAATTAATCCAAAATGGGGTAATTGCCCTTGCATGAGCAATTGCCAGTTTATTAGATTGCTTACTCTCTGAAAATTGTTGAGTGTTCGAACACTTAAGGAGCATTTAGTAAGACTGTCACAGTTACAGTTTCTCTTCCTATTTACTTAGCATCATCTATCCAGTGACCCCCAATCTGCAAATTTAATACCAGATATTTTATGGAAATACATTATTGAGCTGGGGATATGTGAATGCATTTCTACCTCATTGACTGCTTGGACAATCTTTTTTGGGTCACTGTCACCTCTGCATTGATAAAGTTTTGTTTAATGTTGTAGGCTAGTACTTGCTTTCATCTAATGCCAAAAAAATCAAATCTAAGAACTTCAGTATAGTTTTAGGAACAGATAGTGAAGAGATGATCAGATCAATCATCTGTATGAGTGGAAGTCACCAACCACTGGTGTGAGATCCATTTGGACTTGCAATGATGAGATCTTTGTCCTTCTATATATTACCTGTGTATACTTGGATATCACTTAATAGTGCTGGGCCTTAATTTCCTCATCTCTAAAATGAAGGATAATATAATTTGGAGCTTAGATATTGACAAACCCAATCACCTTATTTTAGAGATTAAGAAAAGGAGTCAAAGAAATTAATGATTTACCCAGGGTCACAGAGGTAGTAAGTAGAGAAACTGGGACTTAAAATCCAGTCATTAGACATCAAGTATACCGTTCCTTCTACTATACCATGCTAGTTACAGTAGAGTTTTCTAGAACAACCATCCCATATAAAAATAATTTTTCATATGTTTAGCATATGTATATGATCCATTTCTATATACCTGTTTTTCCTCTCTAGTAGCACGTGTGTTTATTTAGGAGAGGGGCTGTTAGATTTTTGTCTTTATATTCACAGTGCCTACATGTGAGATACTTAATCAGCACTTGCTGAATTTAATTATGATTCCCTTCTAGGTTAAATCTAAGATACTATGATGAAAAGATCTCATGAAAGTCTTAACCAGGAACTTTCTGCACTTGCTGTACTATCCCAGTCTGAGACAGCTAGGTGGTACAGTGGATCCAGTCCTGCCTCTGAAGTCAGGAAGACCTGACATCAGCTTGATATCTGAAAGGTACTAGCTACCCCAGGAAAGTCATTTAACCTGTTTGCCTCAGTTTCCTTGATGGAAAAATTGGGATCATAATAGCACCTACTTTACTGGATTGTCTTGAGAAACAAATGAAATATTTGTAAAGCACTTAGTGTGGTGCTTGGCACATAGTAAGCACTTAATACATATTTCTTTCCTTCCCTTTTCCAGTTCCCCAGTGCACACCATGCCCCTACCTGCAATCCATTCACACTTCTCCAACACACTCCAGTATTCTTACTGGGGAAGGAAGTACCCCTCTATGCTCTTCCTCATTCCAGATACTTCAGTGATCATACCTGTACAAATCCCTCAAAACAGCATTTACCTCACTTGAGGCATTAGGGAAAATCTCAAAAGAAAGTAGAAATCTTGATTGTTATCACATAGCCCAAGATAGATGCAAGCACTGTGTGTGTGTGTGTGTGTGTGTGTGTGTGTGTGTGTATGTGTGTGCGTGTGTGTTAGTGATCTGCATAGAGCCCTATGGCTTTTTTTTAATGCACCAGCCCCTGAAGAAATCAGGAAAAATCTAATGGAGGAGGAGATATTGAGCTGTGCTTTGAGGAAAACTAGGGATTCTAAGATGTCAAGTTGAGGGCATTGCAGGCATGGGAGACAGCCTACACAAAGACACAGAGACAGCAGGTGGAATGAAGTACAGTAGAAAGACCAAATTTTGAATCAGATGACGTGGGTTCAAATCCTTCTTCTGATACTATCACATAAACTTGGTCAAGTCTCCTTACCTTTGGACTTTAATTATTTTTAAAATGAACAGGTTGGATCAGATGACATCAGAGGTCCTGTCCAACTCAAGCATCCTATGAATGTGGAATTCTCCACTATACATGGTTCTCATGGCATTCCCCTCCTCCTGGTACTTATCTGATGCCAGGGAAATTTATAAGTAGAATTATGAGGAACATGAATATTGAATGGATTACTTTCATTGCATTTATTCATATAGAAAGAGCTATTTAGTCCTTAAAAAAGACCATGATATTCTTTGAACAGGATCTAAACTTAGTCATTGATCATTCTTGACAGGTGAACAAACATTATCCCTGAAATTCCTTGGTGTAGGCTTAGGACTAGGATTTTCCAGCAGATGCCTTGGCTTCTTTTCATGAAACTACCTATTTGCATAAATAAAGGGTATTAACTTATCTTCATGGAGATATGTTTGTAAGGGGGACAGGTGAGTGAGGACTACCCTTGTTTTCTCTTCTAAGACTAGATGCCAATAGCAGAGAACAGATATATCACCATGTAAAAAATCATTGGAGGTACACTTAGCTATCTATAATATTTGTAGCCAGAGCTCAAGTTATCCTTTCCTTCATGGTGAAAATAACCTTGCCCATCACTCCACAATATAGAGTGTTGGACCAGAAGATCTGTCCCTAGGATCTGTACCCTGGTGAACTCTGTCACTGAACATACAGCTCCCTGTTCCTTCACTAACTAGCGGCTTCCCTAGTAACACCCTGCCTGTGATCCAGGAACTCTTCTTTCTCTATAGGACCATGTTTCAGGGTCACTCCTTGCACAGGGCCTTGTATCCTGATATCAGAGCCTCTCCTCCAGGTCCTCCCCTCCACACTCAATATCAACACCCAACTGAATTTGTCTTACTGCTCATCATGGGAATATTTGGGTGGTACTTGCCCCAGACATAAGAACTGCTGGTTACAGTTCTGCCATACTTCCTTGATGTACCACATTGTTAGGATCTGTTCTTCTTGGCTACCCAGAACTTCAGCAGTCATTTATTCCTTCTTATTTCCACACTTCCACAACCCCCTCTCTTCTTCCTGCTCCCGCAGAAACTTAATAGTCCAAGATTTCTCCCTCAAGCTTTCTCTCTCTCTGTGTCTCTCTGTCTCTCTCTGTCTCTCCCCTGCTCCCTTCCTTTCCCTCTCTTTTTTGTCTCTTTCCTCACTTCTTTCTCTCTGTTTCTGTCTTTGTCTTTCTGTCTCTGCCTGTCTATTTCTTTACTATTTGTTGGTTAGTCTGCCTAGCTCTGTCTCTTTACCTCTGCCTCTGCCCCCCTCTTTCTCCATCTGCCTGCCTATCTATTTCTGTTTCTCTGTTCCTCTCTTTCTGTCTCTTTATCTCTGTCTGTCTGTTTCTCTATGGGAAGAGTCAGTGGACCTTAATTCAAATTCTGCTTCTTGTGAATGACCTTGAGCAAGTCTGGATGTTCAATTTCTTTTGTGCCATGAGAGGGTTAGACTAGATATCATCTAATATTCCTTCCAGCTCCCAAGTTATGAACTTCAGCATCCAAAGTCACAGGTAAATAATCTGACATTTCTGCCATTGTGCTAGTGGAAGAGAGGTAAAGTTGCTAAGTAACCTCATGTGTAATTGTCTTTTCTCCCTTCTCAGGAAGAGTAACATAGCAGTGCTACAGAATTGTAGAGTTGGAAAGGACCTCAGACACCATTTAGTCCAACCTCTAGCTGAAAAACAAACCCCCCCAGAATACCTCCAAAAGGATCATCTAATCTGTTTCTTTGGGAAACTGGGTGGTACAGTGGATACAGCCTGGAATCAAGAAGACCTCAGTTCAAATCCAGTCTCAAATCCTTACTAGCTCTATGACCCTGGGCAAGGCACTTAACCCTGTTTGCCTCAGTTTCCTTATCTGTAGAATGAGCTGGAGAAGGAAATGGCAAATCACTCCAGTATCTTTGCCAGCAGAACTCCAAATGGAGTCATGAAGAGTCCTACATGCCTGAAAATGACATAATGACAACTACCAACTTCTTTTTTCTGTATACTATCATTAGTGTGGCTAGAGATCAACATTTTTGACTGACATGTCATGCTTTTGACTCCTTTTGAGTTTGTAGTACATCAAAACCCTGAGACTTTTTGCACATGAACTATTTTTTATTTGTTTGTTGTCATACTGCACCTGTCCTGTTCTGTCCCAACTTCTGGAGTTGACTTTTTTCCAACCTAAATGCAAGATTATGCATTTGTTCTTATGCATTTTCTTCTATTAAATTTGTTTTTGTATTTCCGCTAGCTGAGATCCTGACTCTGTCATCCAACGTGTAAGCTATCCTTCTCAGCTTTATGCTATCATCAAATTATATAAGTACGGCATCTATATTTTTACTGAAACCACTCATAATAATTTTGAATGACACAAGGCCAGAGAAACATCCCCAGGACATCCCACCATATACCTCTCTTCGGGTTGTTATTGAGTCAATAATCATTGCACTGGGTCTGGACATTTAGCCAATTATAAATACACCTAACTATACTATAACTGAGTCCTCATCAAAGCATCTTATTGATAAGGATATCATAGGATAATTTGCCATATGCCTTCCTAAAATCCAGGCTTTATGTGTCTATGGCAATTTCATGATATAGTTACTCTGTCAATAAATGGAATGGGGTTGGTGTTGCATGACCTCTTTTCAATAGGGATTGCCACTTTCTTTTATATGACATTTCTTTACTAATACATTCTAGAATTTTATTAGGTGATTGATTTCTTCATAAGGAATTATGCAGATGGTATTATTGGAATAGTGTAGTGGCCATAGATTAGGGAATACTAAAAATTCTTTAACTTGTTTGAAACCAAGATGTTTCAGCAAAGATGTAAAGAGGGGCAATCTGAATTACTTAAATTTTACTTGCTAGGTACCTATATTATATACTGTGGGATATTCAAAATAAGGAGAAGGAAGTGGCAACTGCTCCAGTATCTTTGCCAAGAAAAACCTAATAAGGTCGAAAACACGTTTAAAAAAGTAGAAGACATGGTCTATGCCCTCAAGAAATTCATAGTTTAGTTGGGAGTGGTTAGCTCAAATTGTCACAGAACAATTAAGAAAGATTAAATAGTAAACTCCCTGCTATTGACTGGAAATATAATGGGAGTCATGAAGAAGGAGGAAAGGATTATAATAGGCAGGGAAGGGTTCATGGCCATGGTGTCATTTAGATTATATAGAATAATCATCGTTATCATTTAAATCATCAAGATGTCATTTTAGATCATATAGAATGGGATCCTAAGGAATAGTTCAATTTGGATAAGTAGATAGAGAGAGAAAGTACATTGTAGAAACAGGATAGGGAGCTAAATAGAAGAGTCAAGCTTGGGGAAGAGAGAGGTAACAAATAATCAAAGAAATACAGAAGAGTGGGGAGAATTTTCTGGAAAAAAATTGTGGATTTATGAGGACAAAAGCCAAAAAAAAGAACTATCTCTTCATATAACTTGAGAGCAGGATGACTAAAGGTGATCAAACATTTATTACTCTTTTAAAATGTTTAGTTTTTGTCTATTTTCATCAATTAAACTGGCTAATCTTGTATTGATTAAAATTGCCCACAAATATTAGTAATTCGTCATGAAGTGAGAAGGATAGTAAGAATAACTTTATACCTAAGTCTCAAATATATGATAAAAAAATAAGCATGTGAAATAGAATGTTAGAACACTTTTTCCCCCACCAATGGATTAAAAAGATAAATTTATATGATAGGAATGAATAATTGTCTCCCCCTTCCTTTTATTTGTCAATACGTTGGAATTTGACAATGAGTATAACATGAGGCATCGGAATGATGTGCAGGCTTACAACTCTAATGGACTCTGAGATCCCATTTATGGGCACATAGCATCTGGATCTGAGAAACTGATAGTTTCACTGTCCTGCATGCTAGTGCACATCTGGACAATTAGTTTGACCGTGGTTCCACATTTTAGGAGGGACATTGGTAAATTCAAGGACAGTCAGAGGAGGAAGATCTGGATTGTGAGTAATCTTTGAACCATGCAAAAAGGGATGTCTTTGCTCCTCTTTCCTCCTAACTACCTATCCCATCATGCACTCACCCTATGTCCTACTTCCTGAGATGTGACATCAAGCTTACTACATCTTGAGTTCAGTTTTGGCCTTGCACAGTAAGTGCATAAAAAATGCCTGTCTTACGAAAGTCTTGTTTGTTATTTATTTAAAGTCTGTTATTTAGTTCACATTCTTGTCTATTATTCCAGTCCCCAACCTAGATTCTGTCCCCTTATTTTCCAGTTTCCTTTCCTGAGATTTTCCCATCATATGTTTGCTAGTCTTAAGAACCTTAGATTTGGGGCTTTACATTATAGTACATACATAACTTATATTTGATTGTTTACCACCTCAAGAGGGGAGAGGGGAGGGAGGAATAGAATTTGAAGCTCAAAACTTAAACAAAAAATGTTAAAAAATTGCTTTAGCATTTAATTGGGGAAAAATAAAATATTCTGTTTTTTTAAAAAAGAATCTTGATTTCCTGATCCATAATGCAAAAACTCCTACATTCTGGACTTTTGGATCCATAGAATTCTCAGAGATGAAAAGAGCTCTTTGAGGATATGGATTATTTTTATCTTTTTTTAAATTCCCCTCCCATCTTATGCTTAAAATAGAGATCAAGCCTGGAACTTGGTAAACTTGGTAAAAAAAAAAAAAGCTTGTGGAATTTTTCATGGACTTGAGATTTTAGATATGTGAGAATTTCTGCCATCCTATCTCATCCCATCCCATCCCATTTTATTCTAAAAACGTTTATTAATATTGGTCTACAGTATCCTTGGGCTGCTGCTGTGGAGACCCAAATACAAAAACAAAGCAGGCCTGGTCTTAAAAAGTAATTTACATTCTGTTGGGTTGATCAAATGTGTTAATAGTATATTCAAGTGCTATAAACATGCTATTATTATTATTATTTTTGAAATAACACATGCACAGATAAATAAATATAAAATATATACAGTGAAACAGCATGATTTTGAGGTTCTGGATTAGATAAAAACAACTGGAGAAATCAGGAAAGATCTCTTTTGGAGGCGGTACATTTAGAAAATAAGTAATTGCAGGGGAACTGCCTTCACCAATAAGATTACATGACATCTGACCTAGGGTTGTTCAGCTAATAAGTATCAGAGGTGGAATCAGAACCCTAGATTTCTAACATTATGTCCATTTGTCCATTATGACACATTTTCTTTTGTTCCTATCTTCTGCAAATCCCCTCTACAAAGTACCTGAGAAGTTATCATTTGACTTTCTATTGAAGGTCTCTACTTATGGGGGGTGTCTGGCATCTCCAAAAGTCATCCATTCCACTTTGTAAAGCTCCGATTTCTTACATCAAGCCTCAATTTGCCCCTTTGCAAATTCCTTCTCTTGCTCCTGTATCTGTTCCCTGGTCTTAGGATCCTGTCTCAGACATCCTTAGAAATGTCATAATGTGTGTGTTTGTCTGAAGAAGACCATGCCATCAAAGAAATGAAGATATGATTTGCACTTGACTTTGTTTTGAGTGAGGGAGGGCTCTGCAGGTCACCAGCCTCACTTCTCCTCCAGAGCCATCTGATCCAGTGACCAGATATTCCTCAGGATGACTGGAGATGACCCAGGATGAGGTAATTGGGGTTAAGTGACTTGCCCAAGGTCACACAGCTAGTGAATGTCAAGTGTCTGAGGTGAGATTTGAACTCAGGTCCTCCTGATTCCTGCACTGGTGCTCTATCCACTGCACCACCTAGCTGCCCTATGTATTGACACCTCATTCTGACCTTCATTCAATGGGGATTGTCTCCAATATCTCCTAGGGTTACCAACAATTACACTAAATTTACCTCGGACTCACCCCAGACTCTCACCATCTTCCCCCTCTCCCTGACTTTTATCATATTTTCCCACAGACCTTCAGGAAGGTTGAAAGAAATCACTTAGCACTCTATTCTCCATGCCAGGACAGTTGGAGAGCATCTCTCTTTTCTGTTGTCTTTTGTCTTTCCTTTCTCTATCTAAGAGACTTCCACGTTATACTAGGTCTTCCACTCTTCCCTCACTCTCAACTCCCACCCCAAATAAAAAACTGGCCAACATTACACATTGATGTATGCAAGACTATGTATACCAGCTAAACATTATTTTGATTATTTCTGTTTTCCTTCTCCTAAGTCCTTTAGTTCCCTTATATATATTTTTTCCTCCTAGGGAATCTTAATCCTAAATGTTCTTCATTGGCTCTCAATCTCAATCTCAGTCAATTTTTCTTGATTTTTTTAAAGATTTAAAAGAGAATTTTTAAAAATTAATTTTGTCTCACCATAGATCACAGAAAGCTTATTCCATTCCTTGGCTTTTCTCGTTAACTGTATTTATTTATTTGCTCGTGTTTTTCTCATTTGAAATCTTTTTGTGTTGAATAGTCTGATTATTTTTGATTTCTTTTAGGAAAAAATATTTAAAATACTGCATTGTAATGAAAGTCCAATCTGGGGGCACATGACAGTAATTCTTGCTGCTGAAGGAAGCTGGTGGAAGATAACTTGAGCTTGAGAATTCTAAGCTGCAGTAGTACTAAAGCACTAAATTACACACCATTTCTTTGTGAGTGCTGGGAAGAGACTAATTAAAGAGGGGTTAATTTGCCCAGCAGGAAAAAATAGAATAGATCAAAGCTTCTGTGCCCATCAGTATTGGTATTGGACCTGTGAATGGCTGCTGCACATCCAGCCTGGATGGGATAAGGATACTCAGTCTCTTGGGAAAAAAAAATGGTCACTTAAAAAATGATATTTAGGTTTACTGGGGTGTATTATTGTATGATATAACTTGATGACCTTTTTTTCCCTTAAGAGTCATTACAAATCTTTCCTTTGATTTTTTATAAATAAAGAGTCCCAACCTATTTAAATTAGTTTTTAATTGGATATTTAAAGATTATCTCTTTTCTTCTTGTAATACCCCTGTGACATTGGTATTGTGAAGGTAAATACACTATTGTTTGGTGATTCTCTATTAGTAATCTTTGGATTCCATTGATCTGTAATTTTGCCCTTGGTTTCAGTACTTTTGAG
The DNA here is from genome assembly GCF_028372415.1 of Notamacropus eugenii. Lineage (NCBI taxonomy): Eukaryota > Metazoa > Chordata > Mammalia > Diprotodontia > Macropodidae > Notamacropus > Notamacropus eugenii. The sequence goes on from NC_092873.1 coordinate 482,508,117, forward strand.
TCATTTTTGAGTATTTATTTCCTTTACTATTTTGCTTAGGCTATTTAATTTATTATTGTTGTTTTTTTTTTTCTGGGGTATATATTATCCTGAAATTTTCTCTACTTAACCTATGCTCAAGATCGATCTCTTTGTTTTATATGGAAATGTGATTTTTCATGTGTCTGTCATTTGACTATGCTTTGGAAAATTTATTTCCATATCTGTAGTTTTGAGTGTTTAATCTTTTTAATAACCTTTACTGTTTTGGAGCTATTAAGAATCATTTGTTTAAATTGTCTATTTAATCATATCTAATTGGTTTCTTCTTTACAAGCCCTGATTTTCACGCTAATTTCTGTCCTAGATTTTTATTCTTTTTTCTTTTAATTTGTTTTCCTTCTTTCTTTGAATTATTTCCATAGTTTCTTGCTGAGGAGGGGTCCTCTAAAGCTATTGTCTTGCTTGTTATTTATTGGGGATTTTCAAGCTGTCTTCCATAGCTCCTACATATTGATTCATTACCTTGAATTTTTTAGTTTGTTGACTCATTTTTTCTTTCCTTTTTCCTTTCGTTTCCTTTCGTTTCCTTTCGTTTCCTTTCGTTTCGTTTCGTTTCGTTTCCTTTCCTTTCCTTTCCTTTCGTTTCCTTTCCTTTCCTTCTTTCTTCCTTCCTTCCTTCCTTCCTTCCTTCCTTCCTTCCTTCCTTCCTTCCTTCCTTCCTTCCTTCCTTCCTTTCTTTCTTTCTTTCTTTCTTTCTTTCTTTCTTTCTTTCTTTCTTTCTTTCTTTCTTTCTTTCTTTCTTTCTTTCTTTCTTTCTTTCTTTCTTTCTTTCTTTCTTCCTTTCTTCCTTTCTTTCTCTTTCTTTCTTTCTTTCTTTCTTTCTTTCTTTCTTTCTTTCTTTCTTTCTTTCTTTCTTTCTTTCTTTCTTTCTTTCTTTCTTTCTTTCTTCCTTCCTTCCTTCCTTCCTTCCTTCCTTCCTTCCTTCCTTCCTTCCTTCCTTTCTTCCTTCCTTTCTTTCTTCCTTCCTTTCTTCCTTCCTTCCTTCCTTCCTCTCTTTTTTTTCAATGTTACCTTTCAGATTATAGAGCAAGTGTTTATAGTATTGTTTTGAGAAGGTGTCCATAAGGCTTCACCAGATAGATGCCAAATAGATCCATGATTTCCTGCACTATTCCTTACTCCCCTAATTTGTTTATAGTGTCAGCCTTTATGGGTATTATGAATATATTTATATCATAAAAGCAGTTTGAGAATAATTTCTGTAGAATAGGGTATTAATTTTTCTTAACATATTTGATAGAATTATCTTGTTTTTATATTTGCATATATACACACACATGCGTACATGTATATGTATGTGTGCATGTATACATGCATATACACACAAGCATACATACATGTATATGTGAGTGTGCATGTATTTGTGTATGTATATATTATATATGTATTTCTTTTTATGGCTTGCTCAAGTTGTACCCTAGGTCTAATCCTCACCACTTTTTTACTGGAACCTTCTAGCAACTCCCTGCTCCCTGTCTCTTTCCATTCCAAATCATCTTTCACTGAACTTTCCAAATAATCTTGCTAATGCACTGACCAAATTATGTCATTTACCTGCACAGAATCCTCTAGTAATTCCCCAGTGCTCAGAGGATAAAACGGAAACTTCTTAGTCTACCTTTTCACAGTCTGTACCTAATTTGTCTTTCTTACCTTATTTCCTATTGCACATTAAAGGAATATAGGACAACTACATGTGGCTAATTCTATTCTTATTATATCCTGACTCCAGGTATTCTCATAAGGTGTCCACAATTTTTTTTTCAATTTTTCAATTTTCTCTGTTCATTTATGGTTCTTGAAATCCTTCTCATGCTTCAAGGCATAGCTCAGGTGCAACCTCTTCCATGAAGCCTCATCTGAACTCATTCTTCCAGATGAAAACAGTATCTCCCTCTCCAATTTTTTAATGGAGTAAGTACAATATTTTGCTGGATCTCATATATATAGATGCATAGATACATAGATACATAAACACATATACATATATGTGCACACATATGTCTCCTTACCATTAAAGTATAAATCCTTGTGAGAAGGTCCCACATCAATGTTCATTTTTGCATACCTAGTGTTTAGTGTAGTAGTTTAACTCACACATAGTAGGCACTTAATAAATTCTTGTTCAATTGGATTCAATTGAATGACTAAAATTTACATTTTGGTCTGATTGGCTGGTCATATATAGGTACACATAATGCATATTTTCAATCTTTATAATAATAAATCTTGTTTATGTAATTCTTTAAAGTATACAAACTCTTTCCTTATAACAACCATGTGAATCATGCACTTTAATCAGTCAGCAGATATTTGTTAAGAGCCCGTTATGTGTTAGGTACTGTGTTAAGCACCGGACACAAAAAAAGTGGTGAAATACAGTTCTTTTCCTCGAGTAGCTCATAATCAAATGGGGAAACAACAAGGAAAGAGATATATGTAAACAAGCTATATACAGGAAAAAATAGAAAATATTTAAAAAAGGAAAGGCACTAGAATTAAGAAAGGTTGAAAAAGACTTTTCTGGAGGGTGTGATTTTAGTTGTGACTTAATGAAGGCCAGAGAAGGCAGTAGTTGGAGATAAGGAGGGAGAGCATTCCAGACATGGGGGACAGTCTGAGGACATCTTTGGAACTGAGAGATAGAGTATCATGTTTGAGGAACAGCAAGGAGGCCAGTTTCACTAGTATGTTGTATATAGTACAAGAAGAGAGGGAACGTGGGGAAGGGGAGAATAGGTTATAAAGGGCTTTGAACACCAAAAAGAAGGTTGTGTGTATATGGGAGGTGATAGGGAACCACTGGAGTTTATTGAGTGAGTGTGTGTGTGTGTGTACGTATGTGTGTGTGTGGGTAGGTGACATAACCTGTACTAGAAGAAGATCAGTTTAGCAGTTAAGTTGAGGATGAACCAGGGTCAGGAGAGACTTATGTCAGGTAAACCAATCTGCAGGCTACTGCAATAAGATGGTGAGGTTATGAAAGTCTGCACTATGGTGGTGGTAGTGTCAGGAGAGAGACATGGGTTTAATAAGAGAGATGTTACAAAGGTAATATCAGCAAGTTTTGGGAGCAAATCGGATATAGAAGGTAAGAAAGAGTAGGAAGATGAGCATGTCAAGCCTGAGTAACTGAGACTATGCCGTCAGTAGTAATAGGAAAGTTTGGAAGGGGGTAGGTTTTTGGGAGAACATGAGTTCAGTGACATGTTAAGTTTAAGATGTTTCTAAGACATCCAATTCAGTATGTCAAATAGACAATTGGATGTAGGAGACTGGAAGTCATGCAATTGCATAATTTTTCAGTCATAAGGGCCTTTGGGGGTCATCTAATCTATGCATTAGTAGGAATCTGTTCTGTAACACCTCCAACAAAGTAGTCTAGTTTCTACTTGCAGGTCTCTCATGCAAAGGAACTCTTTGCTTTATGGGGAAGCCCACTTCACTTCTGAACACTTTCCTCAAGGCAATTAGATGGCACAACACATGGAGTGCTAAGCTTGGAGTCACAAAGACCTGATTTCAAATACACCCTCAGTCACTTATTGTTGTGTGATCCTGGACAAGTCATTTAACCCTGTTTACCTCAGTTTCCCTACTACAAAAAGTCATTGTGAGAAACAAATGTGATAATATTTGCAAAGTGCTTAGCACAATGCCTGCCACATAGCAGTCACTTAAATACTTGCTTCTTTCCTTTAATTATTAGGAAAATTTTAATTAAATCCAGGGCAAATCTATCTCACTTCAGCTTCCACCTACTGCTTCCAGTGCTGCTCTCTGGTATCCAATAAAGTCATGTCTCTTCTCTCAAGTCCATGAGTCGTTCCATTATTACCATGTCTTCTAGTGTGTTTAAATAATCATCATTAGCAACTTGCTAGGGACAGTAGTACTAAGATGAAGGATTTGTTTGTAGAGAAAACTTCAGAAGCCAGTAAATGAAGCTAAACTTGGTGTCAGAAATAGATTTCTTTGAAAAAATGCCTAACTCAGAGCCTGAAGAAGTATGCTTAATAGAGGAATTAAGAGAACTTTGGAACAAGAAGGAGCTTAATAGATCATTTAATGAAATCTCATTTTGAAGATGAGGAAAAAAAGACCTAGTGAAATTAAGTGAGTGTTCCAAAACTACCCATTGAATTAATGGCAGAGACAGCCCTAAAATCCACTTTTTCTCAATTCCTGATGCAGTACTCTAACTCCAACCCTAATTCTGTTTTTAATCTGAATTCTGCTTCTACCCCTGCAGTGTTTCTTAATGGTATCCTTGTACAAGCTGCATTGTTAGTTTTCTCATTTTCAGGTGAGAATAGCAGTTAACTTGAAGTTTATTACTTTTAAAAGTCCAATTATTTTAAATATATTTCAAGAGAAGAAAGGAAAAAATGTCAGAGCAAATGATTATATTTGAACTCTGCTTTTCTCTATCACTTCAAAAATAAACAACAAATATTCCAAAGTAAAGAAATTTTTGAATAAAAAATCTACAAGGAAAATTATCTCCCAGGAACAGAAGATCAGCTGAAGTGTGACAAAAAATCTCCATGACAATAAATAAATATTGTGGAAGTAAAAGACAACAAAGCATGGGTACCAGAAAGGAAAAAATAGGAGACCTAGAGGCAAAACTTGGAATACTGTAAGATCCTCAAAGTGAATAATAAGAGTAATAAGGGAAACTAAGAATAAAGTCTCTGAAGGAAAATCATAGACAGGAAAATAAGAAATTCAATAATCTGTAAAGTTTTGTGTGGATTTTTTAAACATTATTGAAACTCTGAACAGAATACTATTGATGTTTGAAACATGGCAACTGTATCAAAAAAAATGAACTAAACAATATCGAAGAATAATTCAACTAGAAATAGTTTTGAGAAAGCTACAAATGAAGCAAAAATTAAAGAAAAAGCACAGAGACAATATGGGAATTATAGACTTTCCAGAAAATGGGAAGAAATAAAGAGTTTTAATCCTATGTTTCAGGAAGTCATTCAGGAAACCTTTCTAAAGGTGCTTAAAACAGGGGACAGATAAAAATTTGACTGATTACAAAGGATACTGTCAGTGAGAAATCCTCATTTTGATTTCCCTGGAAATATAATTATCAAACTTCAGAGTTTCAAGTTGCAAAGAGGAGGTTTCACAAGATTGAAGGAAACCATATATCAAATATAGCAAGTCAAATTACAAAGGATTTCTTATCTAGTATAAGTAATGAAAGGAAGAAAATTAGTATATATTGAAAAGTAAGGAAAATCAGTCTATAGTTCCAAACTCCTAACCCAGAAAAAAACAGAGAACACTTTTTCATTAGGAAAAAAATAATGCAGGCCTTTTATTTTCTTTTCCTTTTTTTCCTTTTCCTTTTTTGGGGCTTTATACACATATATTCTTATTAAACACATTTTCACATTAGTCATGCTGCAAAGAAGAATTAAAAATGATTGAGACAAACCATGAGAACAACCAAACCAAGCCAAAACATAACAAAATAGAAAATAGTCTGCTTCATTCTGAGTACTGACTTTATAGTACTTTCTCTGGATGTGGATGGCATTTTGCAGCAAGAGTCCTTTGGAAACGTTTTAGGTCCTTGCATTGTTGTGAAGGGCTAAATCTATTATAAACAATCCTTGTGCACTGTGGCTGTTACCTTGTACAATGTTTTCCTGGTTCTGCTCTTTTCACTCAGCATCAGTTCACAGAAATCTTTCCTAGTTTTTCTGAAGTCTTCCTGTTCATCATTTCTTATAGCTCAATAGTATTCCTTTACATTCATATTATCACAACTTGTTCAATCATTCCCCAACTGATGGGCATCCCCTCAATTTCTAGTTCTTGGCCACCACGTAAAGAGCTGCTATAAATAGTTTTGTACATGTGGGTTCTTCTCCCATTTTTATGGTCTCTGAGATATAACCCTAGAAGAAGTATTGCTGGGTCAAAGGGTATGCACATTTTTATAGTCCTTTGAGCATAGTTCCAAATTGCTCTCGACAATGATTAGATCAGCTCACGGCTCCAGCAACAATGAATTACTGTTCCAACTCTCTCCCATCTCCAACATTTATCATCTTCCTGTTTTGTTGTGTTAGTCAATCTGATAGGTCTGATGTGGTTCCTCAGAATTGTTTTGATTTGCATTTCTCTAATCAATAGTGATTTAGAGCATTTTTTATGACTATAGATAGCTTTAATTTCTTCATCTGAAAACTACCTGTTCATATCCTTTGACCATTTATCAATTGGGGAATAACTTGTATTCCTTTAAATTTGACTCTGTTCTCTACATATTTTTGAAATGAGGCCTTTATCACAGACACTAATTTTTTCCCAGTTTTCTGCTTCTCTCCTAACCTTGGTTGAATTGGTTTTGCTTGTGCAAAAACTTTTCAATTTAATGTACTCAAAATTATCCATTTTGCATTTCATAATGTTCTCCATCTTCTGTTTGGTCATAAATTTCTCCATTCTGACAATTCCCCTAATATGTTTATAGTATCAGCCTTTATACCCAAATTGTTTACTCATTTAGACTTTATTCTGGTATATGGCATCAGGTAGCAAGGGCCTTTTAAACAATGCGGAAGAAGCCTAACTTATCTAGACCTTTGACAAACAAATCAAAGTATGACCACAAGGTAAAGGTGACCTTAAAATGATGAATGACTGAAGGCTCAAAGAACTTACATTTTCTAGGGAACAAAAATGGTATTACCTTGGAGGTCATAAATGATAATAAATTCAGTTGAGGAATTATAGAATCATAGAATTTGAGAACGTAAGTGACCTCAATAACCATCTAACACCATCTAGTCTGGAAACAAAAGGGATTCCTACTATAACATACAAATGGCTATCAAGCCTCTGCTGGAAGAACTTCAAGGAAGTCAAGTCTCCAGGCAGCTCATTGTGTGTTAGCACAACTCTGATTGTTATATAATCTTACCTAATGTTTAAACTTAGTTTTTTAACATTGTTCCTCTTTCTATTCTCTCAGGTCAAAGATGAGAAGTCTAATCCCTCTTCCCCAGGAAGCCCTTTAAATACTTGAAGAGATCTATCACATCCCCTCTGTGTCTTCTCTTTTCCGAGATAGCATGTCCATTTATTTCAAGTGATCCTCATAAAACATAAGATAAATAATAGCATAAACTTGATGACATAAACTTAAGACCCTTCACCATTCTGTTTACCTTTCTCTGAATATTTTTGAACTTATCAATATTCTTCTTAAAATGTGGCATCCATAACTAAGCACAATATTTTATATGAAGTCTGACAAGGGTACAATATAATGGAACTTTCCCTCCCTATTCCAGGAAGTGGGATTTCTCTCATTCCAGCCTAAGCTGATATGAAATATTTTGACTGTCAAAAGTCCTCTACTGACTCACTGACATGACTGATGGACAATTTAAACCTCAAAGTATTTTTCAGAATTATCACCATCTAACCACACTTCCCCTGTTTTAGACGTGTAAAGTTGAATTCTTGTGCCCAAGTGTGAAACTTACATTTGACAAGTCTGATTTCATCTTAATAGATTTAATCCAGTATTTTAGCCTCTCAATCTTTTTGGATACAGACACTGTCAAACAGCATGATATGTTACTCTCCCTCCCATTTTTCTTCTCTGAAAGCTTGATAAGCATATTATTTATGTTTTCCCCTAAGTCATTAATATAATAAATGGTTCAGGTACTCCTCTAAATACGCTATGTCATGTTGACATTTAGCCAATATAACTGCTCTTTAAGTTCAGCCATTCAAGCAATTATCAATCTGCCTGGATGTAAATGGGTTGAACTCAGCTCTAGAAAGAAGAGTTCAGATAGGAATAAAAAAAATAGATACAGCAATTTGCAGAGGAACACATAAAAATTCAAAGTGAAAAGCTGGAATAAAACTTTTTTTCACCATGATATCATGAACTGCAATAATGGTTTCAGACAAAATAGATATCAGAATAAGAGCATCCCAGAGATAAACAGGTGTGCCAGTCTGAGATTTCATGTAATAAACACTTTGTCACCTCTCTAATTGAGAGATTGACAAACTGTGACTGGATGTAGGGTGATGAATTGTTTTTTTATATTTAAAATAAAGTGTTATTACCTTTAATAATGTACAAAAATCATTTTTAGCTTGTGTGCCATACAAAAACAGATGGCAGGTAGGATTTGGTTCTTGGCAATAGTTGGCCATCCACTACTCCAATCACAACTATAAATATTATTAAAACATATAAACCATCGGAAATTTTTGAATCAGCAGCATGAACTCAAATGTTAAAAGGGTATATATAGATGAATTTTATTTCATTCTCTTCTTGATTTTTATCTTGTGCTTGTTTTTAGAAATAAAGCCCCTTATATAATTTTAACTTACTCAGGAAACCAGTCTTGTCTAGAAGAGCAGATTGATTTTGAGTTGCTGAAACCAATAAGGATGTTATACTTTGTAGAACAAAGGGATGTAAAGCCTCTTAGAAATTTGCCAATTTGAAACAAGCAGAATACCTGGACTTTTGAATTCACCAATTATAAGCATGCTAGATAATGATCAGCTCAGGAAGTTGTAGAATTTCTTAGCTAAGAGGGGCTTATTGTCTCAGTTGTCATTCTAATAGTTTTTGTCTACATGTTCTCCTTCCTCCCTCTGGATTAGTCTAAGCAGCCTGCATCAACAGAGAAACCTTATTTCTCTTAGTGTCTCTACAGGCAATGATGGTAATATTATTAAATATATATCCACTACATTATAGGAACTAAGTATTTAAAGGAAAAGTTAGCTGTAATGGAAAAAGACTTAGACAGCAAGTCATTAATAATGAGAGATTTTAACTTTCCTCTAATAGAGCTGGACAACTCTAACAGAAAGATAAACACAAAGGAAATTATGGGCTTGAACAGAATGTCAAAAGAACTGGAGTTGATAGACATATTGAGAAAGCTGAATGGAAATATTAAACAGTTTACTTTCTTCTCTAAAATGCACAGGACTTCTGCAAAAAGCAATCATGCTCCAGGGCATAAAGAACTCATAAATAAATGCAAAAAGGCAGAAAATTTAAATTCTTTCTAGACCATAACACAAAAATAGTAATTAATAAGGGAAATAGGAGCAAATGAAGTAGACCTTAATGAACACTAAAACATGATTTCCAAAATAATGACTGACTAGGGGAACAAATCATAGAGACAATAACAAATTATATTAAAAATAATGACAACAATCGTACAACATACTTGAATGTATGAGATATAGAGCAGTTCTCATGAGGTAAATTGATATTCTTTACCTTATATTAATAAAAAAGTAAAAGAGAAATCCAACTGATGAAATGTAGTTAAAAGTAGAAAATAAATTAATGTACTTTTTTTGAAATGAAAGGGCTTGAACATTAAAAAATGAAACTGATAAATAAGATAAAGATCTTGTTTCATAAAAAGACTAATAAAATATTAGCCAATGGAAAAACAAATTATCAAAACAGGTCACAACAAATAAAGAAATAACAAGGATAGAATTCTGAAGTATCTATACTCAGTTGTATGCCTGGAAAACTCAAATTATAAATGAAGTCAATGTGCATGTGTGTTTATACACAGACAAACACACACATACATACATGTACATATACTAAATTGAAAAAAAAAGTCAGAAACTAGATAACATGCATAATATAATCTCAGGAAATAAAATTTTATAGACCCTAAATGAGCAGTGATTAATACAAACAAACAAGCACACACTCTAGGTTAGGTACATTCACAAGAGAGTTTTGTAAATCATTTAAAGAACAAAAAATCATTTATCTTTATAATGATTTTTAAAAATAGAGAAGGCACTGTCTTCAATTTTTGTTTTGAGACAACTATACCCCCACTATCAAAATCAAGGAAGGACAAGACAGAGAAAAAGAATTATAGACAAATATCACAAGTGAATATCAGTGAAAGATCATGAAAGAAAAGAGTGGCCAAAATTGCATAGTGATATATTTTAGAAATGATTCATTTGCCTTTATATAGAACCCAGAACTAAAAGATCCTTCAATACCAGGAAGTCAAATAGCATAATAAAGTATATCAATTATAGAAGAGTTAAATAGTTCAATATATGTAGAATAATTTGATAAGACCCAAATACTACCTATATGATAAGTCAAAAAGCAGAGAAAATGAAGACTTTTACAGAATATGTGCAAAATATTTTTGTTTGAAGCCCAATGCTCCTTTTATTTCTTTTTGGAAAGGCTAAATTGTACTAGAACCTTTCTCATTAATAAGAAGGTTGGAACAGGGTCACCAACTATCACTGCTATTATTCCATATGTTCCAGAAATTCTCATTATCACCAGAGTAATGATATTAGACATTTATACACTACTTAAAGATCTGTAAAACATTTTACAAATATGATCTCATTTCTTCTTCTTCTTCTCCTCCTCCACCTCTTCTTCTTCTTCTTTTCTTTTTCTTCTTTCTCTTCCTCCTCCTCCTTCTCCTTCTCCTCTTCCTTCTTCTCACTAGTCTCATTTTATCATCCCTATCCTGGGAGGTAAGTACTATTAGTATCATCCTCATTTTATAGATGAAGAAACTGAAGAAGAGAGGGTCAAATGAATTGCTCAGAGTCACAAAATAGTAAGTTTCTGAGACTGGATTTGAACTCAGGTTTTTCTGAATCCAGATACACTGCTCTGTCCACTGTTCCACCTTGCCATTCTTTAGTTATGAAAAAAAATAGAAATTAAAGAAATGAGCACTGAGACAAAAAACCTTAAAATACCTTTGTTAGCAGATGGTATGATGGTTTTCTTAGAAGATCTAAGACAATTGACAGCAATAACAAAAAATTAACGAAGGTAATAAACTGCTTCAGGAAATTACTAAATAATAAAATAAACACACAAAAATCATGAGTGTTTTTACATATTCTTAATAAAAACACCATAAATGAATGGAAAGAAAATACAACCTTAACAAACAAAAAGTAGTAATTATCCACGTATAAACTTAAAGAGTTACATAGGGGTATACACACATGTCCAAGTGTATTTGCATATTAGACTATGAATCAATTTTCCTTCAAGTAACTGAAGAACTAAATTATTGGAGAGGCATAAGCATTTCATGGCTCAGTCTATTCTGGCAAAGAAGACAATGTTCTTAAAATTAATATAATGGTATAAGGCTGAGTTATCAAAGTATCATCTGTAGTATAACAGTTATGGCACTCCCTTTTAGTCAGGATAACGTGAAGTCAAATCTGAAATTTTATATTTACTATTTATGTGGCAGTGGATAAGTCACTTAACCTCTGTGAGACTCAGTTTTTTCATCTGTAAAATAGTGATTATAATAGCTATAGTTGTAGTTTCTCAAACATCACTCATGAGGCTCAAAGAGGATAATATCTATAAAGTAACTTGCAAACTTTAAAGTAGTTTATAAATGTTATTAAATTTTTGACAAAACACCAATAAAATTTGTATGTAAAATAAAACATCAAGAATGTTAAGGTAAATAACAAAAAAATAGGGAAAGAAGGGAAAATGTTACTACTAAATCTCTAATTATTCTTTTTTTTATCACTCAGTTCACATATTTATTTATGTTTTCAACATTCATTTCCACAAGATTTTGAGTTCCAAATTTTTCTCCATTTCTCCCCTCCTCCACCCCAAAAAATCAGAAGGGGCATTCTGATTACCCCTTCCCTCAAGCTACCCTCCCTTCTATCACATCCCTCACTTCCCTTATCCCCATCTTATCTCTTTTCTTGTAGGGCAAGATAGATTTCTATACTCCATTCTATACTCCAAATATTTCTTATTTCCTAGTTGCATGCAAAAAGAAATCTCAACTTTCATTCCTTAAACTTTGAGTTCCGACTTCTCTCCCATCTTCCCTCCTCACCCATTCCCACTGAGAAGGCAAACAATTCAATATAGGGTATATATGTATAGTGATGTGAAAGACTGACTATATTTCCCTCCATCCTATCCTGCCCCCTATTTATTCTATTTTCTTTTTAGACCTTGCCTCTCACCTAAAGTGTATATTTCTAATCACTCCCTCCTCCCATTTTCCCTCCCTTCTGCCATCCCCCACCCTACTTTTCCCCTTCTTCCCTGTTTTCCTGTAGTGTAAGATACATTTTCATATCAAATTGAGTGTGCATGTTATTCCCTCCTTAAGCCAAATATGATGATAATAAGCTTCACTTTTTCCCTCTCACCTCCTCCCTTTTCCACTCAATTGAAAAAGCTTTTTCTTGCCTCTTTTAGGTGAGATATTTTGCCCCATTCCATTTCTCCCTTTCTCCTCCCAATATATTCCTCTCCCACTCCTTATTTTATTTTTTTAAATATCATCCCTTCCTATTCAACTCACCCAGTGCCCTCTGTCAATATATATGTGTATAATCCCTCCAACTACTCAAATACTGAGGAAAGTTTCAAGAGTTACAAATATTATCTTTCCATGTAGAAATGTAAACAGTTCAACATTAGTAAGTCCCTTATGATATCTCTTTCCTGTTTACCTTTTCACGCTTCTCTGGATTCTTATGTTTGAAAGTCAAATTTTCTATTCATCTCTGTTCCTTTGATCAAGAATGCTTGAAAGTCGTCTATTTCACTGAATGATTATTTTCCTCCTGAAGTATTATACTCAGTTTTGCTGGGTGGGTGATTCTTGGTTTTAATCTTAGTTCTTTTGACTTCTGGAAGATCATATTCCACACCCTTTGATCTCTTAATGTAGAAGCTGCTAGATCTTGTGTTACCCTGATTGTATTTCCACAATACTAGAATTATTTCTTTCTGGCTGCTTAAAATATTTTCTCCTTGACCTGGAATTTGGCTACAATATTCCTAGGAGTTTTTCTATTCAAATCTCTTTTAGGAGGTCATCAGTGGATTCTTTCAATATTTATTTTACCCTCTGGTTCTAGAATATCAGGGCAGTTTTCCTTGATAATTTCATGAAAAATGATGTCTAGGCTCTCTTTTGGATCATTGCTTTCAGGTAGTCCCATAATTTTTAAATTGTCTCTCCTGGATCAATTTTCCAGGTCAGTTGTTTTCCAATGAGATATTTCACATTGTCTTCTATTTTTTCATTCTTTTGGTTTTGTTTTGTAATTTATTGGTTTCTCATAAAATCATTAGCTTCCATCTGCTCTGTTCTAATTTTTAAAGAACTATTTTCTCCAGTGAGCTTTGGAACCTCCTTTTTCATTTGGCTAATTCTGCTTTTTAAAGAATTCTTCTCATTGGCTCTTTGAACCTCTTTTGCCATTTGAGTTAGTCATTTTGCACATTTTTGTGCATTTTCCCAGCTAGTTACTTGACTTTTAAGTCCTTTGTCAAGAGGAGGGTATACTCTTGGGACTTGTAAGTTCTCAGTTCCTCCAGGGTGGCACAATCATGGGAGATGAGTTTACTCCTCTCCTGGCCTGCACTCTGGTCTGGGAGCAAACACAAATTTTTCTGCCCAGGATCTACAAGTAGAATTCCCTTTCCAGAACTTCTGCCAGCTCCACCAGGCCAGTGCTCCTCCTCATCCCAGGACCACCACTCAGGGCTGAGACCCAGATCATCAGCTCGAGTCCTCCAAGGTTATTAAGCCAAGGGCTCCAAAAATGGATGCTGCTGCCTCCATCTAGGGTCGAGGCTAGGGGAGGACTCTTGTCCACTCCGAGCCTGGTGCAATAGACCTTTCCTGTTGGCCTTCCAGGCAGCCTTGGATGGGAAATCTCTTTCATTGTGTCATTTTGTGGCTTCTGATACTCTAGAATCTGTGTAGTGTCATTTTTTACAGGTATTTTATGGGCTGTGGGGGAAGAGCTCCTACAGGTCTTGGCTCTGCCCCCTAAATCTCAAATTATTCAATAAAGCAGTTATGATATAAGCTATCTGGTAATATAAGAAATAAACATTTAAAACTATAATATCAAACTTTTACTGTTTCATAAGCCAAAGAAAAATTTACTGAGGAAAGAATTCAATCAGCAATAACAACAAAACTACTGGGAAAAATGTATAAAAGTTTGGGTAAAATTAAGATTAGGCCATTATCAACCACAATATTTAAAAAGAAAACAATTTCCAAATAAATTAATAATTTAAGTATATGTATATACATATATACATATGTACATGTATATATGTGTATATACATACACACACACACACACACACACACACACACACATACAAACACACACATATATAAAGTGGAAGTATAGCCCTATTCAATTGTTGATATTCAATTGTTTTGGTTATGCCTGACTCTTTGAGACTCCATCTGGGTTTTTCTTGGAAAGGTTGAACTATTTCCTTCTTCAATTTATTTTTCAAATGATAAAATTGAGGTAAACATGGTTAACTGACTTTGCCAGGGTCACACAAGTTGTGAGCATCTGAGGCTGAATTTGAACTCCTAAAAATGAGTCTTCTTGATTCCAAACTCAGTGCTTTATGCACTATGCCACCTAGCTGTCTAGTTGAAGACAGGTAAAAAGTCTTGTGTATGTATACATATGTATGCATTTATATGTATATATACATATACATAATATAGGCATGAATACATAATCAGATAGGCATATATAAATATATATTTATACATGTATATATATAATTGGATATAGAATATATAGTTAGCATTACATATAATTAGAAATATATGTATATGCATATGCATATATCTTTGATCTGAACATGCAGGAGCTCTTTGATGAGGAAACTACTTATATCAGTATAGATTAGGATCTTCTCTGCAATTTATAGAGGCAGCTAGGTGGCAGGAGAGATAGAGCTCTGGACTCAGAATCAGGAAAACTTGAATTCAAATTCTGCCTCCAATACTTACTAGCTGTGTGACTGAGCAAGTCACTTAAACTTTCTGAGTCTCAATTTCCTCATCTGTAAAATGGCATGATCATAGTACTTACCTGATGAAATTGTGGAGATCAAATAAGATAACCCCTGTAAAGTGTCTTGCAAAGCTTTAAGTGGTATATAAACATTAACTATTCATTGTATAGTCTTATCTTAGATGCTTGGACCACTGAAAATATCTTTCTTGCAATTACACGTAAGATTTAAATCTGACTAACTCTAATGTCAGTGGCTCACTCTCTATCTCTACACTGGTCTGTCTGTATATACATATATTTACAAGCACACATGTATATATTATTATATAAACTTAACCTACATAAGACATCTCTCTAAATATATAGAAACATAGATG
Source organism: Notamacropus eugenii (assembly GCF_028372415.1). Taxonomy (NCBI): domain Eukaryota; kingdom Metazoa; phylum Chordata; class Mammalia; order Diprotodontia; family Macropodidae; genus Notamacropus; species Notamacropus eugenii. The sequence goes on from NC_092873.1 coordinate 482,523,434, forward strand.
TATATGTGTGGATATATATATATATATACATACATACATACACATGCACACATATATTAGAGGTATAAACCTCTAACAATATCCAAAATTTAAAGCAAATTTATGAGGGTGAGTTATTCTCCAATAAACTTTAATAGTTCTTGAGAGAAAGAACACAAGTTATTAATAAAACTTGAAAAAGTCCTCAAAATGAGTACAAATTAAACGCAAATAAGAACAACTCTGTTCCCACTGAACACAACCATCAAACTGGAAAAGTTAGTGAAAGGAGTCAACTTAAAATGGTGGGAATAATGATGGGGAAACAGTCTTGCTGGGGTATGTTACTTGATTTGACTATTTTATAAAACAATATGGAGCTATACATTAGAACTTACAAAAACATTCATAATCTTTTACCTAGTAACTAGACTTTTAGGTTTACATGCAATGAGATTTAATAATAGGTAGAAAATGCCCATCTGTACAAAAACATATATATTTGAATGAAAAAAAAAGAAATGAACTGACTATGGCAATTGGGTGGCACCACAGTGCATAGAGCCCTGAACCTGGAGTCAGGAAGACTCATTTTTCTAAATTCAAATCTGGCCTCAAAACACTTACTAGCTGTGTGACCCTAGACAAGTCACTTATCCCTGTTTGCCTCAGTTTCCTCATATTTAAAATAATCTGTGGGAGGAAATGGCAAACCATTTTAGTATCTCTACCAAGAAAATCCCAAATAACGTCACAAAGAGTAGGATACATCTGAAAACAAGCGAACAATAAGTGACTATTTTAGGAAATGGCTAATTTAATTATAACATATGAATGGAACAGAATATTGTTGTACCATAAGAAAGGACAAATATGAAAGATAACAAGAAATATGGGCTGGTTAGGTACACAAGTCATTTGCATGACAGCCTTTGTGGTATGATTCAAAGGGACCCTTCAAGACTCTACCTAGTCCAAAGCATCTTCCCCATCAGCCTGTTTCTATATCCCTTTTCTCATTTTGGGGGCTTTAGGTAATCAAGGTAGACATAGTATCTTTGGAAGGATATTATGAAAACAGTCATTTTTGAGGGAAAATAGAAGAAGTTATGCAGGACTGGAAATAGCCAAATATGTTTGTGATTTTCAAAGCTGGGAAGAGGGTAGATTCCTCAAACCTGTCCTGATAATTTTTTTGCATGAAAATCCTAGCCAATTGTTATAGATCTGATTTGTGAACATCTAGGAAAAAAATGGATGATCACAGAGGTAGTATTGGTTAATCAAGCACAGATCATGTCATATTAAACTCATTTTCTTTTGCAGGGTTATAAGACTAAGAGGTCAGGAGAAGGTATAGATACAGTGTACCTGGATTTCAGGAAGACATTTGACAAAATCTCTCATTGATTTCAATTCGATTCAATAAACATTTATTAACCAGCTACTATATATTAGGCATTAGGCTAAACTCTGAGTATACAAATAAGAAAATGCAACAGTCCCTACCCTCAAAGTGTTTACAACCTAATGGAGGAAGACAAAACTCTAAAGGAAGCTGAAAAGTGGGGAGAGGCCCCATTGGTACCCAGGAAGGTAGGCATGCTGTTCACTGGAAAAGAAGCTAAGCAGAACAGCTGATGGAAAAATGGAGTTAAGAAGAAGGTGGTTGTTGTGAGGTTGTGAGTCCTCTATAAAGAAAGATGTTGGGAGGACTTCAGTGCTCTTTCTTTCAGGTCTTTAATCATAGGCCAGAGGCCACTGGGAATAAGTTAAGAAATTGTAAAGTATCTAAACCTGAGTCTTTCTTCATGGTGATGAGATTTCAGATAACTTTTCTGAGGGAGGTGGAGAGAGGATACTGTTCTTTGGAGTCAAGTCAGGCAGAGCTGCTGACAGAAAATGGACTTTCACTATATCCTAGTGGACAAAACTGACAAATATTGACTGGATAGTACATCTGAGCCATAAGTAGCAATTTTAGTGCCTAAAGAAATTTTATTGTCAGGAGAGGTAGAAACTGTGGTATACTGGGAGACTGCTGCTAAAGAGGGAGACATGGGAGGAATGACATGACTCTGAAAGCATAGCTAACATATGAGAAGACAAAATAATTTGCACTTATGTAGTATTTCCATATATCTCCCATTTATTTAGAAAGTGTATCCCTTAAAAGAATCCTGTGGGGTAGGTAGTGGAAGTGATTTGCCTAACATAACACAGTGAAAGTTGGAAATAGAATTTGAAAATAGTTCTGACTCTAAGTCTAGTTTTTCTAAAATAGCATACTGACTTGAGGATCTCTACATACTAGAGGAATGGTTCAAATATAGTAAGATAGAGTGATCATCAAAATTTTAAAGTAATTTGGATGAAAGTGTAGGTGGCATACTTATCCAATTTGCAATTTGTATGGAAAAGATCCAGTGATTTTAATGAATTGAAAGCTCAAGATGAGTGCACAATATGACATGGTAGCTACAAAAACTAATGCAATTCTACCTGGTATTCAGACCAGGGTAACATACAAAAGGGAGAGGTGAGACACTGCTGTACTTTGCCTGTGCCAGATCACATCTGTAATACTGTGCTCAGGTTTGAGTATCATATTTTATAACAGGACATTGACAAGAGAGTCTGGAGAAAGTCTAGAAAATAGTAACCAGATAGTAAAGGACCATGAGATCATACCATATGACTATTGATCAAAGAAACTAGAGATATGCATCCTGGAGAAGAAAAGATTTGGGGGGAAGGGACAATTTTCTTCAGTCTCTGAAGGCTAAGCAAGAAGAGAGAGGGGTGAGACATTTTATTCTTAGCTACAGAGGGAAAATCCAAGGTAGTGGGGGGGAATCTACAGCGAATTATATTATCGTTAATACAAGTGACAATAACTAGCACTTATATAACAATTTGAGACTGAAGAAGAACTTTACAAATATCACCTCAATTTATCCTCACTACAGCAGTGGGAGGTAGTTATTATTTTTCCAATTTTGCAGATGAGGAAATTTAGGCAGATAGTTTAAGTGACACACCTAGGGTCAAATAGCCATTAATATTTTTGACCATGGAGTCACTTTGACAATCTATTGAAGCCTAAGGGGAAAAAATAGCATTCTTAAACACTTAAAACAAAAGGAATCGGGATCAAAGATGGTAGAACAAATGCAGAGACTCACCTGAGCTCTTCCAAATTTCCCTCCACACAATCTTAAAATAATACCTCAAAATAAATTCTGGAGCAGCAGAACAAAAAAACAATCAACCAAACAAAAAAGATGTAGTGAAATAATTTTCTAGTCAAAGACAATTTAGAAGGTTGGCAGGAAAGGTCTGCCTCACTGTGGTAAGAGTGGAGTACAGTCTAGCACAGTCCAGCACAAGCCACCCCTGCCAAGCCAGTGGCAGGACTTACAGATAACTAAAGTGGGAACAGTTCTAGGAACTCTCAGCCCAGAGTCAGTAGGGAGTTGGACAATTGTTCAGAAGGAGGTTAAAGGGGACAAACTGCTGGCACTAGGAACAGGACTCTGTTTTTTTTAATCTATATGTGAATCCATGTACAAGTCCCAGGGTGAGCAGGAGCACTAGCAGGAACAGGAACCCTGGTCACAGTTTCAGGGCAGAAAAGAGTGCTTTTGGCCAGTCACAGACCAGAGCAAAGGCCAGGGGAGCAATGACCACACTTCTTCTTAGATCATACTACTTTGGAAGAACTGAAAACTTACAGGTCTCTAGAATCAGCTCTAAAAAAAGCATTACAAAAAACTCGAGTCTTGAAACAATGTCCCCTCCACGCCAGGAGTAGAGACAAACTTTAGGATAAAGTTAAAAGTCAAGAAATAGGCTAGAAAACAAGCAAAAAGCAACAAAAAGAATCTGAATGTAGAAAATCACTATAGCAATGGGGAAGATCATCATACACAAACTCAGAAGACAACAATGTCAGAACAGCCGCAGGTAAAGCCTAAAAGAAAAAAAATATGTGAAATAGTCTCAGTCCAAAACAATTTTTGGAAGAGCTCAAAAAGGATTTTAAAAATCAAATAAAAGAGGTGGAAGAAAAGTTATGAAAAAAATGAGAATGATGAAAGATAATCATGAAAAAGGAGTCAATAGCTAAGGCACAAAAATTCTGAAAAACATAACAGCTTAAAAAACAGAATAGGCCAAATGGTAAAAGAAGCACAAAAATCTATTGAAGAGAACACGAGCCAAATGGAAAAGGAAGTACCAAAGCTCACTGAAGAAAATAATTCTTTAAAAATTAGAATTGGGCAAGTGGAAGCTAATGACTTCATAAGACTTCAAGAAACAAACAGCTGAGCAGGAAATAGATCAAGGAAAGAAAATTTAAGAATTATTAGACTACCTGAAAGTCATGATCAAAGAAAGTGCTTTAATAGGACATTTCAAGAAATTATCAAGGAAAGTGCTCTGATATTCCAGAATTAGAGGGTAAAATAGCATTTGAGGGAAGCCATCTATCACTTCTTGAAAGAGATTCCAAAATGAATACTCCCAGGAATATTATATCTCCCAGTTCAATTAGAAAATATTGCAAGTAACCACAAAGAAACAATTAAAATATCATGGAGCTGTTGTCAAGATAACACAAGATGTAACAGCTTCTACATTAAAGAATGAGAGCATTGACAATATACTTATCCTGGGAAACAAAGGATCTAGGATTATAGCCAAGTATTACTTACCCAGCAAAATTGAATATAATCCTTCATGAGGAAAAATGGACATTCATTGAGGTAGACAATTTTCAAACATTCCTAATGAACAGACCAGAGCTGAATAGAAAATTTGACTTTCAAATATAAGATTCAAAAGAAGGATAAAAAATGCAAAAAGGAAAGAGAAATTATAAGGGATTCAGTAAAGTTAAACTGCTTGCATTCCTACGTGGGAAGATGATACTTATAATTCTTAAATATTTTCTAATTTTTAAAGCAGTTAGAAGGATTATACATAGACAAAGGACATGGGTATCAGTTGCATATAATGGGGTGATATTGAAAAAATAAGGGATGAAAAAGAGAAATGTACTGGGAGAAAAGGAAAAGGAAAGATAGAATGGGGTAAATTATCTGACATAAAAGAGGTATGAGAGAGCTTTTACATTGGAGGAGAAGATTGAAGGGAGTGGCTAACAATGTCTGAACCTTATTCTCATCAGAAGTAGCTCAAAGAGGGGTAACATACACCTTCAGGTGTATATAGAAATCTACCTTACCTTACAGGGAAGTAGGAGGGGAAGGAGACAAGAAAAGGCAGGGGGTAAGGTGGTGTTGATAGAAGGGAGTACGGATTGAAGGAAGCAGTGGTCAGAAGAAAAACACTTTTGAGGAGGGTCAGGGTGAAAAGAGAGAGAAAAGGATAAAAAATGGGTAAATGGGGTAGAGGAAAATACACAGTAATTATAATTAAAAAATTTTTGTTGCAGTTTCTTTGGTAAAGGTCTTGTTTCTCAAATCTATAGAAAACTGAGTAAAATGTATAAGAACACAAGTCATTCCCTAATTTACAAATGTTCAGAGAATGTGAACAAGCAATTTTCAGGTGAAGAAAACAAAGATATCTCTAGATACATGAAAAAATGCATTAAATCCCTACTGATTAGAGAAGAGCAAATTAAAACAGCTTTGAGATATGAGGTACTGCCTTATACCTATCAGATCAGCTAATATGACAGAAAGGGAGATTGATAAATATTGAAGGGGATATTGGAAAATGGAAACACTAAAGCACTGTTGAAGCTGTAAATTGTCAACCTTTCTGGAGAGCAATTTGAAACTCTTACCGAAAGAGTATAAAATTGTGGCTACCCTTTGACCCAGAAATGCCACTGTATTCCATACAGATCAAAGGGGCAATGGGAGGTAAAGGACTTACACATAGAAAAATATTTGAAACATCTCTTTCGGAACTGGAATTGGAAATCGAGGGGATGCTCATCAATTGGGACATGGATGAGCAAGTTGAGGCATGTGATTATGATGCAATACTATTGTACTGTAAGAAATGACTAGAGAATGCTTTCAGAAAGACCTTGAAAGACATGAATTGACACAAAGTGGAGTGAACAGAAGCAGGAAAACATCACATATGGTAACAGCAATACTGCAGAATGATCAACTGGGAATGATATAACTACCTTCAGCAATATAATGATCTAAGACAATCCTGAAGAACTTATGATGAAAAATGCTATCCAACTTTGGATAAAGAACTGATTGAGTCCAAGTCTAAATGCAGATTAAGGCAAACCTTTTCCCTTTAAAAACTTTATTCTGAAGGCAGCTGGGTAGCACAGTGCATAGAGCACTACTCCAGGAGTCTGGAGAATCTGATTTTAAATCCAGCTTCTGATACTTGACACTTACTGATTCCATGACCCTGGGCAAGTCATTTAACCTTGATTGCTTCCTCCCTTACAAACAAAACCCCTTTTATCTTCTTCTTCTTCCTCTTCTTCTTCTTCTTTTCCTTCTTCTTCTCTTTCTTCTTCTTCTTCTTCTTCTTCTTCCTCTTCTTCTTCTTCTTCATCTTCTTCTTCTTCTTCTTCCTCTTCTTCTTCTTCTTCTTGTTTTGGTCTCTGTTTTGATTTTTTTGCTTTCTTTTGTTTTTTTAAAACATGACTAATACGGAAATATAAATGTGCACAACTGCCCATATATAACCTATTTCAAATTGCTTACCTTCTGAATGAGGGGGCAGGAGCAGGAGTGAGAGAAATCATTTCGTACTCAAAATATAAAAAAAAGTTTAAATTGCTTTTACATATAATTAGGAAAAATAAAATATATAAAAAAATAAAAGAAAAACCAGTGATATTGAAATAAAGGTGTATGTTTTCCCATCTAATTTCATGGACCCTCATTTTAGGATGGAGTCTGATAAATGAACACATACAGAAAAAATCTAGCAGGGTGGGGAGAGGATTAGTCACACGCCATATAAATTTTGTTTGAAGAAACTGAGAGACCATTTACCCTGAAGAAGAGACTCTAGAGGGTACATGATTGTTTTGTTAAAATACATGAAGTGCCGTTGCATGGATTCGTAGAGGATAGATCTAGAAGTTATGAAGGGGCTTGTTTCGATTTTAGAAAAGAAAAAATTTCCTGACTATTGGACTTCTCCAAAAGTGGAATAAGCTGTGTCAAGTGGTTATGAATTCCCCATTCCTGAAAGTCTTCTTATGGAGATTGGGCGACTTATTGGAGCTGTTGTAGAGGGGACTTTTGTTCATGTATGGCTCATGGGAACAGAGGCTGACATGAAGACTTGGAAAGGACTCTTAGAAGTCATCAGACATTTATTAAGTGCTTGCTATTTGCCAGGCACTGTTGTAAGTGCTGAGAATCAAGAGAGAAGCAAACAAAAAGGTAGTTCCTGTCCTCAAGGAGCTTACATTCTGACAGAGGAAAAAAATAAACAAATTGAAGCTGAAAAAGGAAGAGGACAGAGGAGAGATGATATAGAATTCCAACAAAGTGTACCCTGGTGTATTCTGCATGCTTTAATAAATGGTAGGGGTGGGGGACAGGAGGAGAGGGTGTTTCTAAGGTGTGAGTTTCTGAAATGCAATGATATTCCAAGATGATGAGTTTTATGGGGAATGATGGAGAAATTTCATTCAGTTTGGCTAAAAGTGATGGTTGGCCTGGGCTACTCCTTCAATGAAGATTCTGGGAGACACTCTCTATCCTCTAGTCAGTCCATGTCCTTCATCTTATAAATGAAGGTTGTGTTATGTTTGTCCTTCGTTTTCAAAGAGGACTATAACATTAAGAGGATGACATGACTTGCAGGTGACTTTGATTTGAGTGAGGGAGGGCTGTGTGTGTAATGTCACCAACTTCATTTTCTTCTCCAGAACCATCTGGGCCTAGTGGCTTGATATTCATCAGGAAGGCTGGAGATGGCCCAAAGTCAATGTGAGACCCTGGCCCTTTTAGGGTAAGGTTTTATCACATTCTCGCTTTGAGTAAGATATACCCATTCAATGAATAAGCTTTTTAAAGTAGCTAATCAAGGGATGGTCCCTTTAATCAAAAAGAAAAAGAATCATACTGGGAGCGGAAGATCCTCAGGGTTCCTGGGTAAAAGAGAAAGTTACTATTTAGTATTTATATTCACTTTGTGCTAAGTGTGTGGGGACCTGTTTTCTAGTCTATGAACTCCAGAGTGAATTGGGTTTAAGGCTTGATCTTTCAGCAAGAAATCTAGCCAGTAAATCCAAAGGAAAAAGAGGCAGCTTTTGGCCATGAAAGTGTACCTTCTCCTGGGTAGAGCACCCCAGGAGAGGAAAGTAGAGGAGAGGAGAGGGGAGGGGAGGGCAGGAGAGTGGAGGATAAAATAGGAGAGGAGCTGCTACTCACTCATAGTTTGTGTTTGTCCTTTGTCCTTGGTTCCCTAAGAAGATCATGACATCAAGATGATGACATGACTTGCACTTGACTTTGAGTGAGGGAGGACTGTGCAAGGTCACCAACGTCACTTTCTTCTCCAGAACCCTTACAAATAAAACTGAGGCACAGAACTGAGGCCCAGAGTCACACAATTACCAAGTATCTGAGGTGGAATTTGAAAACCTATCTTTGTGTCCCCACGTGCATTGTTGTCCACAATGTCATGCTACCTCACTCTGTGACCTTGAAGAACCCTTGAGAGTTTGAGATTCCTAAGAATCTCATTGGTGAGGACCAGATTCTTGAGTTTTTTGAGGCCATGGAACAAGAAAGTCAAGCTCAAGTATAAATCAACTCTGTATTCCATAGCAAGTTTTGTTGATTTTGAGCAGAAGCAAAATGTTCAGGAGATCATGCCAAAACTGGATGATGGTGGGAAGAGAAAACTGGGAATAATGTCATAAGTGTTTTTCTACTGGTAAAATACAGAGTATTCCAAAAGTCTTAGTGAAGTTTTTAATCCATTAAAGTTTAAAACTTCACTAAGACTTTTGGTACATTTTGCAGTTGGCAGTTCCCGGGACTACACACTAATTGAGACAGTGATGCCAGGAGAACTGAGTTTTAGTCTTAGTTGTAGCCATAATTGTTGATTAAATTCATTTGACTTCTCAGTCCCTCCATTTCCTTATTTGCAAAATCAGGTGGTTAAACTGGTATATTTCTATTTGCATGTGTTATTCATCAAGTTTCAAGCTCTGCTTAAATATTTCACAAGAACATGATGGTAAGCAGGAACTGAACCCCTTCAGTTAGAATTACTGGCACTTTTAAGAACTTAATAAATATTGAGTGAATGAGAACATCTGACAATATTATCCGGAAGAAATAGTTCTTAACCTCCAAAAAAATAATCCATTCTGACTTCGATTCTTATCCTATGTTTTGTTGCTGTTTAGTTGTTTTTCAGTCATGTCCAACTCTTTGTAATCTCTTTTGGGGTTTTCTTGGCAAAGATACTGGAATGGTTTGCCGCTTCCTTCTCCAACTCGTTTTACAGAAGACAAAATTGAGGCAAACTGTGTTAAGTGACCTACCCAGGGTCACACATCTAGTGAGTGAGGCCAAATTTGGTCCTTTTTGTTTGGTTTGGTTTGGCATTTGCTCATGTCTCTATGTACTTTACCATTAAAAATGCTATGAATTAGGTGACCAGATGATTGCCCTCCTTATCTTCCTTTAGTCTAAGGGTACGCTGGAGTCAGCTCTCATTGCCTTATAAAAGTCAATTGTTAAAATTTTCAGTGTGAATCTTTATCCTTCAGCAAAAGGCAGACTCTAAAAATCAAGGTTTGATTTGTTGTTTGGTTGATTGTCTATTCTCAGGAAAGTGATGAACAAAATGTTAATAATGCAGATTAAATTTATAAATATATCATTCATGCATTCTTTTTTTGTCCAGATAGTCTGCTATTGAACATTTACTAGATCACCTAAAACTTAGCACAGTACTGGTAGGTAGTAGGTATTTAAATGTTTGCTAAATGACTGACTGATGCCCCTGCTTTGGTTTAAGCCCTTTGCTCCACTCCATTCCTTGGACAATCTAGTTAGTACCTAACTAAATTATTGCTTCTGAGAGACCTGTAGTTCCAGGATACCACAACCAGCTGTGCAGTCAGCTGGTCAGCTGAAGAGTTCCAAACTCTGATACTCAACTTCCCTGATGGAGAAAAAAATGGAAATAATGTGAGGGAGGAGAACATAAGAGTGAGTGTTTGCAGAGGAAGCATAAATAAGACAAGATTAACTCAGGGAGAATCATAGATTATTTGGTTTTTATGTCTCCTATTACTCATTGTGTATAGTGGAGGTTGGGGGTAGAAAGAAATCTGGGTTCTTTTTAAATTATCCTTGGCTGTTTAAACAAACCAGTCAAGAAACAATCTGGACACAATTCTTCTCTATTCCAGATCCCAGTTAATTTAAGGGCTATATATTTTAATCCTACAGAAAATAGGAGACATACAGAGCTGAATCTGCTTTTTATAGAAAGTTGAAATGGCTTAAAGGGAATGGGACTCATTGCTAGCATTCACCTGATCTTTCTTTGATCCAGACTTTCCCCTTAGGTATCACATAAAAGGAAGAGGACTTGACTTAAAGTCACTGGACCTGGAGTCTAATCCCACAACTAAAATATTACTTGTCAAATCACTTCACTTTTCTGTGCCTCAGTTTCTTCACTTTTCAAATAGGGAAAATGGTGCCCATGCTACCTTACTAAGAAGGTTGTTCTGACAGAAGTGCTCTGCAAATAGTATGTGCAACATAAATATTATTTTCATTGATCTTTTTTATGGCATTCAAGTGGAATTGGTCCTGAGACTGCTATTATTCTGTGATATTTAATGGGCTGTGGATTATTGCCCAGGTGGATAAAATAACTTTTTTTATAACTAAAGTATTGGGATATGAGGTCATCTTCTGAAGGCTCATTGGAAACATCTTTAGGTCAAATGTCATAGAAGCCAAGGTCACAGAAATGATACTTATCTCATCCTGTTCCTATAATTTTTAACTTCTTCTGTTAGAATGTTATATATTTGAAAGCTGATCATGGGTTTTTGCCATGGCAATACGAAACGGGGGTAGGGACTAGATCTGTTATTTCATTACTATCAAAAATTCTTGGGTAAAAAAGACTCTTTTGCAATTTTGCATATCTATCTATCTATCTATCTATCTATATCTATCTGTCTATCTATCTATATGTGTGTGTAGATATTTACATATATAGATATATGTGTGTGTATATGTGGGTGTATATACACACTCTTATACATATACACATACATATATACATGTATAAACACACACATATATGAATATATAATTTTATACATATATATATGCATATATAAATTTGCAACTTACCATCTTTGAGAATTGCCTAGAGCCTTGACAGACCAAATAACTTTCCCAGGGTCACACAATCAATATCAGTTCTAGGCACTATATCATTTTGCGCATATATATATATATATATATGCATGTGTACATGTATGTGTATGTGTTTTCTTTAAATATTTAAGGATCATTATTATTTTTGGAGATTGTGGACAAGAGTATCTATGATAATACTCCAATTTCAATACAGCTGATTTTTTAAAATTCTCAAAACCATTTTCAGGTATATATTTGTAGTATGTATATTTTTCATTTTCTAGTATATGAATAGCAAGTTTCAGATGTAGAATTCTTGTGACTAGGGCATATCTGGCTATATATTAATTAGGAACTAATTTTTTTTCTTGATCAGGAAAAAATTATCCATGAGCTATAGATGTGAATCTTTGGAGTAATCTAGAAACCTTTCTTTTCTTTAATTTCTTAATCTGGAAATAAGTTTTCCAAAATATTTTTCACACAATACAAGGGTTTCCCACCTAATTTACATTGATCAATAAATTTAGGATGCTTAAAGATAACCCTCCTGCAAAACTTTGCAAAATTCCTGTAAATATTCCATGATGGATCTTTTTGTTTTTATAGGTAAAATCCCTTTGTCATTTACTTGATATTTCTTTTTTTGACATTATTGGTTGCATTAATGTGGATCCTACTTATGGAAGACTTTTTGAGTCTAATACTATATCTTAGTCATTTCAGGGGCTTCTTTAAGAGGAAAACCACATTCAGCTCCCTTAGACAAATTCAGCGACCTATACCCCTTATCAGCCTTTACTATTGGTTGGGGAAGTGATCTCTATTTCAAATATATTTGTATCATAACTTCTTAGAACACCTATCTTTCCTCTTCTTCCCTTCAAGTGAGGATGTGTTCATCTTTCCATAACTGCCTTAGGGTGATTAGCCCTGTGTTTTGTTATTACTATATGAATTTTACTAGTATATTTTCCAAATCTGTTATAGACCATTTTGTAATTAAGAAAGTATATCTCATGATTAATGTTGCTCAGGTCTTAATTACTTTGAATGTGTACTTCCCTTTGTGTGCTGATACTGTGATACCAGTAAGTCTCTTGACATCTATCATCATTGCTTTTTTTTTTGTTGTTAGCTTGATAAATCTTTCCTAGGAGAAACCAAGGTATTTTTAAGAATCTTCTTTATCCATTACTTTTATTTGATCCCTGGATTTATGCTTGAAGTTTTTAGTTTCTTGTTTCTTAGTTAATATTAAGAATTTTACATTTATCAAATCCAAATTACATTTTGATAACATTAGAGAAAAATTATATGAGATTCAAGAAGCTATTTGGTTTTTTTTTGTAGGAGCATATAAGAATGCCATTATTACTATTATCACAATAGTAAAAATGTTATAATTTTTATTTAGAATTTTAGACTTAAAGTTGGAAAGAACTTTCAGGCCATCTTGTCAAACCTTGTCTTTCTTTTCGCAGATAAATCGAGGCCCAGAGAATTTAAGTGATATGTCCAGGGTGACAGAATTAAACAATAGCAGTCACAATGTGAATCTAAGTCTTACGACTAAATTTGCCATTCCTTTCATAATTTTATCCAAGTGAGTACAATCTTCACCATTCAAATCACACTTCCATTCAGGACTTATGTTTCATGTGTTGCTATGAACTATAAAAACCATCACCCGAGGGTCAACACTAAGGTAATTTATTATATTATTTTTAGTATTATAATCAAGCAGCCTTTAAGTCAAGGCTCCAGAACTGATTCATAGAATATTAGACCTGGAAAAGGGAATATAAAGATTGTGTCCTCCAATACCATATTCCACAGACCATCCAGTTGCATAAAATACTTGAAATGGTTCCATGAAGGAAAGAACTTGAACCTGCTCAAAAAGCTCATGCTACACACTTGTCTACTTTACTATCTGTGCTCATCTCCATTTGCAAAATGCTACAACAGCAGGATCTAGGGAACATGTGCAATGTGCAGTTAATATCTGGGAAACTGAGCCTTGTGAAGCTCCATTTCCTATTCTAGTAGAATCAGAAGGAATCAGTCAGAGATGAGAAGCTGAGCTGAGCTGAGCTGAGCTAAGGCAAGCCTGGGTCAGCATCTGGAGATGCATCTGTACCATCTTTAGCTTTTAGCTCCCAAAGTACCATCCTTGCCTCACCTTCCCATTTAGCATAATGCAAACCCGAAACTTAAGCTGAAAAGAGAAAGAAGAACACTTATGGTTGCTTTCTTAACCAGAAAGTCTGTACAACATCATGTGTCTGGCTGCAGTAACAAAAGACAAATTAGCATGTTTAACTGGGAGCTTCTACCATGACTGTTCCTGTGTCTTTCTGGATCCTGACATTGTTCTTTTCTTTTTTGATCTCTAGGTTCTATCAAATTGTACCTTTCTATTACTCTCTCTCCTCTCTCCATGTCTCTCCATCTCCCATCCCCCATTCAAAGAAGGCACTATTGCTTCACTGCTTGCCTTTGAGAATCCTTGGCCCTACCAATGGTACTCCATTCCCCATAGCTCTAGTCATTTTTTAATATCTTTTACCATACAAATGAACATTTTGTTTCCTTTTGTTAGACTGCAAGTTCTTTGAAGGTTTAATTTTCATTTAATTTTAATGTCCAATAATGGTCTTTCTATCACTAGTTCCCTGTACAGGGTCTGGCACATAGTGGTCACTTAATAAATCAATAAGATTGATTCCCCTCCCTACCATTCTCACCTAATTTTTCAGAATCAACAGCTCAATTCTTTTTCATCTACCTATACACTCTTATATGTGTGCACTATGCATACATGTAAATTGCATGCATGTACGTGTATATACCCATGTACCTCTTGCCCCTCAAATTTTAATTCTGTTTTAATCTTTTAAAGTTTAAAGCTGAACTAAAATTTTGGGGGCATTTTGTATATATGTATACATATACAGACGTGTATATGTGCACATTTTTGTACGTATACACACATATATACCTATGTTTACATGTAAATACATGTATATATGTGTATATATAAATGTGTTTTATATATGCCTATGACTATATCTGTATCTTTGTCCAATAGCTAACAAGTCACACCAAGTATACTCATATGGACACAATATACACATGTCATATAATATTATAACATTATATATGATACAATACAATGTAATATATTATAACATAATATATACTATATTATAAACAATGTTACATATGCACACAGACATACATATATACAATATGTCAATATATACAATAAATATATATAACACCAAATGTATACATACATGTATACATACATACATGTATACATACATACATGTATCATACATACATATACATGCACACATATAAATATAAATTATATAGACACAAATATATGTATACACATGGATACACCACACACACACGCACACACACACGCACACACACACACACACACACACATTTTTTCACCTTCATTCTGATCAATGCTATAACAGGGATCTAAGTGGAAACTCTCATTTTGTTAAGCAATTGTTTCATGTCCTTCAAGATATATTGTTATGTGTTTTGGGGGAGGGATGAGTGTGATTGTTTGATTTTGTTTAGTTTGTCACCATATCCAGTGCCTTTTGAATCTCTCCATGGAAAATTATCCATGAGCTATAGATGTAAATCTTTGGAGTAATCTAGAAACCTTTCTTTTCTTTAATTTCTTAATCTGGAAATAGGTTTTCCAAAATATTTTTCACTGACCTTTTCTGTACTTATCTTCATATTTGAGTCTCTGGATACTAAGGCATATTTTGCTTTAGTTTGAAGGATCTTTTCGTGTTCTTTGTAAAATGTCTCTGCTTCTTCATCCCTTCTAGTCAATGCCAGCATCTGAATAGCAATTCTCTTCTTGGGGTTCTGTTTATTTACTCTCATCATGAGCACTATAAAGCTTGGCCAGCTCCTTTATGTGTCTCTCTGAGGAGAACCTGGGAGACATTGTTCTAGGAAATTGCAACTTATTTCTGTCTTTTGGTTTCATTTATAGTGAAAATGTCAGTGTTGATATGGTTCAGTTTCTCCAGCAGTGTAGCGATTTGTTAGCTATTGGACAAAGATCCCACATTAAGTGGAACAATGGGTAAATGAATGTTTATAGACAGTCTAAAAACTATGATATTGAGCATCCATTATCCCCCCTCTCACCATCCTACCATTGTCAGTGTATGAGCAAGAGGGGTACCCAGAGATCTGATGGCCTTTTGGAATTTTTTATCTATTTCATGTGTCACTCTGATGAAAGAATATGTCTCCTAGCTGCCAGCTAGCTAGTGCCTGGCATCTTTGGACTTCTCTAGACTGGTGCTTGAGCAGTGGATAATATTGCTCAGCAGGATCCTACTTAAAACTTTTCTGTGAGAACCTGACCTGGCCTTTGTGAAACTAGTTACATGACATACCAAGATAGATGTATATACAAAGTAGGGATAATAAATAGCAGAATAAATAGCTGGCATTTACCTAGTAATTAAGATTGGCAAAGCACTTCATAGATATTTCATTTACTCTTCATAACAACTCTAGAAGGTATGTATTATTATTATCTCCATTTTATAGATGAGGAAACTGAAGCAGGCAGAGATTAAGTAACTTGCTCAGAATCACACAGATAGTGAAAATCTGATGTTGGATTGGAACCCACATCTTTGATTCTAGATTCAGTGCTCAATCCACTGGATCACTGCATCCACTGTATTCTTACACTAAATGCCTAATAGTACTACTAATAATAAACCTTCTTATTTCACAGTATTGTGGGGAGGTTCAAATGTGGTAATGTATGTGAAACTACTTTATTACTTAAAGCAGTATACCAGCGTAAGGTATAGACATGGGTGCCGGGTGAAAGAAGTATCGGGACACATTAACTCTTTTTTGTGTGTGGATAATATGGATAGAATTTAATGTATGATATATTATTAAATCTTTTGGTCACATCTGCCTTGGCTGTATGTGCACAAACACACTTCTCTTCACTTTTCTGTCCTTAATTTTATCAGCTAAATATATGTTTCATGCCAATTAGATTCCTCCTCTCTCCCTCCTGCTCCCTCCTCTTTTCTTTTCCTCTCTCCCTTCCTTCCTTCCTTCCTTCCTTCCTTCCTTCCTTCCTTCCTTCCTTCCTTCCTTCCTTCCTTCCTTCCTTCCTTCCTTCCTTCCTTCCTTCCTTCCTTCCTTCCTTCCTTCCTTCCTTTCCTCCTTCCTTCCTTCCTTCTTTCCTTCCTTCTTTCCCTCTACCACTTGATGATTATAGTTATATAGCATTCGGTTTCTATTTTTTTCCTTTTCAGGCAATCAGTAAATAAACATTAATTAGGCACCTATTATGCTAGGCATTATGCTAAGCACTCAGGAAACAAAAAAAAAAAAGTAAAAGACAATCCCTGTTCTCAATGAGCTCACGGTAAAGGAGGAGACAACAAACCAACGTATGTTCAAACAAGATATATACAAAATAACTATGAAATAAGAGAGGGAATGCACTAGAATTAAGTGGAATTTGGAAAGACTTTCTCTCAATGATGGGATTTTAATTGTGACTTGCAGGAAATCAGGAAAGGTAGTAGGTAGAGATAAGAAGGGAGAATATTCCAAACATGGGTCAAAGCCAGAGAAAATTCCCAGAGCTGAGAGATGGAGCATCTTCTTTGAGGAAAAGCAAATGTGGTGTGTGTGTGTGTGTATGTGTGTGTGTGTGTGTGTGTGTGTGTTCGTCCTTCGTTACCAGAGAAGACCATGCCATCAGAGAAATAATGACATAACTTACACTTGACTTTGTTTTGAGTGAGGGAGGGCTGTGCAGGTTATCAGTCCCACTTCTCCTCCAGAGCCATCTGAATCCAGTGACCAGATATTCGTCAGGATGACTGGAGATGGCCTTCTGGCTTTCTTGACTTCCTTCAAGTCTCACCTTCTAACATTCTACCTTCTGCAAGAAGCCTTTCACAATCCTTAATCTTAATGCCTTTCCTAGAAGATTATCTCCATGTTTTCCCTCATATATATATTCATTTTTACACAATTGCCCACATTCATCTCCCCCATGAGACTACATTTTTCTTGAGAACAGGATCCGTTTTTCACCTTTTCATTGTGTCTCTAGTGCTTATGGTCTGCACTTAACAATTACCTGACTGAGAGTAGATCGATAATTGGAAGAGAACATTGATATCATCAAGGATGAGAATCCTTTCGTATCATACCTGAGAATCCTATGTATTGAAAATAATTTTGATAATTAAATGCCTTCTTAGTAGAGATACTCAAAACCTCAAGGAGATCAGTTATCTTATTGATTTGGGAACTTCCTCCAGTGATGCAGTTTGCACTCCATCCTATGTGACTCTTGTACATTGTGCCCTGAAAAGTTCATCATATGGGGTCCACTCCACGTGATGGAGGCCAAACTCATATTCTTCTGACTTTCTGTGTCACTGGAGTATTTTTGATGTCCATTGGTCATCTCCTGACTCTTGCAACATGAGCAGCCCATCTTCTCATCCTATTATACAATTTGTGGCTGACATCTTTAGTCCTATTTTTCAGCATTCCTTGAGAACCATATAGTGCAGCTTACTCATATCCACTTTGCACCTCTCTATTGACCTCCATTTGTTAATGATACACATTAAAATCAACGCCCTCAAATGGAATTCTACTTCTAACTCATTGCCCTAAGAAATGTATCCCTATATATTACAGGAGGAATTTCTTTTGTGGCATTCTGAATACTATAGGGACTTTTTGGGGAGCTAGGTTAGTTCTTTCAAAAGCAAATAGTTTTGTTTCTATGATTTCATTGTTGTGAGGAATGCTTTGTAGGGAAAACGTTCCCACCAGCAACTCTACTGTAACTTGCTAACTTAGAGGATTGCCTGGGAACACTCACGACTCGAGTGACTTTCCCACCATTACATACTTATTGTGTGTTGGAAGCAGGATCTGAGCCTGAGTTTCCTTGACTCCAAGACTTCCTGGGTGGTCTCTATTCATCCTTGCCTCTCAGTAATTCTGTCCTAAAATAGTTAAAACAATTGTAGCTACCTTTTGTTTAGGGGCATTTTAAGGTTTGCAAAGGGCTTTTATGTTATCACTTTTGGGCCTCTCAACCACTTTGTGAAGGTGGTGCTATGGTTATTCACATTTTAAAGATGGGGAAACTGAGGCTATAAGAGGTTAAGTGAATTGCCCAGAGTCATGTAACTAGTAAGCGTCTGGTAAGAGGCAGGATTGAAATCTAAGCTTTCCTGACCCCAGATCCAGTGCTCTAGCTATTAAACTGCCTGTGAAGGTACAATGAAAGGTTAAGTGTGTTTCTATAAGCTTTTGTAAATCTGTTTTTTAAAGTACTGGTTGAGTTTCATTTAAAAAAAGATCTCTCCTTCCCCCAGCAAGTGGAATTTAAGCAGAGGGTATCAGAAAAAAAGAAAACCACAACAAAATGATCTTTGTATGAGATCTAACTTGCTTTATTGATAATTCTAATATTTGAAAACCACAAATGCCTGCATTTCATGTTGGGGCTGATGATGCTCTGCACAGAATTTGTGAACAATACAGTCTAGGCTTCTTGGAGCTCAGTTTGTAAGTCTGCATGACACACATCACACATAAAATATATGCGTCCTATATGGAAATGGAATCTCAGCAGGAATATTTTAAGATAAAATATATTATTTCAATTTTAGATGGAAGTAGTCCCTCTTGGTAGTTCTTTTGAGTTTAGAGTTTCTCCCTTCAGTTAAAAAAGATTTTTTTTTATCAAACTAGTAAAACAATACAGACAATGCCTACAACACTGTGAATGGGGGGAAAATGGAATATGGAAAAATTACAATGATCCAACTTGACCCTGAAGAAGAATTGAGAAAATGTATTTCTTTTTCTTCATTATAAAGGTGAAGTATGATGAATGTGGAATATTGTACATACTTTCAGATACAGTCAATGTCTTAGCTATATTTGATGATTCATTCATTTCTGTCTTTTTTAATCTTTGTTACCACGGATGGTTTGCTAGATATAGGGTAGATAGAAGAGAGATATTCAGAAATGAGTATGAGAGAAAAATACATTATATAAATTAAATGAAAGATAATGTGGCATAATGGATAGTGAAGTGGCCTCAGAGCCAGAAAGACTTTGGTTCAAGTACCACCTCTGGCACATCCTCACTGTGGAATCTTGTCTATATTGCTAAAGCTGTCCATGCCCCAGGCCACTGAGCTATAGAGATGATGTGATCTGAATAATAGAAGGAATATGCTTATATGTTAGTTCCCTAAATCAATGAAATTACAAGTTTAGTCTCTACTTTTTATCTTATTAGTAAAAATAACATGTTTCTTAATTGAAGTATTTTATTGGTTTCAGTGTTAGACAATCACTTCATGTATCTTAGATTTTTTTCCACTCCCTCCCCCTCATTCCCTCCTCCCTCCCTACTTCCTCCCTGAGATGGCATATAATCTTATACAGGTTCTACACACACATTCCTATTAAATGCATGCTGCATAGAAGAATTAAAATGAATAGGAGAAACCATAAAACAAAACAAAAGATAATACAGAAGAAAATTATCTGTTTCTATCTGTGATCCAATTCCATAGTTATTTCTCTGGATGTGGAAGGCATTTTGCCTCAAGAGTCCACTGGAAATTTTTTAAGTACATGCTTGTCAATGAAGTACAAAGTCTACCAGAAAATTCCTCGCACACTGTGGTTGTTGCTGTGTACAAAGTTCTCCTGATTCTGCTTCTTTCACTCATCATCAGTTCATATAAGTCTTTCCAGGCCTCTCTGAAGTCTTCCTGTTCATTGTTTCTCATAGCAAAATAGTATTCCATGATATTCATATACCACAAGTTGTTCAGCCATTCCCCAATTGATGGGCATCCCCTTGATTTTCAGTTTTTGGCCACCACAAAGAGAGCTGCTATAAATACTTTTGTACATGTGGGACTCTTTCCCATTTCTATGAACTCTTTGGGATAGAGTCCTAGGACCGATATTGCTGGGTCAAAGGGTATGCATATTTTTGTAGCCCTTTGGGCATAGTTCCAAATTGCCCTCCAGAATGATTAAATCAGCCTACAGCTCCACCAACAATGAATTGGTGTTCTAAGTCTCTCACATCTTCTCCAATATTTATCATTTTTCTGTTTTGTCATGCTAGCCAATCTGATAGGTGTGAAGTAGTACCTCAGAGTTGTTTTGATTTGCATCTCTCTAATCAATAGTGATTTAGACCATTTTTTCATATGATTATAGATAACTTTAATTTCTTCCTCTGAAAACTGCCTATTCATATCCTTTGACCATTTATCAATTGGGGAATGACTTGTATTCTTGTACATTTGACTCAGTTCTCTGTATATTTTAGAAATGAGGCTTTTATCACAGACACTAGTTGCAAAAACTCTTTCCCAGTTTTCCACTTCTCTCCTAATCTTGGTTGCATTGGATTTGGTTGTGCAAAAACTTTCAATTTAATGTAATCAAAATTATCCATTTTGGACTTCAAAATGTTCTATATCTCTTGTTGGGTCATAAATTTCTCCATTCTCCATAAATCTGACGAATGTACTATTCCTTGCATCCCCAATCTGTATATAGTATCAATCTGTATACCTAGATTATATATCCCTTTGTACTTTATTCTTATGTACAGTGTCAGGCATTGGTCTATGCCCACATTCCATCACACTGTTATCCAGCTTTTCCAGCAATTTTTGTCAAACAGTGAGTTCTTATCCCAGAAACTGGGTTCCTTAGGTTTATCATACAGTAGGTTGCTATATTCATTGACTACTGTGTCTTGAGTACCTAACCTATTTCACTGGTCTATCCCTCTGTTTCTGATCCAATACCAAATGGTTTTGATAATTCCTGCTTCATAATATGATTTGAGATCTGGTAGGGGTAGGCCATCTTCCCTAGCATTTCTTTTCATTAGTTCCCTTGATATGCTGGACTTTTTGTTCTTCCAGATGAATTTTGATATTATTTTTTCTAGCTCTAGAAAACAATTATCTAGGAGGGTGGAGCCAAGATGGCAGAGTACAAAAATGCATATATTCTAGCTCTTCCCCCACAGCCCATAAAATACCTGTAAAGAATGACTTTCAACAAATTCTAGAGCAGCAGAAACCACAGAATGACAGAGTGGAGGAGACTTCCAGCCCAGGGTGACCTGAAGGGCTGATACTAAAGGTCTGTTGCACCAGATATGGAGCAGAACCCAGCTCAGCCTTGACCACACGGCACTGGGAGGAGGACTGGAGCAGGCCTTGGAGGCAGAATATCTGCTAGCAGCAGCAGCTTGCAGATCCCTCAACCCACAGGCACCAAAGGTCAGTGAGAGGGCTTTTTCAGCTGGCCGAGAGGGAGCAGGGTCCCCCTCCCATAGCTCTGGTCCCAGGCAGCAGCAGCAGAGGCCTCAGCAGGCTGCAGCTCCCAGGGCAGGCAGCAGCTGACATCCATTGTTGGAGAACTCATCCTGAAGCCTTTGTGACAATTGAACAGTTGAGCTGAACCTTAGCCCTTAGGGCTGGTGAGTCAGAACTGTAGGTGAGGCTGTTGTGGAGAGGAAATTCTACTACTCACAGATTCTGGACACAAAAGTTTCTTGTTGCTCCCAGATCAGTATGCTGGCTTGATTGTGCCACTTTGGAGGAACTGAGATCTTAAAGAGTATACCCTGTTCTTGACAAAGAACATAAAAGTCAAGTAACTGGTTGGGGAAATGACCAAAAAAGGGAGAAAAAATAAGACTATAGAAAGTTACTTCCTTAGTGAACAGGTATCTTCTCCCATCTGTTCAGATGAGTAATAACAATGCTTACCACCAGGGAAAGACATAAAAGTCAAGGCTTCTGTATCCCAAAAATCCAAAATAAATATTCAGTGGTCTCAGGACATGGAAGAATTCAAAAAGGATTTTGAAAATCAAGTAAGAGAGGTGAAGGAAAAATTGGGAAGAGAAATGAGAGAGAGATGCAAGAAAATCATGAAAAGTGAGTCAACAGCTTGCTAAAGCAGACCCCAAAAAATGCTGAAGAAAATAACACCTTTAAAAATAGGTTAACTCAATTGAAAAAAGAGGTTCAAAAAGCCAATGAGGAGAAGAATGCTATAAAAAGCAGAGTTAGCCAAATAGAAAAGGAGGTTCAAAAGCTCACTGAAGAAAATAGTTCTTTAAAACTTAGAATGAAACAGATGGAAGCTAATTACTTTATGAGAAACCAAGAAATCACAAAACAAAACCAAAGGAATGAAAAAATGGAAGATAATGTGAAATACCTCAACAGAAAAACAACTGACCTGTAAAATAGATCTAGGAGAGACAATTTAAAAATTATGGGACTATGTGAAAGCCATGATCAAAAAAAAGAGCCTAGACATCATCTTTCATGAAATTATCAAAAATATTCTAGAGCCATAGGGAAAAATAAATATTGAAAGAATTCAGCGATCACCTCCTGAAAGAGATCCAAAAAGAGAAACTCCTAGGAACATTGAAACCAAATTCCAGAGTTACCAAGTCAAGGAGAAAATACTGCAAGCACCTCGAAAGAAACAATTTGAGTGCTGTGGAAGTACAATCAGGATAGCAGAAGATCTAGCATCTTCTACATTAAGGGATCAAAGGGCATGGAATATGATATTGAGAAGTCAAAGGAGCTAGGATTAAAACCAAAAATCATCTTCCCAGCAAAACTGTGTATAATACTTTAGGGGAAAAAATGGTCATTCAGTGAAATAGAGGACTTTCAAGTATTCCTAATGAAAAGACCAGAGCTGAAAAGAAAATTTGCCTTTCAAACATAAGAATCAAGAGAAGCATGGAAAGGTGAACAGGAAAGAGAAATCATAAAAGATTTACTGAAGTTGAACTGTTTACATTCCTAAATGGAAAGATAATATTTGTAACTCTTGAAACTTTTCTCAGTATCTGGGTAGTTGGTGGGATCACACACATACACACAGAGACACACAGAGACACACAAGTGTGTGTGTGTGTGTGTGTGTGTGTGTGTGTGTGTGTGTGTGTGTGTAGAGAGAGAGAGTGAGAGAGCACATGATGAGTTGAATAGGAAGGGATCATATCTAAAAAAATAAAATTAAAGGGTGAGAGAGGAATATATTGGGAGATAAAAGGGAGAAATGGAATGGGGCAAATTATCTCTCATAAAAGAGTCAAGAAAAAGCCTTTTCAATGCAGGGAAAAAGGGGGGAGGGGAGAGGGAAAAAGTGAAGCTTACTGTCATCACATTTGGCTCAAGGAAGAAATAACATGCACACTCAATTTGTTATGAAAACCTGTCTTACAGTACAGGAAAGTAGGGGAGAAGGGGATAAGCAGGGTTGGGGTGATGATGGAAGGGAGGGCAAATGGGAGGAGGCAGCAATTAGAAGTAAACACTTTTGGGGAGGGACAATGTTAAAAGAAAGAATAGAAAAAATGGGGGACAGGGTAGGATGGAGGGAACTCTAGTTAGTCTTATGCAACATGACTATTATGGAAGTCATTTGCAAAACTACACATATCTAGCCTATATTGAATTGCTTGCTTTCTCAATGGGGATGGGTGGGGAGGGAGGAAAGAAGTTGGAACTCAAAGTTTTAGGAACAAATGTTGAGTATTGTTCATAAGAAATACAGGTAATGGGGTATAGAAATTTATCTTGCTCTACAGGACAAAAGAGAAGATGGGATACGGGAAGGGAAGGATGTTAGAAGGGAGGGCATATTGGTGGAAGGGGTAATCAGAATGCTTGACGTTTTGGAGTGGGGAGAGAGGAGAGATAGGGAGAAAATTTGGAACTCAAAATTTTGTGAAATTGAATGTTGAAAACTTAAAATAAATTAATTAATTAATATTTAAAAAAATAATTATCTGATAGTTTGATTGGTATGGCACTGAATAAGTAAATTAATTTAGGTAGAATCATCATTTTTATTATATTGGCTCAGCCTACCCATGAGCAACTGATGTTTTTCCACTTATTTAGATCTGACTTTATTTGTGTGAAAAGTGTTTTATAGTTGTATTCATATAGTCTCTGGGTTTGTTTTGGCAGGTAGACTCTCAGATATTTTATAGGGTCTACCTTAGCTTTAAATGGGATTTTTCTTTCTATCTCTTGCTGTTGGGCTTTGTTAGTAATGTATGGAAATGCAGATGATTTATTTGGGTTTATTTTGTAACCTACAACTTTGCCAAAGTTGTTTATTATTTCAAGTAGTTTCTTACTTGATTCTCTGGGTTTCTCACATCATCTGCAAGGATGATAACTTAGTTTCTTCTTTGCCTACTCTTTTCCTTTTCTTATTGCTACAGGTAGCAATTCTAATACCTAGACTAGGGTTAAGGCTAGTAGGAATGAAATTGAGAGGGTGGTTAGCTATACATGTATTTGAATAGAAACCAATGCTCATCAAATGAGGAATGATAGAATAAATTGCATTATATAAATGAGATGAAACATTACTTCAGCATAAGAAATAAGTAAAGCAGTGATTTCAAAAGACATGGACTTATATTAACTGAGGCAGAATGATATGACCAGAGGAACAAGTTATAGTATACCATCAATATTATTAAAAAAACAATTCTGAAGACTTATAGAAACCAATGAAACAGCCAGCTAACTCATCTCCATGCCTTCTTCAGTTTTTCTCCCTCCAATCAATCTAATACATCCTGCCTGAGGAATTATCCTGAAAACTCTGACTTGATTTTGTCACTCCATGATTCAGCTACCTCTGGTGCTCCTTCTCTACTGCTTCCAAGGCAAGTGCCTTACTTTTCATTTCCAACATTCAAGACTCTCCATAATGAGCCTATCCAAAATCACCGTCCACTATTGCCCTACATAGATCCTCGGCTCCATCTGGGGCTGTGTCTTCCTGCTGTCTCTTTTTGTTATTTTTTCCCATTAGTTCCATTTATACCTTTTCTGTAAGTGCAATGAAGTATCAAATTATGTGTTGACTTATTTTTAGATGGCTTTACCATGTTCTTTGTCAAATTTCTCTTCCTTTTTATTTTCTAAAATAGATATTGAAACAGGTTGCAATTATTTTCAGGATGTTCTATTTGCAAATATTTACAACAGGAGATGACAAACTATTTCAGAAAATGATTTCTCTTGTTTTTTGGATACAAGTGGAGACCAAATCCACCCTTTTTTTGTAGCTCCAAAAACTTGGGAGATCTCTTTCCTTTAAGGTACAATTACTTTCTCTCTCCTGCCTTTCTTCATAGAGGTACAATGAGAGGACCAATGAGTGAAGGCCTGCTGCTAAGTATGCACAATATGTCCTGTCTTGTAATTTGGTTTAGTCATATTTCAGTCGTGTCTGACTCTTTGTGACCCTATTTGGGGTTTCCTTGGCAGAGATACTGGAGTGGTTTGCCATGTCCTTCTCCAGTCCATTTTACAGATAAATAAACTGAGGCAAATAAGGTTAAGTGACTTGCTCAGGGTCACACAGTTAGTAAATATCTGAGGCCAGATTTGAACTCAGGAGGATGAGTTCCTGACTCTAAATCCAGGGCTCTATCAATTGTGACACCTAGCTGCCCTTTGCCTTGTAAGACCTCATACGACATTTTGTTGAACCTCCTTGCAACATTGGGTTCAGAACCATTTTGTGCTTTTCTCTGATTGATCTGTTGTCATGGCCAGCACTTTCATCAATTTATTCATCTATTGATAAATGAGTGTCTTTGCTAGGCTTGTTTTCAGAAAATATTCAATCTGATGCCAGGGTTGTACTACAAAAAATTTCCCAGATTTGTAGGACCTCTCAGAGCTTATGACCTGATGGGATAGCCTTTGACATCCCAGGGTCACCTTCTTATCATAAAGAATCATTAGAGGAGGACTTTGTGGAAAATTGAATAAATACTATGGTTTGATAGAATGCTACCTTCCATGCCTAGAATTCTTGCTCTCCCCAACTCTGCCTACTACCTTTCTTGGCTTCCTTGTAAGTCCTAACAATTCCTGTTTTCTACAAGAATCCTTTCCCAAGCTGTCTTAATTCTAGTGGCTTCTCTCTTTTAATAATTTCCTATTTTAATATTCATCTTAATTATTTCCTAATTTACTTTATTGTTTGTATATACCTGTTTGTTCTATCCCTCATTAGACTGTGATATCTTTGATGACAAGGACTGCTTTTTCCTCTTCTTACATCCCAGTACTTAGTACAGTGCCTGATAACTAGCAGGCTCATAAGAAATGTTTATTGACTCACTGACTGAAAGAAATAAAGAGAGAAATAAGCTCCAAAAGGAAAGAACCTTACAACAACTAGATTTCCAGACTACAAAATGAATTAACTGTCAAGATCTTATGTGTGTGTGTGTGTGTGTGAGGGGATGTGGTGAATTACTGTATTTGTTAGGTGACCCAGATGAAAATTAGATGAATGAAGGTATGAGATGTATAAGACAAGAGAAAGTGATATTTAAATCCCATTCCTATATGCAATAGGTGTGGAAATTTGTGTGAGGTTATACCTTAGTTTTTACATTAGGGAGAAGGCAAATGACAGTGTGTGCCCTAGTTGACATTGTTTAAGTATATCTCTTTGTTGCACAAATGGGAGTGCTCTCTGGTCAGGGGAAGTTATTGGGGCAGAGGAGTAACTCAAGTCATATTACGAAGCAGTAGGTGTCAAAGTGTGGTGTGGTGATTCCTAGGGTCTCCCAATGCTGGATTAGAGGCATTTTAAGATATTTCACAGTAATATCATCAAATGATTATCATAACACTATGATCTGGTAACTTAATAAATATAACCCACTTAAAAATTCTTTAGGGGGGACTCAAATATTTTTAAAAGAGTAAAGGGGTCCTGAAACCAAGAAATGAGAACCAATGCTATAGAGAATACTTTGTGACAAAATGCATTATTAAAATTTTAGAAAAAAATTGCCCAAATTAAAAAAAAGTACATCCAGATTAAGAAAAAAATGTAGTTAGAAAAAAAAAAACTTTGGTGTGAGCCTAGGAGCAGCAATCCTACATCTATCTCAGAACTTTCGCAGGCTGACCAGCTATCCCCCCAGCTACCCTCCAAAATGGCATCAACTGTCAAGGATCAGCTTATCTTGAATGTCCTAAAGGAGGACCAGGTTCCCCAGAACAAGATCACTGTTGTTGGGGTTGGTGCAGCTGGCATGGAATGTGCCATTAGCATCTTAACAAAGGAATTGGCTGATGAACTTGCCCTAGTTGATGTAATAGAAGAAAAACTAAAGGTAGAGATGATGGATTTCCGACCTGGCAGCCTTTTCCTCAAAAAGCCAAAGATTGTTTCTGGCAAAGACTACAGTGTGACTGCAAACTCAAAGCTGGTCATTGCTATGGTTGGGGCACGTCAACAAGAGGAAGAAAGTCGTCTTAATTTGGTCCAACGTAACGTGAATATCTTTAAATTCATCACTCCCAATATTGTTAAATACAGCCCTAATTGCAAACTGCTTATTGTTTCCAATCCAGTGGATATTTTGACATATGTGGCCTGGAAGCTAAGTGATTTTCCTAAACACCGTGTTATTGGAAGTGGTTGCAATCTGGATTCTGCCCGTTTCTGTTACCTAATGGGGGAGAGACTTGGTGTCCATTCTTTAAGTTGTCATGGATGGGTCCTTGGGGAACATGGAGACTCCACTGTTCCTGTGTGGAGCGGTGTGAATCTTGCTGGTGTGTCTCTAAAGAACCTTCATCCTTCTTTGGGAACTGATGCTGATGAAGAAAATTGGAAAGATGTTCATAAACAGGTGGTTGAAAGTGCTTATGAGGTAATCAAACTGAAGGGCTACACTTCCTGGGCCATTGGCTTATCTGCGGCAGATCTGGCAGAAAGCATTATGAAGAATCTTAGGAGAGTGCATCCAATTTCCACCAAGATTAAGGGCCTATATGGCATTAAAGAGGATGTCTTTCTTGGTGTCCCATGTGTCTTGGGGTAGAATGGCATTTCAGATGCGGTGAAGGTCAACCTGAATCCAGAGGAGGAGAGCTGTTTAAAGAAGAGCGCAGATACTCTTTGGGGAATCCAGAAGGAGCTGCAATTTTAAAGCCTTT
This sequence comes from Notamacropus eugenii, assembly GCF_028372415.1. Classification (NCBI taxonomy): domain Eukaryota; kingdom Metazoa; phylum Chordata; class Mammalia; order Diprotodontia; family Macropodidae; genus Notamacropus; species Notamacropus eugenii. The sequence continues at coordinate 482,551,947 of NC_092873.1, forward strand.
GAATGTGCTGCCATAAAGAGAACAGGGCAGGGGTTGATGGGTTACATATGATCTGCTTCTCAGATAGACCAAATCCTTCCTCTGATTAGTGACTAAACACCAGAAGTGTAAAACCTGTGAACATACTCTAGTTTCTTCCTAAAGTTAGAAATGGGGAATAGAACCCTGTTGTAGTTTGCATATGATGTTGAATATGACCTGTATAGTCTCAGTAGTTGGTGTCAAGCAGAGCCAGTGCCCCACAGGTATATAAACTACCTGCTTTGTATGTAGGTGCTACAAGTTCCCTTAGGTCCAGCAGACAACACTCCTGGATACAAAACACCATACAGTAGTAATTCTTTATTGATGCATTGACTTTGCCTTAAACCTCTCTGAAAAATAATCCAACTTCAAAAATCTGTAGGGGATTGTCATAAATCTGTAGCATTAAGAGCCATTCCCTTACAGGTAAAGGTGAAATGATGTAAAGAGTATTCATTCAAAAGAAGAAAGCAAATTGGCAACCATTTTGAAAAATGTTCGAAATTACAAATAATCAGAGAAATGACACTTAAAATGCTTTTCCACTATTATTTTCCCCTGTAGGATTAGCAAAGATTAGGGACAAATACATAATGTGTTTTGAGTCAGAGTTTGACCAACAGCTCTATCACTACCTGTGGGGCTTTGGTGGCTGTTTCACTACACTGGGCCTCAGTTGGCTCATCTGGACATTCAAGGTGTTGTACTAAATTACCTTCAAGTTTCTTTCTAGATCTAGTTCTATGATCCTGTTATTACATGATCCAAGACTCAGGAGAAAAAGAAATAGATCTATCCACCTACCAATTTATGGACCTTCAGACCTCTTTTAAACTATCCCTCGTGAACATTGAATTCAAAGCTGGACAAGGGTCCTAGTGGATATCTAAAAGGAAGGAAAAAGAAAGTAGGAATGGTTTGTCTGGTCAGACGATATGTAGAAATAAAAAAATGGGCTGATTTGCTCACCAGCATTAATTCTAGCTGAGAAAATGTGAAATAATCATTGAAATTGTTTCAAGCCCTAACAAGAGAGATGAAGTTATCTACAAAAGTAGGAGAGCTAATACAGAATCCTAAAGTATAAGGTTTGAGGAGGAAATGTCCCTACATATCATATCGAACTCAGAGCGTCTTAAACTGTGGGTTTTCAACCCTATATGGGGTTGTGAAAAATTTGGCAAGAGTAAAAGGTTTCAGAATGTACAATGATCCAAAATTAATAAAAAATCAAACCTATAATGAATCTGAGGTCTTTCTGGGAACATTTTACCGTGTTGTAACCTTGGTCTGAACATAAAGCATGTGCACTTCTCAATGTACATGCCCTCAGGCTAACAACCCTAACAAAAGCTGCCCGAACTTGGAAAGGGGTCACAAATGGAAAAATGTTTAAGAAGCCCTGATCAACCCTGTCATTTTAGAGATGAGAAAACCAAGGACCAGGAAAGTTAAACCACTTGTCAGAAATACTAAAACAGAAAGTGGCAGAGGGATGATTATATAATGTGTTGTATTCAAAGTCAAACAATCTTGGTCAGGGGTGTACTAGTAAATATTTAACAACCAGTTTTCTGAAAATAAAGTGTATATATATAGGACATACTTTTAAGTTTAATCTACATCATTAGCATTTTCTCCATTACTCTAAGTCTAGACAATCAACAAAACAATGAATCAAGCCTTGATTTGCAGCAATTATTGATTTTAGAGGTGTAAATGCTCCCATTGAATATTTAATAGTATAGTCTCTGGAGCTCATTTGAGTTGGTTCCAACCCATCTCTGAAATCTTGGTTCAGATTACTTCTCTTTTACTTGCTATCAAAGGAAGAACAATATAAAGGCTTTGGAGTTAGCGAGTCTGAATTTAAATCTTGCCTCTGTTACTAAACTATTTATTTGATTCTGGGTGTCACTAGATTTTCTGAGCTTTTGCTCCTCATTTGAAAAATTGGGGGATTGGAATTGGGGTGATTCTTTCTAGCAAAAAATAGTGTGATCCAACCTATCCGATTTGTGGCAAGTCATTTAATCCTTTGAACCTCAATTTCCTCATTAATTAAAAAAGGGAGACTGGACTAGATGACCTCCAATGTCTCTTCCAACTCTGTCTATGATCCATATATTAATTTCTTTGTACTATGCCATGCAACTTAATGCTCATAGTCACCTCTTTCAGTTCTGAAACTAGTTGTTTGACCTTAGACAAGTACTTTACATTCTTGTGTCTCAGTTTTCTTATATGTAAAATTAGTAAATTTAGACTACCTTTCCTCCCATTATGAGTTTTACAGTTATGACTCGTTGAAAAAGAAGGGGAATAGTTTGCTACTATATGTCACCCTGCTTCCCATTCCAGTGCTGAACAAATGCAGAGTTAAATTAATATTATTGTAGTAGATGTCCATGGATTTACCAGCAAAATCCTTAGAGGGCAAAAAGGGTTTTTAAGAAATGAAAATTACACTGGATCTAACAAGAGGCATCATATGAGACAATTTTCTGTTTATTCTTGCTATTTAACTTATTTCTGTTTCTATTTCCTTTGCTCCTAGAATAAAATCTTGACCCTATAGTTTTCCATTAAAAGTCTAAATATTTTTGGTTCAAGAATCCTTCAGGGTATTGTACATGAGTCACTAAATAGAATTATTTGGAGCATTTTATCAGGACCTTTTAGCTACATGACCACTAGGAATGCTGGTGGTCCTTAAAATGGAATGAGGTGCTCAGAGAACAAGCTGCTGCCTGATAAATGACACTGAACTAAAGTCAGTGTCACCACAGTAGATCTAGACCTGCTATGTGCAAAACTAGAGCTTCTGCCTGTAAGAAACTTGCTCAGGCACTTAGCAAATACTTTTTGGGTAAGCCCATTGAATTGAATACAAGAAAGAAGGAGGCACAGACCCTGCCCTCATGGACCTGATAATCTAATGGTCAAAATGAGATAAATGCACATGAAATTAGTAGTAACAAAGCAAGGCAAGAAATAAAACTGTCAACAGACAGCATCAAACATGAGGGATATGGGAATAAGAATTAACGACTAGAAGCATGGAAAGAAGTTTCTAGTGGAGTGCTATAGAGACTTATCCTTGGTCTCATGCCCTTCAACATTTTTAATGATTTCCAAAAAGTATAGATGGAATGTTTATCAAATTTTTGGATGCCCCAAAGTTGAGAAGGATTTTTCACTTGACTTATTGACTTGATATTTACTATATCAGATGATGGAATCAGGATCCAAAAATGATCTAGACTGGCTAAATGATCGATCTAATTTAATGAGGTGAAATTTATTAGTGTTAAGAACAGAGTCCTACCATTGGGCTTACAAAATACAGTTACAAGATAGGAGAAGTGCCACTAGACAACACTTGTGCGAAAACAATTTTTTTAGTGGACTATATACTTAACAGCATAATACTGAAGGTCAAAACAAACAAACAATAACAACAAAAACCCAACAAAATCTTAAGGCAAAGTTAGGCTGCATTAAGATAGGCAGGAAGTCCAGAATGAGAGTGCCAACTGTCCCACTTTACTTGGCTCTAGCCAGACCTCATCTGGAAAATTGTGCTCAGTTCTGGACACCACATTTTAGGAGGGCTTTGGACAAAATGGAACATGCTCAAAGGAGGTCAGTCAAGATGATGAAAAGCCTGAAATCTTTGCCACAGAAATTTAGATTAAAGGAGTGGGAGATGCCTAAATGCTTACACTGGAAGAGAGAAGAATTGGAGTGGGGGTGGACGGCAGAGCCTTACAAATGTCTTAAAGCATTTGAAAATCTGTCATGCAAAAGAGGAACTGGATTTGGTCTGAGACTACATCTAAGACAGTCTACTGAGATTCCCTTCATGTTGAATTAGACATCTTCAGTGAGATAATTGGATGACAAATAAATGATAATAATGATGATGATGGTGGTGGCATTGATGATGACAATGGTAATGATATTAGCTAAATTTACAAAGTACCTACTGTGTTGAGTGCTTAACAAATATTACCTTATTTGATTCTCACAACAACCCTGGAAGGCAGATGCTATTATTATCTGCATTGTATATATGAAAAAAATAAGACAGAAATTAAGCGACTAGCCCAAGGTCATATAAATAGATAAGTTCCTGAGGCTTGATTTGAACTAATATCTTCCTGACCCCAGGCCCAGCACTCTATTCACTCAGATACTTGGCTATCCTACTGCACAGAGAAGTATGTCTCAGTCTAAGACTTTTATCAAAAAATGGTTAGGAGTAAAGAGTCCAGAAATGTAGGTATGATTTGCCAATAATAAGCAATGAAGATGGCAGGCTATGGAGCCAATAACACAAAAAACTCAATCCATAATACCCTTCTTCCCTTCCCACACCATGATACATCAATCAAGACATAGGTAACATTTTTATCAAGTGTTCAGATCACACAAAGAAGGCACAGATAGCTAACACACTGAGTGCCAGGGCAAGAACCCAAAATGGTTTTGAAAAACTAGAGAACAGGACAAATTCTAATAAAGATCCAATTCAGTAGGGACAAATGTAAAGTTTTATACTTGGGGTCAAAAAATCAACATCATGTGTACAAGGCAAATGATGTGGGTTTTCTGAAATAGACCTGAAGGTTTTTGAACACTTCAAGTCAAATAGGACTTAACACTATAATGTGACAGCCAAAACATGAATGAAATATTCGGCTACATAAAGAAGAATAACAGAGTTAAAAGGGATTAAGAAAAAGTCTCGACTCCAGGTTCAGTACTCTTTCTCCTAAACCACGCAGCCTCTGGGTGCGTCTGAAGTATTCGGGGGACAATGAATGGAGCACCTTGCATAGAACAGTTTTACTTTAGAGAGCAGTGGGAGACAAAGCAGGGTACGTGGATACAGTACAGATTGTGGAGGACCTCTAGGGCCAGGCTGAGGTGAAATATTTGAATATTCGGTATCATTCGCATTTACCATTTCTAGGATACATCTATACATACTTATGTAGACACACACACACACACACATATTTCTTTTAGCCATTGTTTGTGATTTCTAGCACTCATTCATTCTACATCCTAAGATTCTCTTTGGTAAATAAATGAGGGGAAATGGAGGTTGATGAAACTAAAGGAGCTAGAATTTTGAGTTCTTGTTTCCACAGAGAGGACTCTAAAGCTCTGTTATTTTCTAGTATCATTAAGGGACTTCTATTTTACTTTTTGCTTTGTCATCCATATTCTTCAGAAGGTCCCCTCTCCACTTTCAACATCATGAACCTTTGTGGCTGTTGTTCTGTTGGGTTTGGTCATGTCTGACTCTTGTGACCCCATTTGGAATTTTCTTGGCAAAGATACTGGAGTGGTTGCCATTTCCTTCTCCATCTCATTTTACAGATGAGGAAACTGAGGTAAACAAGGTGAAGTGACTTGCCCATGGCCACATAGGTAGTAAGTGTCTCAGATCAGATTTAATCTCACAAAGATAACTCTTACTGATTCCAGGGTCAACATGTGCCAGGTCTAGTGGCATAACATTCAAAGACAGTCAATAGCAACGAGGACGTTTTGAAAGTTTTTTAAAAGTTTTGTTTAGTCATATAGAAGAAAATAAAGTTAGGTTAAAATATTTCTAAAATAGTTTCAACACAAGAATGTACGGCATGAGTATACACTCATGTTTGCATATATGGCATGTATGTATTTGTATATGCATAATATATGTTTGTGTGTATCAGAATATATGACATTTTGAATTGTGCATAAGTATAAACCCAAAGTGGATGGTTTGCAAGTATTTTTGTAGGTCTCTGTTACTATGTGAATTACATACATGTGTGGATCCTTATGGGCATGTTCAAGATTGGAAGAAAAAGGGAGGAATAATCAATTAATCAACCAGTATTCATGAAGTGCCTACTGTGCCAGATACCGTTCTAGGCCCTTGGGATATAAATACAATGAATGAACTAATCTACTCCCAAGGGGTAAGTAGGGAAGACCAGAGGGATCAGACACTCTGGCCCACTACAGTTGACCCATAGTACTCCCAAATGTAGTAGGAACCAGATGAAAATGTAATTGAAAACTATTTTTAAAAATAATTGAAAATACAATAAAACAGATAATATTAGTATGTGGTTCTCTAGCATCCTTATGTACTGTTTACTGACCCCTGTTTCTATTTGAGTTTGACATTACTCAGGAAAACCACACTTATATAAGGGTACATGGAATAAGTAAAAGGAGAATAAATACAAGTTAAAATCAAATAGTTAAATACAAGGGAATTTGGGGAAGAGGGACAGGAAATATGCAGTATGTATGACAGAGAAGTTGAGAAAAAGAGAATGGGGGGGTCACATAAGATTAATTTAATAATGATCCACTTTAAAGGGTCAGACTGACAAGATGTGAGTTCAGTCTTCATGATTGGATTCCACTCAGGAAAGTAACACAATCAGAGCCCACCTTCACAGTCTCCTCCTCACTTACAGGGCTGATTGAAACATGGTCACTGATGTAAATGAAAAGTTTGATGTTTTTTCAATCTCTGTGGCAGTGCTGGCACAAAATTCTCTGGTCAGATCTGCAAAAAAAGTGCATTTGTGTGGGTATATTTTTAGTGCATGTGTGTGTATGTGTGTGTGTGTGTGTGTATGTGTGTTTTCTTTCAAAGCTAGCAGTGAAAGGCCAAGTAAAGCCCTACAAGGCAACATAAATGATTTAAGACCCAACGATTTTGCCAGGGAAACGTTAAGGACGGAGTCTAATCCTTTAATCTAACCCCAGTCCCTTTAAAAGCTTTAAGCTAGGAGTTGACTCAGCATGTCAGTGCCAAGAAGATCCATTGACCCTGAGTTCAGTGCTGAGAAATTGAGAAATGTTCTTTTTAATGTCTATTCAATAAATACAGCATCCACCTTGCGATGGGCTGAGCAATCCACTTCAAATCCATTACAGGATGTTCTCGCCAACTGACAAGTTGTCCTGAGACAATAGTGACCATGAGATGAGGTTAACCCTTCCTGCGGTGTATAAATCTTCACTGCAGCCAGCCTCTGGCTCTCAGGAGTCCTTGGAAAACAGGAGATATTTGAATTGATGAGAAATCACAGAGATACTCATTTCCTGCCCATGCCAAGGTGAGATGCATAGGCACACAATACACACACACACACACACACACATACACACACATGCACAACACACACACAGCTTCCTGGTACTGAGCAACACGGTGTATTTGAAAAAAAATCAGCTCTTAAACTATACATAAATCCTTAGCTGACAGAGACGCATCCACTCTCTGATCTCATTAGGAATGGGCTACACCAAATTTCTGTACATTTGTTTGCTTTTCAACCTGTGGTAGACTGCTGATGTTGGTCAATGTGACCTAGAAATTTCTAAACAGAAGGATGGTTATGAAGGTACAGCCAAGCCTGAGGCCTAATGCTTTCTTCTACTTTGTATGATAATGATATTAGCTTTTATGGCACCATTTTCCCTACGACTTCAAAGGCCCATGTAATGCTCATTGATTGAATTATATGTGTGAGTGTGTGTGTATAAACATACACACATACATACACACATTATCTATCTATCTATCTATCTATCTATCTATCTATCTATCTATCTATCTATCTATCTATCATCTATCTATCGACAGGTGCAGTGAATTGAAAAGCAATGGAATTCCATGTAGATAGATGAGTAGATATAGAACACACATATAGATCTATCTATCTATCTATCTATGTATCCATCCACCCATCCATCATCCATCCATCCATCCTTCCATCTATCCATCTATGTATGTATGTATGTATGTATGTATGTATGTATGTATGTATGTATCCATCCATCCATCCATCCACCTACCATCTATCCAATTCCGTTGCCTTGCCTTACACAAACTTCTATTGTTTCCTCATTGCTGAAGTTTACCCTACTCAATGACTGCCCATATGGCTTAAAAATAGATGTTTGAAGATGTTTGTAGACTCAACTTTAGACTATTTAGGAGAAGCCTGTAGAAACACTCCTAAAGAATACAATATGTTTTATACTCATATAGCTGGATTCTCTTCTTTTGGTTTGGTCAGGGACTAGCCATAGACCCCACTGGACTCTGTAAGGCAGATTTATGCCTTCTAGAAGGACAAAGTACCTTTAATGCACAGATTTTCTCCATTGAGAATGTGGCCTCTGGGGATGGGGAGAAGGAGCGCCATGACAATATCACTAGGATAATTATAATAACAGCAATGCTATTAATAATTTAATTCATCTCTCTAGAATGCTTTATTATTCCAAAGCAATGTCTCTAAATCATTTGTTTAGATATAAGTCAGACTAGATATCTGTTGATGTCCCTTCCAACCAAGATCCTGGGATTCTGGGATTCCTCATACAGCCTTGGATATTTGAAGTCTTATGACATCCCTCCTTTTTAAAGAAAAGGAAATTGAGGCTCATAGAGGTTGTATTTTTTTCAGTCTCTCAATTCTTACCCAATGTCATCTGACTGAGTCTGGGGGAGGGCGGTTCTTTCCCTTGACCCAACCCTTACTCTCCCTTCTATTCCCCACCCCTATCTGTTTGGGGCAGTGTTGGTACAGTGTTAGAACACCTTTGCCTCAAATGGAGCTTGTTTGACTATATGTAGGGGAAAGAGTGATTTCTCCTCTTGCTTTGTGACCCTCATCTAAATAATTTTTGTTTGTGTGGGAGCTTATTCACTTGTGATGGTTCTCTCCTTTGTAAAAGGCACTGTTGGCTTTATTTTCTCATTCACTGTCACCCTGTGAGAGATGTAGGAGTTGATTAAATTCAACTCCCAGAAAGGGAAAACAATTTGTCCAAGGTCTCACAGCAAGTCAGTGAAAACTCCACAAAAGAAGAATCTACTTCTGATTCTTAGTGCAGGACCCTGTCCCTTAGACAATGTTTCTACTTAGGAAATCTAATGTTATGTTGATTTGATGCCAAAAGGTCCAGACACAAAGTGAAAAATTCACTCAGCCACCTAGATGTATGGTCTATATGAGGGCTAATATTTGGTGCTTTCAAACATCTGCATATTTGAAATGATATATTTTGACAGTCTACAGATATATAAGAAAACTCTTTTGTTAAAAGAACTCAAAGGCAGAGATTTGGAGAGCTGACCATGGTGTGCCTTCTGTTCTAAGATGAAACTCTTTATATTAAAGGCCTAGCAAATTTTCCCTAGTTGGTGAGATTTCAGGATATTTCCCCTGATGGGTCCTGCCTATTATAAATTGTTTGACAACCTGGTATAAGAGGCTGGGCAGGCCTCGATGGGAGTTAGCTTTCTTTCAGTATTGGATTCCAGCCTGAGCATTGACATTCCAAAATTGATACTCTGCCACCATAAGCGACTGTAACAATCTTTATTTTATCTGTGGCTTTTGCTCTGAGGCTTTGGTTTAGCCCCCACAGGGTTACCATGATAATCAACACCTCTAATTAGCACTTAGAAATGTCTGGCTCCCAAGGCGGTCATTAGAAGACAGGCTTGGTGTGCAAGATAATATTGGAGCCTTTGCATTTTTGGAGCAAAATCTTCCTCCTGGGTCTGTGTCATGAATCCTGCTTCCAACATGGGCTTGGCTGGTGGGGGGCCTTTCCTCCTCCTCCCCTCTTCCTCCCTATATTCTCCCCACCTCCACCTCATTTAAGGAGACCTGAAATCAAGAGATGAGGCTTGCCTGGTCCTTGGGGGAAGCTGGAAATTAAGTATGTATCTTAATGTCCTTTTTCCAGAGCATTAGATGCAGGATCCCACTTTTGGACTCTGACGCTTGAGACTAAGCTCTGCATGTGACCTAGCAGAATAAAGAAAGTAATAAGTCCTTCTCACCCCTTCTCTATCTGGTGCTCAAATTTTCCTTTTATAATTGGGATGACAGCAGTTGATGGTCACTGCACCATCTGAATGGCTATCTGGAGTGTGGGACCAGGAGGTAGGAAGACCTGAGTTCAGATTCTACCTGAGACACTAGCTGCATGACCCTGGACAAGTCACTTCACATCTCTTGGCCTCAGTTTCCTCATTTGTAAAGTATCAATAACAATATCACCTATCTCCCTGCGTTATTATAGGGGTCAAATGAGACAAAATTTGTAACATACTGAACACAATGTCTCACCAAGTGTAGGCACTATATAAATGCTAGCGATGATGATGATGACGATGATGATGATGATGACGATGATGATGACGATGATGATGATGATGATGATGATGATGATGATGATGATGATGATATAAGAGGTATTAGAGGGAGCCCTCCAAACACCGTTTTTTGTGGGGAATAGAGGACTCCAAGACACTGGGTGTTAAGGGCTTCTCCTAAGCAGGCTAATTGCTTAAGAAGGAATGAACAAATGAATGAATGAAGCATTTATTAAATACTTACTATGTGCAAAGTACTGTCCTTATTCTCCTTGAACCCACAGAAAATTAAATATAAGCTAGCGCTGATCACAATTTATTACTATCATTGTTCCTTTTGTGGTTATTAATATGACCACAACTCTTGGGCAATGAGAATGTATTACTTTGCCCAAGCCTGGCCTCTGTCAATACCACACACTCCTTCCTCAGACATTCTCTCCTCATGGAGGAAAAATCTGGGACCTGGTTATTGTGTCTCAGGTTCAGTCTCCTGAGCTCCCCTTTTAGGGCAAGTGTGTCTCTGGAGGACCAGGGCAAATACAAGAGCCAGGTAAGAAGGGAGAGGCATCAGGGGAGACAAGTTCTACAAGACTAGGGCCTCTTTTCTCTAGCTACACCCAGGTTGTCACAGGTAGAAGAGTAGTATAGCTAGTATGGGAGTGGCAATAGTGAGCCAGCTTTGGGCAAAATTATGATTAAAGCAAAGACCAAGGAATATCTTGAAAGGAACGTGTTCTAGGAGGCAGAACTCTTGGGTTCTAGTCCTCCTTCAGGCAGAGACCAGATGAGTGATCAGAGGCATCATATAACTGTGCTAGATCTTGTATGAAATGAGGATGATAATTATAGTGGAGGTATCATAATATAATGAGAACAGACTTGGATCTGGAGTGAGAACACAGGATATCAAATCCCAACTCTGTCTAGGATCAAGTTATTTGATTTCTTTGGTTAAGTTTCTTCGTCTGTGAAATGAGAGGGTTGGGTTAGATGACCTCTGAGGTCCTTTTCAGTTTCAAATTGATAATTCTATGATGTTATCCAAAGCTAGGGTGCTTTAGAGAAGAAGGGTCAAACATATCACCAGCACTCCCAAGTGTAGCTGAACCAGATAAAAATGACATTGAAAATATTTAACAAAATAAATATACAATAGATCATAGATAATGTCATTATGTGGTTTTCAAAGTCAATATGTCCCCACAGGGATCCTTATGCACAGTTAAGTGGCTCCTTTTTCCAATGTCACTTTCTTTTAGTTCATTTAATTTAACATATTATTAGTACCTTTTGTGTGACAGGCAGTGTGATAGGTGCAAAGTACTAAGACAAGATGAAATGGTTCTTGTCCTAAAGAAAGTTACATGTGCACATAGCTGAAAAGTACAAAGTAATTTTTAGGTGAAAAACTCTAGTTTAATATGGAAGGCAGATTGTTAACAATAGAACACAGATTCCAGTGGGTATATTGGAAATGTAGGATGAGAAGGATAGGGCCGCCAAAGAGATGGAAGTAAAATGGAATATTGGTGGGAAGGACTTTTGTTATATAGGCATCTTACTTAATTTTTTTTATGGTGAGTATTAGGGACAGGGAGACAGAATGTAAGGAGAGTCTCCTGTATTACTGCCACTTTTCTTTCCTTCCCATATAATAGTGAGGGCCATTCTACCATTCATCCCTCCTGCCCATAGACACCTAGATATCCCCAAAATGTTCCTGCCACATTGCAGGTATCTAAATGCCAAAGGCCAAAGGAATCTAATAATTTTCGACTTCATGCATATCAAACTTTTCTGTGCCTTGGGCTCTCTTGGATCAGAAAAGAGGTGGAAAGGGTGGATTTGGGGATGTTTGCCTTTCCTTGAGGAAGCAATTAGGCAGTGTAAGAAGAAGGGAATTTTTTTTTTCCCATAGAAGGATTCACTCTTGCTTCAATGCTTGATTTGTCTGTGCGACCAGGATGAATCCTGTTCGGTCTATTTACTCGATATTTACCCAAGTCTACGATCAACAAGAAAACACATCTCAGCATCTCACTTGGCAAGAGGAAGAATTGGCGCAGACTGCAGCTGTCATATTTATTTCGGTGGCAAAGCAGGTCAGGAAAATTGATAAAATTAATCATACAAACTAGTGAACACCAGGAGAGAGAAAGCATGCAAGGAGGAGGACTTGCTCCATTCTGAGCTGCACCTGCCTTTAGTTCTTCTAATGGAATCTTTGCAACCAGCTGATGAAAGTCAGGGTGATCTACACTAGAGTGCAGGGGGGAAAAGTTTAAGGTGAAATTTGAGCAGGAAAGGTGGTATGGGGCACATCACAGTATTGAAAATCTATTAAGCTCCCTTAGACAGCATAAAATCCATCTCCAGATGTCCCAGTGTGCGAAGCAGTTTAGCTCATAGCACTATCTCAGCCCTCTCACTACTGCAGGGTGGTGTAACAGAAGCTATACTGGATCTTGAACCCCAGCTCTGACATCTACTGAAAGAGTGTTCATGAGTCCATCATGTAACCTTTTTCAAGACTCAGTTTTCTCATCTGTTAAAGGGATATTGATACTTATACCAAGTGAGAGTCACGATGATGATGGCCTATATCTGAGAATCCCAGTGTTTCATTTGTTCCCTATAGTCTTACAAAATTGCTTGGAATACTGAGAGTTTACATGACTTGTCCATGGAGTCATAGCTAGTAGACATCAGAGGCTTCTAAGTCATTACCTTACCTCTTATTTCTGAAATAGGATCAAACTGATTATGACAATTTCAGCAAAATCTCTTTTTATTAATAGCATTCCTTTTCTTGTTATTTTCTTGTGGTTAACTAGGAAGGTATAACAATTAAGGTCAAATTCAGTACAGAATGCATGAGAAAGAAAAAAACTTTTAAAATTAATTAATTTAATGGAGTAAAACAAGAATTTCTGTAATATAATAAAAAGATGATTGCATATAAAACCATAAATCCATTGTGTACAACTTGCTATTCTTTTAAAGTACACAAGTTATTATGTATATTTCTTTTGTCCCCCTTTTCTTTTCCTTCTCCCCCTGTCCCTGCCCCAGTGACGGCTACTGCTAGACACAAATAAGTGTATCTAGACATAAAACTATTCTTTATATACTTCTATTTATCAATTCTTTTTTCTGGAATCAGATAACGTCTTTTCTTATATGTCCTTTATAGTTAATTTGGGTATTTATGATAGGCAAAATTACTTATTTGCTCAAAGTCACTGTTAAAACAATATTGTTACTACTGTATATTGGTTCTACTAATTTCACTCATTGTTTCATGCAAAGCTTTCCATGTTTTTCTAAGATCACATGAAAAAAATTTTATGATGATTCATTTCCACCTATGCACCTGGAGTTCCAAGGTTTAAGGATAGTCTCCTCTTCCTTGTTCATCTTCTCTTCTCTTCCTCTTTTCTTCTTTCTTCTTCTTGTGTTCTTCCTTTTCCTCCTTTTCCTCCTCCTCCTCCTCCTTTATCATCATTACCATCATCATCATCATACCAAGAAAGTTTACAGAATTCAGGAATAGATTCTGTCTGACAAGTAATTTTATATTGTAAATAAAATGAAACCCATTCACCCATTTTGGATGATAAGCAAAGAGAACAAGAGGATGGATAGAGTGATCTTTGAGGTTATAAAATGTATTTCCTTCTTGGAAGAATTAAATTTCAAAAATGTTCAAGACCCATATTATGACCAAAATTATACATTGATCCTAAAAATAATTCTTTCAGGAGCTTTCATTCAGGCATTCATAGTCAAAACCAATATGAGAATAAAAAGTAACTGTTAAAATATTGAAGGCTTGAAATGCTCACTAAACTATTAGAATAATTTTTTGGAATAAAATAACTATTTTGTCATATAATTACCCCAACTGCTTGTGTAGGGTTTGACTTTGAGAATCATACAGTTTTAGAGCTGCTTTTGGGATGGAGATATCTGTCAAGTATTGGGGGGTTTAGTCATAAATCTCTTCTGTCTTCTGGGAAATTTTCCAGGTGGACTTTAAGGCTGGTTATTGAATCGGAGATGCTACTGGAGGGTCTGTCCAGTTTGCCTACAGTCATCTTAACTACTCATAAGTAGAGAAAGTAATATTTACATGGTTCTAAGATATGACTAGGCTGGATTACATAGGTGACCTGCATTGACCTATGTTTTGGTTCCCATTTAACTATGTACTTATATAAATATGAGGGCTCAGGAGAAGAAAGTGAGACTGGTGACCTTGCATAGCCCTGCCTCACTCAAATCAAGTCAGTTGCAAGTCAAGTCATCATCTCGATGTCATGGTTCTCTTCAAGAATGAAAGACAAACACAACCTGTGAGTGAATAGCTCCTCTCCACCTCCTCCTTCTCCTCCTTCTCTGAATCCTCCTCTTCCTCCTCTCCTATTCTCTGGTGTTCTACCCAGGGGAAGGTACACTCCATGCCCAAAGCTCCCTTTGTTGCTCTGGGTTTACTGGCTATACTTCTTGCTCAAAGATCAAGCCTTAAACCCAATTCACTCTGGAGCTCATAGACTGAACAATAAGTCCCCACCCATCTAGCACAGAGTGATTGTAATTACTAAATAGTACTTGTTTCTCTTTTACCCAGGAACTCTGAGGGTCTTCCCCTTCCACTTTGATTTTTTTTTTTTTTGATTAAGTGGGCCATCGCTTGAGTAACTACTTAAAAAAGCCTGTTCATTGAATGGGTGTATCTCACTTGAAGTGAGAATGTAATAAGGCCTTAGCCTGAAAAGGCCAGGGTCTCCCATTGCATCCTGGGCTGTCTCCAGTCATCTTGACGAATATCAGGCCACTGGACCCAGATTACTCAGGAAAAGAAAGTGAGGTTGGTGACCTTGCACAGCCATCTCTCACTCAAATCAAAGTCAGCTGCAAGTCATGTCATCCTCTTGATGTCATGGTCCTCTTCGAGAACAAGGACAAACACAACAACAATACAGACGTGACCAAGTAATCCATTTTTTTAAATTCAATTAGCACGTATGAGGTGACAATGAAAAGAGTGTCATTTGCCTTAAAAGTTGAATCTAGGATAATAGAATTCTTAAATCCAACTAGTTTATTCTGTCTCCTAGTGTTTCTTTGGCTATTTATAATGGAAAGTGTTTGAGGTTTGGTTTCTCGAAGTCCTTTGAAAGAAGCTGAGACCTGCCTTCCTCTGTCACCCATAAAAAAATAAAACAGACCATCACATCTCATGGGCCTACCAAAATAGTACTTGGTTGATTGATTGAAAAAAGTTTAGGGGGAGTTAAATGAATCCAGGATTTATGTTGCTTTTCTGATACTTCCAGCTCTGAGACAATCAGGAGCATGTTTCTGTATGAACTTGAGACTTTAAAAATTTATTTCAATTGCTCTACTCATCCCTAGTCCAACTTTGGCCCAGTAACAAGGCTCAAATCCCCTTGAAGCTGGGGAACTGTGGAAAGGGGAGCCAATTGGAAAGGAGCATTTCCTTTGGGTTCTCAGGGATTCTTCAGCTCCCTTGATTCTAGTGCCATAACCTCTCTCTGCAGACTGGGCCCCCTCACTTTCTCCAAGATGTTGCATTTTGGTTGCCAGGCAACACTAACAAGACCAGTCCTCATCCCGCAGTTAGACATCAGCTGCTGTCATCACATTTTAAGTTATTATTACTATTTAACAAAACAATGGCCATAGCCTGTGTTGCTCACAGTGGGGGTCTCTCTCTGGAGAAAGTGGTCATGTAGATTTCCTGGGAAACTAATTTATTTTATTTTCTTAAAACAAATCACAGTTAAGCATGGAAAATAAGGAAAAAGCCTAGGATGGGTTATAAGTAGATGTGATATCAAATTGATGAAAATCCACTACCCAGGCAGTAGTAAACGGATAGATAATCAGGATGTGTAAATTGTACATAGGCATGGAGCAAGAAGATACTGTTTTGTGTGTATGTATTTGTCTGACAATCAGTAAGGCTGCTGGTGTTTTGTTGTTAATATGTTACTGAGTTGGACTGGCATACAATTTTATAGCACCATACCAAAATTTCAGTCTAAAGAAAAGAGAGCATATACCATGTCTACAATGGAATATTATTTTAAGCCTTAGAATAGAATACTTTCTACTCCATATAAAATTTCTTATCAGGAAAGCACTTTATATATAGTAGATCATCAGCAAGCATTTCCCAACTTGACTTGTTGATTTAGTGTACTTCTCCCTTGTATTTAGGGATAGAGGATAGAAATCGATCAATCCATCAATTGGATTGTAATTATCCACCTGTAATTTCTGCTCCCCACCTTTTTTAAGGATCTATTTACGTCTTACATTTTGTTTTTATACTGAGCTTCCTAATATAACTGTGCCTTTCCCATAGAACCTACCCAAGAAATAAAGAAAAAAAAAACAGGCAACAACAACTGATATAATCACCTGAATTTCCCACCTCTGTATCAAAAAGAGGTAAATGATAAATCTGTCCTCTGGAACCAAGGTTTGCCATTGTATTTAATATGAGTTAAGATCCTTTCATGTTTTTACTTTACATTATTGTAGTCAATTTATATCTGTTATTCCATTTCTGCTTTCTTTACTTCTTGTCAGTTCACATCTTTCCCATTTCTCTGAATTTCTCATATACCATTTCTTACAGTGTGATAATATTATCTTACAACATATAACCATAATTTGTTCATTCATTCCTCAGTCAATTGACACCTGCTTTTGTTTCTCTATTTTGCTGTCACAAAAAGGGCTGCTATGTTTATTCTGGTATGTTTAGGACATTTTCTGTCTATTGTTCCTTTGATTCAGATCTGTGAGGCTATATTTTCCCCAGTCTTTGAGTTCTACTGCAGATGCGCTGTGCTTAGGGTGGAGGTGTGAAGGTAAAGGAAGAAGAGATAAAAAAGGAGAATAAGACCTGGTTTCAATCCTAAAAAAATTTATGCTCAGATGAGAGACAGAAAATTAGCACCACAAACAATATAGAGAATTATTCAATTTTAACTAGAAGGTGCCAACTTCTTGAACTAATTCAAAGACAAGAGCAATGTAAGCTCCAAGAGTTAGAACAGATTTCATGGAAAAGGTAATGTTTGAAGTGGCCTGAGAAAGCTGGATAGAACAAGAGTCTGACATATCCCATCCCCTCATTTCACAGATGAGGCATCAGTAGCCCAGTGTAAGGGATGAGGCTAGAAACTCTGACTCATTCTTGTCTTTAAGGACCTTTCACTATCCCACCCTGTTCAAAAGAGAAAGTCTCTGAGCATTCCCAGCCAACATGAGAACTAGACCAAATCTGTTATTGATCATATTTTCCTTTAATAATTATCTGTTGGCTTGAATTGAGCTTCCTTTAACTTGGGCCTCTGAGGTTCCTCCCCACTCTGAGATGCTGTGATGCTATGCAATTCCTTTAAAAACAGATTCCATAAAGGAACAAAAGCTCTAGGATATGTAGAGTGTTCCTATTTATTTAATCTATTCATCTATCTAACCCCAATCCCCAATGGTTCAGCTAATGGTGATATTAATGGTACACTCAGTAGAGGACTCATTCATATTGCCTCCCTCCATCCTTGATATATTCAGGGAGAGAAGGGCACTGAGGCAGAAGGTCCCTTTAATTCGTCTGACCCCCTGGATGATGTGAAATGGAAAGGCAGCAAACCCTGAAGAGGCTGAGATTGCGGTGAGTAACTCAAATATTAAAGGAGGACAACCCAGGAAGTCAGAACCACTAACAAGCATTAAAAAAATGCAAAACAAACCCTTGTATAAGATCTTGCTGACAAGTGCTATTAAATATTAATTCTATAGACCATGGAGACATCATTAAACAAACATATACACGCTTGTGCTGAATGTGCACCGACCCAGGCATTTGTTTTACACACAGTTGTTGGTTCTTTGTGTTGCCTTACCAGTCAGGAGGTAATTTTTTTCCTGCTTCCATTAATTGTGTCATACACATCATTGACATACTGGTTACCTTTTGGGTTATTTGTCTTTTCTTCTCCTTTCATTTAATTGGGAAGACCATTTTTAGGGAAAATGAGAGGAGCTACCTTTTTTCAGACATCAATGTAAGAATAGTAAAAAAGGAAGTTCCCTGATAGACATCCTTTAGACTTAAAGAAATCTAGCTATAAGTAGAGTTTAGCAGTAAAAAATCATCCTGTATTTTGGATGGAATGGTGGAGCTAGACAGCACTTTATAGATCATTTGTCTAATTCTTAATTTTGCAGATCACAGTCTCTAGAAGGGGCCTCTGAAGGGGACCCTAAAGTTCAATCCAGTAAAGGGTTTAGACCTAATTTTCCTTTGAGGAGAAAATAGAATCTCAGAGAAATAAAGTGATATATCCAAGGTTACTTGGGTAGAGATCTGGGGAGGCAGAACTAGAATTCTAACCTCTTTACTGTTAATTAACATCTCCACTTCCTTTTGCTCCATTGTTACTTACCTCTTTCCCTCTCTTACCCCAGCTAAATGACATTCTGTAGTCTCTTCTCAATATGAGTTAAAAAATCTTGTTTTTTTCAGTGCCTTTTCTTTTCATATAACCTTCTTTACGAAATACATTATTTTACCTCATCAGTGAGCCATTCTCTATAGAGGAGATTTAAAAAGAAAAATAAGGAAGCATTGTAAAACTATCAATACATTGATGGCACCTTATCTGCAATAGAACAGTCATTGAAGGTCTATGCTGTGAAGGAGGGCAGGCATATTTTCTTAATTCTTTTCTAGAGCAAAACATGGTTATTATAATTATGCAGGAATGCAACACAACTTCTCCCGTCCTTTTTAAAGGTTTTTTTTTCCCATTTATAACATTGTAGTCATTGTGTATACGGTTTTATTGGTTCTGTATCAGTTCATATATGTCTTCCTACGATTCTCTAAATTAGTCATATTCACCATTGCCTATGGCATTACTAAATGCCATTCCTGTTTAGGAATTCTCCAATAGATTAGCATTTGCTTTTTTCTAGTTTTTTCTGTCACGAAAATTCTGCAGTGGGAACTTTGGTTTATAAAACTGTGCTTTTTTTTTTTTTTAAGTTCTAGCAAAATAGTATAGGTAAATTACCCCAAAGGGGCCCTAGAGGTCTTTTAGTCTAGTGCTTTCCTTTTATAGATGAAGATGAGGCCCAAGAAAGTTGAGTGATTTATTTGACCAAGGTAGCACATTGTAGCTGAGTCAAGTCATCAGCAAACATTTATTAAACATTTACTATGTGCCAGGCACTGTGTTGAATACTGGTAATGCAAAAAGAAGTAAAAAAGAAAGAAGGAATGAAAGAAAGAAAGAGGAAGGAAGGAAGGAAGGAAGGAAGGAAGGAAGGAAGGAAGGAAGGAAGGAAGACAGTCTTTGTCCTCAAGGGGTTTATATTCTAATGGGGAGGACAACTCATAAAAGGCAACTGATGGATGGAATTGGGGGGGTCAGGGATGAGGGAGGAATTCAGTTGAAATGATCTAGAAATCTAATTCAGCCTTACTAACTTTAGAGCCAGATTTTTTGTTGTTCTTGTTTGTTTTTTACAACATTGTAAGCATCCTTGTATACATGGAACACAGAAATGCAGATCTTTGCAGCTGCTGTGTGGAGATTTAGAAAAGGAACTTAACCCATTGAGAAAAAAGAGTTGAAATGAGAGACATTACAGAGGAATTCCTTGCTTTGGATGGAAAGGCTGGAAAAGACAGTTGCAAGTTTCCTCCCAAATCTCAGATTCTATAGGACAATTGAGTCTAACTGCAGGATGGGCAAACAGATGGTATGATGAGGACACAGAAGCTCTTAAGTCTTTCCTTCCTTCCTTCCTTCCTTCCTTCCTTCCTTCCTTCCTTCCTTCCTTCCTTCCTTCCTTCCTTCCTTCCTTCCTTCCTTCCTTCCTTCCTTCTTTCCTTCCTTCCTTCCTTCCTTCCTTCCTTCCTTCCTTCCTTCCTTCCTTCCTTCCTTCCTTCCTTCCTTCCTTCCTTCCTTCCTTCCTTCCTTTCCCACAGCCCAGTGACTCAGGTAATGCCATTCTCTCCTTGTGCTTTAGATGGTCTGTGATTCCTTGAATCGGTCAGTCAGTGAACATTTATTAAGCTCCTACTATGTGCTAGGTACTGTTCCAAACGCTGGGGATACAAAGACATAGTACCTGCCCTCAAGCTGCTCAGAATCTCTGGAAAAGTTTACGACTCAGGAGGACAACTCCACTTTGCTTTTCCAGATGAGAGACCTAGAAAGTGACTCTGGGAGGTCACGCACAGCCCCGGGAATAGTTGAATTCGGATTCCCAGATGATGGAAAGGTTTACCGCCATCCGCTTCTTTAGAGATGTTGGGAAGGCTCCGGGAATCCAGTCTTCTATGGCCAGGTGCGGGGAGGGCCCTAAGGATGCCAGGCCCACACGTAGCGAGTATGGTTGGGAGTTGAGAGACAGCTAGAGGATCACTTCCACGTTCATGTTCATGGAGGGTCATGTTTCATGTTAGCCCTTCTAGAGTAGCGGGCGAGGCAGTTCGGGGTTCGCCTTAGACAGACAAAGAGTGAGCTGAGCTGGACAGAGCCCCAGCCGGAGATGGAGCGACTCTGGAGAATACACCCCCGCTCCAAACCCTTTACGCCTGTGAAGAGTGGCTAGGACGCGACTCCGAAAGTGAATGCCTCCGGGAGGATTAGGATGGGGACAGCCTCGGAGGAGGGGCACGAAGTCGTCGGAAGACCACTCCGACGAAGACGATGCGCTGTTCCGAGGGACCCCCGCCCCGCAGCAGCAGGGCGGCCGGGGCTTGTCAGCCCATAAAACATCCCTCCCCTTGGCGCCTGCCGCCCGCGGTGCCCAGGCCCTCGCCTGTGCGGTATAAAGTACATTGACGGGCTCCCACGGAAGCTGGCTAGACGCGACCGAGGGGGAAGCGGGCTGCAGGTTTTGCATACAATTACGGTGATGGCATCATTTTTTTGGATACAAACTGTCCATAAATGTCACTGAAAATCCGAGTCTCCTTTTATTAAAACTGAAAAATGTGTAGAAATGTAAATAACAAATGACTGATACAGGGAGAAGAACACCAGAGCGGCTGCTGGCGCCTCTCTCTTCCTCCCCTTTTTTCTCTCCTCCTCATGTAATTTGCATTAATAAAGAGGCTGTTCCTTGTCGGAATGTGTTTCATCCGGTTGAAAATCCCAGGGCGATCCACTAGGAAGAGCTCTGGGAGAATCCAACTGTCAGAGCCGACAAGACAAATGAATCCCGGTGTCAGGAGCGTGTGGTTCAACGATGACAGATTGAGAAGAACTGTCCCCCTCTCGACAGGCGGGCTTCATTTTCAAATTAATAAATCTGAATA
This sequence comes from Notamacropus eugenii, assembly GCF_028372415.1. NCBI lineage: Eukaryota > Metazoa > Chordata > Mammalia > Diprotodontia > Macropodidae > Notamacropus > Notamacropus eugenii. The sequence continues at coordinate 482,573,552 of NC_092873.1, forward strand.
AAATATTTTTCCTTTCATTACGAGCGGAGCCTGTTTGACAGTTCTAGTGACAGGAGGGAGTAGCAGTGTTGATGAGAACAGTTTGCATGAATTCCACCTGGGCCTTTTCTGTTTTATTTTTACCTGCAATTTTTTCCCTGTTTGCCTCTCTCCTTAGCCTCCTCCCGCCTTTTCCCATTTCCCCCCTCTCCCCTCCCTTCGATTCCTTTTACCTTCTGTGTTGCGGCATCCCCCTTTCCTTTCCCTTGATTTCCCCCTTTATTTTCATTCTCCCTCTGCCTTTTAATGGTTGGCTCTCTCTCCCATTTCCTCTCCCTTTTCTATTCACCTGCAGGCGACTACTCTGAATTAAAGGCCAGAGCATCATTTCATTAAAAGGAAAGGGGGGAAAAAGTCCACAATTGATTGCTGGCAACTATTCTTTATCCTCTAGGCTGTACGTCACTGGGCAATCTGTGATAACAGTTTACAAGACTCCAGGAACCCACTCATTTATAATTTCCCCTAAGCAAACAAACTCCCAACCACCACCTCCTCATACTCTCACACAAGCAGACAACACCCACAACGGTCCCAAACAGAGAAACCTTTGTTGTAGATTTCTCTCTCTGAGCCTAAGGAATGAGATCAAGTCTACCTTTTTGAAAGTGGCTACGTGAAAGCATAGCTTAATGCTCAGGGTGACAGGTTGTTCCTCCTAAATAATTTAGGAGCACTTTCTGGGAAACGATATATGATCATTAGAGAAATACCACTGAGGAAAGTGACTTCTTGATAACAGCAGGGATTTTGTTTTTGTGGTGGGTATCCAATCCAGGCACAGCAGGCAACTTGCAGTATCCCATTTCCACAGTCCAAGCTCCTAAGGGTCTAAAGTAAATTAATCAAGGAGTTCCACAGTCAATAACTCTCTAATATCCAAACTGCAGTTCATAGCCCTCTCCTTGAAACCCAGGGAGATGGGGAGAGAACTACCTAATCTCCTTCGACTGCAAAGCCAAGAAGAAACCCGGTGAGCATTTCACCCTATTGGGACTGTGGGTGGAAATTTATTTTAGTTTAAGGTACATTCATTTCCTCCCTTCCCATTTTCTTTGATCCTTACCCAATCACAAGCTTGAAACTGCTTTAGCAGCTGTATCAGACAAACCTGCTTTCTAGTCCCTGATACCAAATGTATTTTTGCTTCTTTTTCCTAAGTCTAATCTTGAAAATAGAGAATTAAGGTACCAAACTCATGCTTGGATAAAATGGTGTATGTTCATTGAGATCTTGTAGGAGCATTATTAAATTTAGTTTTTCACCTGGAATTAGTACGTTTAGATTATACTGTGTTAAAGGTGCTTACCACCTATAAGAGAACATGAATCTAGGAAAGAATTAAAGCCCAAAATAGATGGCCATCAATTGGAAAATGGCTAAAGCAAATTGCTGTAGGCAAATGCAGTGGAATATTACTGTGCTGTTAAGATATGACTAGTGTGATGAATTAGGAGGAGTTTTGAAAAATCTACATAAACTGATGCAGAGGAAAGTAAGTAGAAGGAAGAAAGTCATTTCCTCAATGACTATCATGTAAACAGAAAGAACTGCAAAGAAAATCAAAAGTTAATATTGCAAAATTATTAAGAGCAAGTATGGCTAAAAAGAAGAGACATGAGAAAGACAATGTCACCCCAGCTCTTTGCAGAGGTGAGAGGTCCACAATGGTGTGACATGGGAGCCACTGGCACAGGACTTCTCAGCCTGGTGTACCCTTATCAGAGAAGAAGCTGTGCTCTATGAGCAAAGCAGAATCGAAAGCATTCAAAAGAAGCACAAGATGTGTAAATTTAGAGAATCCACTCCAAGTATTCACATGGACTCTTGGTGCCTGAACTGTGGTAGAGCATTCTGAGCTTGCATTGGTCTGATCAGTCACTTAGGACATGTGGTAACTTGACTCTAGCACAATGATATCATTCTGGTACGCATCAAGAATGAAGGACAACCACGTTACATATATTTTCACTCATTTTTAATGTAATGATCAGTTATACTGCTTTTTCCCTCTTCTTTTTCCTTTTCTTTATGTCTTAAAAAGGTATTTGTTATTTGGGATAGCTCTTTGCCAGTTCTAGAGAGAGAGAAATACTGGGGGAAGCTATGGTGAAAGGGAAAAAAAGCAAAACTATATGTCAGTCACCAAACATTAAGTACCTAGTAGGAACCAGACATTGTACTAAGTACAGAGATTCAAAAAAAAAAAAAAAGGTTAAAGACATCCTCTGCCTTTAAGGAAACTCACAATCTAACAGGGGATACAATATGTAAATAGCTATACACCAACAAGCTATATACAATATAAATCAGAAAAAATCAACAGAGACAAAGGCTTGAGAATTGAGGGGTCAAAAAGACTTCAATAAAACTCATTTTAAAAGAATAGATCATTATAATCTAAAGCAAAATTGAAAAAAAAAATTACAAGACGTGGGTATATATGTCTTTTCCCTCTAGCAGACAGGGATGCCCAAATTTCTCAGGCCTTAAAGAAATAATTTTGTTAATGAATTCTGTCAAATTCTCAGGTTAACTGCATTTTAAAATATGAGAGTCACCAACATTCCCACTGCAAGTGAGTTATTACTTGAGGATGATAGTTTGAGGCTCGACCCTAGGTCAGGGTCAGAATTTTAGAAAGTCTTCTGGTGAGGCTCTTATTGGTGGCTTTACTTATTAAGGAGAATTATTACCTCCCTCAAACTTAAGTCTGTCGTAGTGCAGGAAAACGAATGTAGTATTGTTTCCTTCTTTGAATTTTATGTTCCTTAGTCTCAAATTTGGCTATGTAACACACCGTGGATTTATAAATTATATTTAACAGGCTTTTAAATACTAGATTCTCTCTTTGCCTCTGTCTGTGATGATCAGGGTCAAGTAATGCCAACATAATTGGCACACAGTTCTAGTATATGAGAAATACCAGGTTTAACTGGGCAATAGACTTATACCCACTTGTACTTGCATTTTCTCTCCATTTAAATAGTTTTTCACATTCTGTACTCATCTGTTTCTCTGTATAAAGCTGTCAAGTGTTTAAGAAACATAGCACAGTTCAGAAATTATGGTGGAAGGATCAAGTTGAATATTGTGAGAGCATGAGCTCACAGAAAACTTTGGGATCCTTCGTTCCTCACACTAGAGAAATGGAAGAACAGATGAAGTTGTAATAGCTAAGATGGATTAGTTGTTTGTTCCTGTCCCTTTACAACTCACTTTTATATCATGGGGGTCCCTCAGTGTCAAGGTCTACACAGTTTAAATTCAATATGTCTAAAATAGAACTAATTATTTTTCCTCCTAAATCTTGTTCTCTTCCAACTTCCCTTTCTCTGTCAGAGGCATCATCATTCTTTCAGTGTCTCAGGTTTGTAAGTTCAGGATTATCCTCAACTCCTAAACCTCCTTCACCCCATACACCCAATCAGTCACCAAATCTTACTGTTTCTACCATCATGTGGTTTCTTTCATCTGCCTCCTCTCAACTCATAGTTTCCACCTAGTTCACATCTTTATGGCCTTTTGACTAGATTATTACCATGCTGTTTTTGTTATTTAGTCATTTTTCAGTCATGTCCCACTTTTTGGTGACCTCATTTGGGGTTGTCTTGACAAAGCTATTGAAGAGGTTTGCCGTTTCCTTCTCCAGCTCAATTTACAGATGAGAATACAGAGACATACAAGATTAAGTGATGTGCAGAGTGTCATACAGCTAGTGTCTCAGCATGGATTTGAAATCAGAAAGAAGAGTCTTCCTGATTCCAAGCCCAGCCACTCTGTGCAATGTACCACCTTGTTGCAATAGCCTCCTTCCTAGTTATTCTCTCTGACCCAATTCTCTCCCTAACCCAGTGCATGTGTGTTCGTCCTTCGTTGCCAGAGAAGACCATGCTATCAGAGTAATGATAACATGACTTGCCCTTGATTTTGTTTTGAGTGAGGGAAGGCTGTGCAGGTCACCAGCCTCACTTCTCCTCCAGAGTCATCTGAATCCAGTGACCAGATATTCATCAGGATGACTGGAGATGATCCAGGATGAAGCAATTGGGGTTAAGTGACTTGCCCAAGGTCACACAGCTCAAGTGTCTGAGGTGAGATTTGAACTCAGGTCCTCCTGACTATTGCACTGGTGTTCTATCCACTGCACCACCTAACTGCCCTCCAACCCAGTGCATTTTGATGTCAAAGAAATTTTCCTAAGGCACAGATATAACAATGTGATTCCCCTATTCAACCTACTAGAGTATCTTCTTATTACCTCAAGAGTAAAGTACAAGCTCACCCATTTAGATTTTAAAGGTGCATATAACCTGACTCCAATCTAAATTCCCTGGATGTTATTCAACCTTTCACATTCTGCAAATTTAGCCAAAATGTCCTTTTCTGTAATCCTCACTCACAACACTTGATCTCCTATCTCCATGACTTTTCGCTGGCTGACTGCCAGATTTGGAATTCACTTATTCCTTACATCCACCTCACAGAGACTTTTTCTTTAAAATGCAGCTATGGATATGTGAGCTTGGTATTAAAGATCAGACTATAAAACAATTACAAGTAGATCATAAAACTTTCATCTTTATGCATAGATGTATTCTTTTTATTTTCACTGTTGAACTTAAAAAGTTGTTCTTTTTTTCTCCAAATTTATTAGTTTTCAGATTTCAACAATTATTTCCATCAGTTCCAAATTTTCTCCCTCTCTTTCCCTCCTCCCCCCCCAAGACTGCATGTAATTTTATATAGGCTGTACACACACATTCCTATTAAACACATTTTCACGTTAGTCATGTTGCATAGAAGAATTAAAATGAATGGGGGAAAACATGAGAAAAGCAAAACAAAACATAAAAGAGAAAATAGCCTTCTTCATTCCGAGTTCTGATTTCATAGTTCTTTCTCTGGATATGAATGGCATTTTACATCATGAGTCTTTTGGAAATATTTTAGATCCTTACTATGCTGTGAAGCGCTAAGTCTAACAAAAATAGTTCTCACACACTGTGGCTGTTACTGTGTATAATGTTCTCCTGGTTCTGCTCACTTCACTCTGCATCAGTTCATATAAGTCTTTCCAGGTTTTTCAGAAGTCTTCCTGTTCATCATTTCTTATAGCACAATAGTATTTCATTATATTCATATACCACAGCTTGTTCAGCCATTCCCCAATTGATGGATATCCCTTTGATTTCCAGTTCTTGGTCACCACATAAAGAGCTGCTATAAATATTTTTGTACGTATGTGTCCTTTTCCCATTTTTATGATCACTTTGGGATACAACCCTAAAAGCAGTATTGCTAGGTCAAAGGGTATGCACATTTTTATAGCCCTATGGGCAGTATAGATGTGTTCTTCACCAACTGAGGGATAGAGGTCATTACAAATGATACAACAGAGATCTTTGGTTACATAATTAAAAAAAAACTTTTGTATGAACAAACAATTAAAGTAAGATAAAAAGGAAAATGATTAAATGGAAAAATCTTTATATCCACTTTCTCTGATAGGGTTTTGGTCTCCAAGACACTTTAGAAGAGAGCATAAGGCTAATGACTTTTTGCAATTCTGCCTTACTAAAATTCAGTTTTTGCACAAGTGAAGACATCACTTTGTGATGTCATCAGTAGTCTTTGAAAACAATGAACAACAGTAACTATATACATATACATACATATGTGCATACATATACTCATGCAAGATAGATACACACAGAAAATTTATATATGTATATATTTATACATGTATAATTCACATATACATAAACTCTACATATATATGTACATATATATATATATGTACATCTATCTATGTATCTATTCCCTAATATATAAATGATCAAAGGATATGAACAAACATTTCTCAATAGAATTGCAAACTATTAACAACCATATGAAAGAATCCTCATTAATAATAAGAAAATTTCAAGCAAACAAAGGTTTCACCTCATAACCTATAAATTTGCAAAGATGGGAATAGTCAGTGTTTGAGGGGTTATGGGGAGATTGATTTATTTGTGCACTGTTGGTGAAATGAAATCAGTATGAACATTTTGGAAAGTAATTTTGAATTATTCAAATACAGTGACTAAAATATCTATATAATTTGATCCAGAGAGTATACTACTAGGCTATTATGAGGAGGATATATATATATGTCCCCATATCCATCACCATATTTATAGGATAACTATTTAGCTTATATTTACTATGTGACAGCAAAAAATCACAAGCAAAGAAGATGCTTATGCGTTGAGAAATGGCTAAACATATTATAATGGGTATTTAGTTAAATTGTGTTTCATGGATATTATGGAATATTGTGGTATAAAGACAAAAATTATGATGAATGCGGAGAAGCATGGATAGATCTACATCAACTGATGCAGAGTAAAATAAGAAATACAGAAAAAAGACCATTACTAAAATGCAATTGGAAAGAATAACCACAAAAAAATACCAACAGTAAATGTTACAAATTTACAGGTAACAAGCAGGACTTAAAAAAAAGAGCTATAAGAAGATACTCCTCAACCCTATCCCTTTTTGGAGGTGGGAGACCCATGCGTATGGGACATTGCATATGCTTTCAGAATGTTTTGATGTGTTGATCAGTAATTCTGAATTTTTTCTCTTCTTGTTCTTTGTGTATATTTGCATATATGTATATATTATACATACATATGTACACATACATATGTGCACACATGTATACATATACACATATGTATGCATATATATGTGTGTATGTATGGGGAATGGATTTCTGGAAAGGCAAGGAGCAAGATTACTCGAGAAATGTTTTGGTGATATAAAAAAGATACCAATAAAAATTTATTAAAAAACAAATGAAAAAACGTGAAGTGTGAATAACATCTTCCTGATGTCCAACTTGATGCCTCTGACTTTTAGGTCCCTCCCACCCATAGTACCTCGAACTATTTTGTACGTGTTTATTTCAATCTTTTTTATTTTGTTTGTATTTTAGATGCACTTGTCTCTCCCATTAGAATGTAAGCTCATTGCAAGTGGGAATCATTTCATTATTTATACTTTCATCTCTAGTGCATCATACCTGACACATAGTAGGTGCTTTATAAAGACTTGATTGATTCCTAGTACATGATTCAGTGATGCAGGAATTAACTTTTTTGATTGTCGCATAGAATTATAGAACGGCAGCATTACAAAGACTTCTGAGACCATCTAGCCTACCACACACAATATTGAAATACCTTCTGTCAACCCCCCTAACAAGTCATCAGGTCTGTGTCTGAAACTCCTTGAGGCAGCTGTTCTACTCTTGGCATACCAGTCATCGTATATTCTGTAAGTTAGTATGATGTGGTAGAAGAATATTAGAATGGAGTTCCTTGAGAGCAGGACTTCTATTTTCTATCTGCACCCCCATGGCTTAGCATAGTTTGCACAGAGTAAGTGCTTAACAAATTCTTCATTTCTTCAATCAGTCAGTCACTAGATGCAGAGCCAGCATACCTGTTTTAGAACACTGGCTTCATAACCTCCTTCTTGTGTGATCCTGGCTAAGTCACCTAACCTCTTTGGTCTTCTGTTTTCTCTTCTGTGAAATGAGAGGATTGGATAAGATAAGCAGATTTTTAAGTGTGGTTTAGGGACACCTGGAGGTCCTCAAGACCCTTTTTAGGGGGATCAGGAAGTCCCCTATTTTCTTAATAATATTAAACCATTTGAATTTTTAATGTAGTAAGTATTCAGAGATATGTCACAAGAACAAAATTCTTAAAGGTGTAAAAGGTTAATGAGACCAAAAAAAATGAGAACTTCTTAGTTGAATAATCTTTAAGTTTCCTTTCGGTTTCAAATTCTATGATCTTAATTCTTCTCTTTTCCATGTTAATTATGCATTGTTTTTTCAATTAATCCAAGTGGTATCATTTATATGTGGCATCATTTCCAACCTTCTCATTTTTGTGTTTTCTATGCAGACTCCAGTTTACAATTGTCCTTCTGAAAATGATATGTCCAGCATTGGACACCAATGTTTATTTCCCAGCGACATTTCGAGTATTACTAGGAATGCAAGTAATTCTGAACAACTCACTTCTGAGTGAATTCAATTCCTAAAATAATGGAGCACCATGTTACTGGAGGGTTGGGGTAAGTATAGACTGTAAGCAGTGGCTCACTGAGCTAAGCATCAAACTGGCACATGTTTAATCAACATTCCTCAGCATTAACATCATTCCTGATTGTGTAATGGAAGGGAGAGGGGAAGGTGAGCCACTTAACCACTACATGGGTCAGCTTTCCCATTTGGGACTGATTAAGCCTACCTGCCTGGTTCAAATAACATATAGAGTTACAGAGAAGGTTTCATTCCCAGATGGCTTCAATGGGGCTGAGATCACATTATAACTGAGGCCAGGTGGTTGCAGACGAATGGGTGTTAAGCAGAAGGCTACTCTAGCAGAGGAGATGACCATCCACCTGCCTAACCAACCACAGGAGATCTGAAGTGGGTAAGAAAATCTACCAGGGGATACTTTCCCCCTTTCTCATCCTCATGAAGAAATCACCAAAGAAAAATGGATTAGAAGGGCAGTCTCACCCAGATATGCTTTTCAAGTTTCTTAGCAACTGAGGAAGCATTCAGGAATTAAATTGCTACTTAGCCTGAGAATTGCTAGAGAAAGACTTGGAAAGCAATTCTTAGAAGGGTTAAGTCCAGGCTCCTGTCAATTGAGAAGAGTGAGAAAAGGGGAACAGGATTGAGAGCCATCCATCCATCCCATTGCTAGTGAAGGAGCCTCAAAAAGCAAGGTAGCATCGGAGATTCAGGGAAGTAAGAGTAATGAGAAACCAGGAAAGGTCACTCTTGGCTCTGATGAAATTTGGCCCTTAGGGCAAGAAATAAATTGTTGGTAAAGGTTCCTAAGTCAGAGGAACCTATACATGAAGGACAGTCAGAGGAGATTCCTAGACCTGAACACTCTAATTATATATGTAACCAATAATACAGGCTATGTAAGTGCTACCTTTGGGCAATATATATATATGTATGTATATATAACACACACACATGCACACACACAAAGGATTTCTACTCATAAGTAAAAACTAACTGAAAATATGAGATTCCATCATTCATAACGTAATTATAGATACTTGTTTTGATGACACCTTCAGAGTTCACCTGGACTCACTCAAGTCCCTGCTTTCAAATAGGCATGTATATCTAACACAGAACAGATGGCACTCTGTTACTAAAGGTTTCCAGGAATGGATTCCTTGTCTGACAAATAATTAATAATAATGCCAACAATAATTGACATTTGTATAGCACTTTAAAGTTTACAAAAACTCTTTATACTCCCTAACTCATTTTTGCTCCTCCTGCTAGTGCTATGACATAAATAGTGAAGCTGTTACAATTCCCATTGAACAGATGGGAAAACAGACTCAGAGAGGTTACAAATTACCAAACATCTCACATCTAGTCACATCATCCCCACTCCAAGTGCAATGAACTATACCAATGGTTCTCAAACCTTTTTTGATGCCTCTTCATACTCATAAAAATTATTGAGGACTCCAAAGAAATTTTCATGTGGGTTATATCTATTGGTATTTATTGTTAGAAATAAAAAATTATAAATTTAAAATATTTATTAATTCATCTAAAACAAAAACAAACTTATTACATGTTAACATAAAAACATTTTTTATGAAAATAACTTTTCCAAAACAAAAACTAGTAAGAAGAGTAGCATTATTTTGCATATTTTGGCAAATCTCTTTAACATCTGGCTGAATAGAAGACAGCTGGATTCTCATATCTGCTTCTGTATCCAATCTGTTGTGATATGTTGTTTTGGTTGAAATTTATGAAGAAAACCAAGCCTTACATGGATATACAATTGGGAATGAGAGGAGTATATTGATAGGCAAATTATATCTTAGTATTATTGTGAAAATTATTTTGAAAAGGTCTTGGGTACCCCCAGCGTTCTGCAGAGCATACTTTGAGAATTACTAAACTACCTGGAATATTTTCTACCTTACTTTAAACCTGTTATATCATTTTATTATTTTGTAGACATCATAAATATCTAATAATAGGGAATCCACCTCATCAAAACCCTCCTATGTTTAGTAATAACTTTAAAAACTGTAGTTCTTTGAAAATATTATTTTGTTCTCTTCTACTATGTTAGGAAAATGCTTGTTTTATTAAATTCAGAATAAAAAATAAAATTAAAAACTTTATTTAAAATGCTAATTCTCAATGAAGTCTGTGCAGTTTGGTAGATGAAGCCCTGAACTTAGAAATAGATGATCTGGCTTTGAATCTAGTTTGTGCTGCTCAAGAGCAAAATCAGACCTGGACAAACTATCCCAGAGGTTGGAGAATGTGGACAAATGTGGTTCTATTATCACATCCCTCTGGAGGTTCTATTTCTCTGAATGTCATTGAAGACTGAATCATGTTTGGTTGACTGCCTTATTGCACCCAACTTTTATGGAGCTGAGAGTCCACTGAAATCCTCAGGTCTTTTGCAAAGGACCTTCTCACCCTTCCTCTATCCTTTACACTCGGTAGATTTACGAGCCTAATTGGAGATTGGTAAGAAGTTATTAATGGTAGAAAGAAAACCTCAAGAAAGTCACCAATATCAAATTTTTGGTGCTGATTATATTTTTTGCTTGATTTTTATGGATGTCGTATATGAAGTTTTTTTTGGATATTTACTGGGTAATATATTAAATGTATTTAAAATTCCACTAAGGCCAAGTACTGATAAATATAGTGTTTGTTAAAGAAAGTTAGAGATGTATATTTAGGTACGTTATACTTGAAGACACTTTACTAGCATCATCCCTATCGCCTAACATTTCTGTGAAGTCTATAGTGTTCACATTGTGGTCAGAAGAAGTGATACAAAGACACTCTCAAGGTCTCTCTTAAGAACTTTGGAATTGATCATGTGATGTGGGAGACACTGGCACAGGAATGCCCAGCTTGTGTGCCCTCATCAGAGAAGGTGCTGTGCTCTATGAGCAAAGCAGAATTGAAGTAGCTCAAAAGAACCACAAGAATGCACCCCACATATTCACATGGACTATTTGTTTGGATCTGTGGTAGAGCATTCGTAGCTTGTATTCATGTGATCAGACACAGTCAGATGCATTGTAACTTAACATGGTGATGTCATTTTGGTCCTCTTCAAGGATAAAGGACAGCAATTTGGAGACTATAGAAATGGTGGCAGTGATAACAGGTCTAGGGTTGAAATCTTAGAGGTATCTAATCTAACCCTCTCATCTTACAGATGAGGAAAGTGAGTGCCTGCCTCTTAAAATATAGTAATTTTCTTTCTTTGTAATGTTATTTGGTGCTTTCCATAATAATAATGCCAGCCCTGATGATATTAACGATTATGCTAATAACAATAGCTAACATTTATATGTTCACTATGTGCCAAGCACTGTGCTAAGTAGCTTACAATAATTATCTCATTTTATCTTCACAAAAATCCTGGGAGGTAGGTGCTATTATTATCCCCAGCTTATAGAAGAGGAAACTGAGGTAGACAGGTTAAGTGACTTGCCGAGGGTCACATAAATAGAAATTGTCTGAGGCTAGATTTGAACTCAGAACTTACTGATGCCAAATCCAGTACCTATCCACTGTACCACCTAGCTGTGTCCCATATCTAGCACCTAACATTTAGAAAAATAATAATTTTTTTATGATATACAGTCTTGAAGCTTCATTATAATCTATAAGTCTTTGATTTTGCTAGTTTCTTTATCATGAACCATGCTTTTCAACATGTTTCTCTCCTTCACCTTTGTTCAACTTCATTTTTTTCTGTTGAAGTCACAAATTATAAAAGAATAAGTTCATTTGAATTGGAGGATATCATCAAAGTTCACATAGAATTTTTCTACACATTTATCCTCAATAATAGCTGTGATTATTTTCATGGTATTCTTTTTTTTTTTTGCAAATACTTGTTATTAGTTTTACAATACATAATGACCAATTGTCTTATGAAATAATATTTTTGTTGCCTTGCAGAGAAGGATAAAACCCACTCTGCTAACTCCTTAATTCACTCTCCATACAGTACCTGTAAGCCACTGTTCCATTAGCTTCAGTGTCCTTTCTACTTTTTATTCATCTAGAGTGAGCATGTCAAGATGAATACTATTCACCCTAGCAATCTGTCCATTCATCAGCCACAGGATGAGGGATTTTGCATTAAGATTACCAATGGTCAAACTAAAAGTTTGTTGACAGAATGTAAAACAGTGTGATTCCAAGTTTGGTACTTTTCATATGGCAGGTATTTATAGAAAGAAAAGGCAGCTGTAGCATTGAAAACCATTAGAACACCTGGATGCAATCCTGACTTTTCTGTGAAATGGAGATGATAAAACTTATGCTGTCTACTTCAAAGGGTTGAGGTGAGGACGTAACAAATTTGGTAACCCTTAAAGCAGGAAGACAGCCTAGAGTAGGGAAGACAGCCATCCTTGGAATCAGAAAGACTTGCCTTGTTCAGGTCCTTGTTCTGGCTCAGGCCATCTGAGAGACCCTTGGTAAGTCAATCAAACTCTCATTACCCCAGTGACCTCTCCAAGACTGTAACTGCGGGACAGCCATCTATCGGCACAGATAAAGAGAGTTTCCTTATTAGGAATTTCCTATACCAATTAAATCATAAGTATGAAGCAATCCCTCCTTTCCCCACCCCTGAAAAACAGAAGCATTCTGTAGCTTTTCTGAGTCTCAGTTTCCTCTCCTGTAAAACTGTGTAAATGTTTAGAGAGCTAAATGCTTGTATCAAGTCTGTCCATGCCATATGGAATAGTCAGTTCATTTACAGCAAATACGTCACACTGAGTTGCAATCATATATAATAGATTTGCTGCTTCATGGGCAATCATCTTTTCTCATCATTATACTGTTATTGAAATACTTGTTTTATTCCACAAATTAAAAATAAAATAAAAGAAAAGAAAAAATAAAAGTAGTTAAACTTTATACAATAGCTTTATTTCTTAAATATACTTGAGTCAATTTTCAAAATGCATATTTTCAGTATTGTGGGTGGAGGGGGATAAATTGTCATTAACTATAAAATCACAAGATTTAACTAGTTCCACTTTTTGTGTGTGTTATAGACCCCCTTGGCAATGTGATAAAAACAATCACTCCTCAGAATAATAATAAATTAATAAAATAAAACATAGAGGATTACAAATTTTATTGAAATTCGGTTTTCAAAAAGTTCACAAATCCTAGATTTACAAGACCTCACCTCTAGGTCTTTTCAGTTCTTCCATCCTATTTTTAAAATGTAGTAGGGTCTAATCAGCATAATATAGACTAGTAGTGGTGTCAAACTCAAATAGAAATGGAGGTCACTAATCCACAATAAGGATCCCTGTGGGTCACATAGTGACTTAGTCTTAAAAATGTGCTATAATCTATGTTTTATTGTAATTTTATTTATTATGTTAACTATTTCCCAATTACATTTCAATCTGGTTCAGGCTATGCTTAGGAGTTTTGAGAGGGTTGCTAGCTGGGTTTCTGGTGTACAGGAGAAAAAAAGGAGAAAGAAGAAAGAAAGGAAGGAAGGAAGAAATGAGTGAAAGGAAAGGAGGAAGGATAAATGAATGAATGTAAAAAAAACATTAAATACGTCCTGTTTGCCAAGCACTAGTGGCTGGTGTTGGGATGGAATAACAATAAAGTGACAGAGCTTCAGGTTTAGGAAGATCTGAATTCAAGTTCTGTTTATGACACATACTGGCTGTCTTCTCAGGGAAAATGACTTAACCTTTTAGTGCACCAGGCGTTCGAATCCCATAAACTGCTAGGCAAGGGTCAATCTGGATTGGTAGAGGACATCTCCTCTCTGAGAATTCTCTACCCAGTGAAATTAGTGATCTGGACAAAAACCAAGTTCTCTGGAGAAGGAACATCTGCTTGAAAGTGTACTAGCAAAACTTGTTACTTACAAAAAAACCAGCAGCAACAAACAAACCTCAAAATAATCTCTGTTTTAAAAAGAAAATAATTTCCCAATTTTTTCTAATTTTATATATAAACTTGTTCTCACAGAAGAATTAAAAAAGTGATCTTTTGAGAACAGGTACTTGAAAAAATCCAGGAAACTTTGCATAATGCTTGATATGCTATGTCTTTAATGAACACATTTTAAATTACTTCATAGCTATCAGCTCCATTGCCTACTCTGGACAGGATAAGGAATTATTTTCTATGGCCCATGTTTCTCCTTGGAGGCACTAGATAGAAAAAAAAAATGTCTTGGTATGAAAAAAAACCCCAGTTCAACACCTCCTGACTGGATGAACCAGGGCAGGTCGCAAACATTCAGTGCCCTAAGTTACTCCCTAAGACATTAAATTATGTGGTAGTCGTCGGTTATCTTGCTGAAACTATGCAGGCGATTTACAGCCTGGGAATTTCTCATACCAACAAAATCACAGGACAGGAGAGACACAGTCAGATGGACAGAAAAAGAGAGGCAGACGTAGAGATAGAAACAGAGACAAAGAGAGAGACGAGAGAGGTTTCTTTTTCTATCCCTTTGCAGTGGTTGAACTTGAAACTGAAATCTTAGGTCATTTAAGAATCCTGTTCTAGTTGGTTTCCCCTGTCCCCAAAATCAGTATTTTCACTCACCTTGTGACTCTCTAAAATTCCTGTAAGATGGCCATAAAAGACCTTTTAGGAGATCCAATTTCCTATTATTTGGTTGTCATAAACAAAGGTCTGGAATCTCTCTCCCTTTTTTTTTCCCTTTTGGTCTGTTAAGTAATGGCAGTGAAATCTGTGCCTTTGGTCCCTACCCAACATACAAACCTGGAGATAGCCCCTGGGGGAATATGGATAAGTCATCTAGTTCCCCAGAAAGCCAATACTGTATACACCTGGAGTTACTTGCTGAAGTCGACAGTAAAATAAAATATCCTGTTCCCTATGGAGCCATCAAAGAAAGATTACAATTGATGGCTTCTAGGGACAATTAAGCGTAAAAGAATCATTGCTGATTATTAAGGAAGCACTTTGTTGGAAAAGTACTTTACCATTCTTTTTATGAGTCCCACAATCATCGTGTGACCATGAGTAGGTCATGGATTCTATCTTTGCTTTAAAAAAAGATTTCATAAAAAGCTTTTGGCTTTTAGCTTCACAATAATTTCTGGATATTGTAATCTACTCCCCTTCCCTTGCTTCTAACTGATCCCTCTATTATAACAAAGAAGTCTGTTTTCTGAGAAACAACGAAGGAGTCAGTCACCTGTGGTCTATCCCCTTGGTGGCAATTGTTTCTTGGCCATAGTAACCCACGAAAACAAAGAAAAAGAGTTAAGTAAAAAAGAAAAAAAAATTCAGCAACAGTGTATGTGATGTATACCTCATAGTCCCCACTTGTAGTATATGAATATAGTAGAACATCAAACTGATTTCAGATCTGACAAATACAAGGAATTCAGAGAAACATGGGAAAAACTTGTATGAACTGATGCAGAATGAAATAAGTCAAAACTATCCGAAGATTATTTATTTCCCCATATCACTTTTGTTAAATGGAGTTAATAAAGCCTGCCAACTCTTTTTTCAGGGTTATTGAGAAGAAAAATGAAATTAAGAATATGGAGGGTCTTGGAGTACAGATGCTGTATAAATCCCAGGTAATATTGTGATGGCTGAAATGTATTTCTGTAGCATGTTTCTTCTTTAGGGTATGGTGTGATTTTATTACTACCCACAACCTGGGAAGCCAAGCAGTAATGTTCTCCCCAAATGGTAAAGTTGACCCCTAGAGTGACTAAATGACTTACCCTCACCCTGCCCAGCAAGCAAATGGTATTAATATAGGCCAATGATGATTAGTATTTGCAAATCTGATGGTGAACCCAGTGGGGCAAGGCTGTTTTCAGTTCCAATCAGTGTAACAAGAAACTCAACTCTGGTGGCAGAAATTTCCATTGTTCCTATAATGGGATTCAAACTGAACTCAAATGCAGTCAGGCTCTTGAATGTTCAGATAACTTTCTCCTCTGCTTCTGAGTTTCAACAGAAATGCCACAGGAAATGCTAACTACAAGGAATTTCTAGCCACCAGAACCAAGAAGGGTTTGAAATGTCACAAGAAATATTTGTTTCTTGGAAGTTTTGAGCCACATTTTTAACTAAACAAATAGCTTGGGGGTGAGAGGAAAAGGAACATGGGGAGAGAGCTGACAAGTGGGTGAAAATGCTGCATTTTCTGAAGATCAGAGCTGAATGAAGGAGGTAGAGAGGGCATTTCTGCCCTACTTCAAAACCCTTAAAATAAAATATGAAAGGGGAAGAGAGAGTAAAAGAGCAAAGGCAGAGCGCTGGAATGGAAGAAACTTAGAACACCTTGGTTCTAGATCTGGCTCTGTCACTAACTGACTTTAGGACCTTGGAAAACTAACACAGTGACTTCATTTCATTTTTGTCCTATGTAATTTTAGAGACTTGGACTAAATGGAACCTAAGGATCTGTTTTTGACCATCCTATGATTCAATGATTATCACAAGATAATCAGAAAACTGAAACTTCAGACTAAGTTGAGATTATGCGAGAGAACTGAATCCTAAATCTGTCATGTTTCAAATGTTTTGAATCCATTCACAAGAGTTTCAGTCATATAGTGTTTTTATGTGTATAACGTGTCATATGCACTATCTCATTTGATCTTCACATAAATATGGTGAAGTAGATATTATCATTCCCATTTGACAAATGAGAAACCTGAGAGCTCAGGGAAATTAATTGACTTGGTCATAGTCACAGTATTAATGTTAAAGCCAACGTTCAAACCCAGGTCTTGCAGGACTCTAGGTCTAGCATTCTTTCCACTATAAGATGATGATTTCATTTATTAGGTCATTTGTTCAGATTCATCTTATGTGATAGTATTTAACCAATTTTTAATTATTTTTCAGTTGTTTTCCAGTCATGGCCTACTCTTTGTTACCCCATTTGAAGTTTGTTTGGCAAGATACTGGAGTGATTTGCAATTTCCTTTTCCAGCTCATTTTACAGATGGGGAAACTGGGGTAAATAGGGTTAAGGGACTTACCCAGGGTCACATAACCACCAAATGTCTGAGGCTGGATTTGAACTCATGAAGATTAATACTCTTGTCCCCAGGTGCAGCCTGTGTCCTCTATGGCACCTAGCTATCCATTTATGAGGCAGCTACTATAGATGAGACACCATGCTGGTGCTTGAAGCACAAATATAAATAATGCATAAGCTCACATTTCAAGAAATTTCTAATTTAATAGGGGTATTTGTGTGTGTGTGTGGGGGGGTGAGAATAAATATCCAAGTAAAAGGGGAATAAGTATAAAGGAGAGGTCCATACTTTGAGGAATTTGAAGCTAAGGAGATTATTTATACGTGGGAGATAAGAGTACACAGAGAAGTCTTCAGGCTGGAAGTGGCGTCTCCATTGATGAAACGAGGGATGGAATTTTGAGAGGAGTCCATTTAAGAAATAAAAGGAAGAGTATAAGACAGGTAGATCAGAGAGAGAAGAAGAAGAATGGGAGAAAGAAAACCACCCAGTTTGACTTGAATATAGAATGTATAAGATATCATAGAATATAAGTAGTATCAAATGAGCCTGGACAGATAGGTTGGAGCTAGATCATGGAAGGTCTTGAATGCCTTCTGTAAGTATGAGTTTTTATTTTATTTGATAGGGAATGAGGAGCCACTGGAAAATTTTGAATAGTTGAGCAACATCTTTGTGAATTGTGAAGATTAATTGGAAAGTAGGAAAGCTATAAAGGAAAGGGGATATACTAGAGGATGAAAAACTATTACCTTGATTAAGGTAAGAGGAGATGAGTGCTTAAATTTGCTATTATTTTACTTTGTGTTATGATCTTAAGGTATATTCCATACATGAAATTATTGGGTCAAAAGGTATATTTTTCAAAGTAATTTTATCTGTTTACTCCCAGATGGCTTTCTAAAATAATTCTACTATTTTGTAATTGCATCAGCAGTAAATGAATGAACCTGTTTCTCCACAATCCCGCCAGCATTGTTTTGTTGGTTTTAATTATTTCTGCCACTTTGATAGGTGTGAGGTGTTCTTCAAAGTTATTTAATTAGCATCCTTTTGATTACTAGGGAAGTTGAGCATTTTTTTTAAGCAATTAGTAACAATCTGTGTTACCCTTTTGAAAACTGACTGGCTGTTCACATCCTTTGATCATTTTTCCATTGTGTACTGGATGTTTTCTTTATAAATATTTAGTAATTTCTTATGCATTTTACATGTTTTTAATCTTTAATATTTTTCAAATATGTTTTTTCTTTTGATATTTTTGTTGTACATTTTTTATTTTAATGTAAACAAGAACGTCTATCTTATCTTTAATTCTTCCTCTTCTTTTTTATCAATCAATCAACAAACATTTACTAAGCACCCACTATGTGTGTCAGGCACTGTGCTAAAGACAGGAATATGGAAGATAAGAAAGAAATAATCCCTGCTGTCAAAACGCTTAACTTCTACCAGAAGCAGTAACATATATGTATATAAATTTATTCAAAATAAATACCTAAATAAAAAGTTATTTGGGTAGAGAACACTAACAACTGGGATACCAGGAAATGCCCAATTTAGAAGACCTTTGATCTGGGATTCAAAAGAAATGCAGGGACTGTGAGAGCTAGGGTCAAAGAGGTAAAATGTTTCCCACGTCAAGGATAGGCTTGCAAAGGCATAGATGAAAAAAACACACACACGTACAGATTAATTAATCACTTAGCATTTATTTTAAAAAAAATGAGTGCCAGGGACTGTTGTAAATGATGGAATACATATATACATACACATACATACATATTTATATGTCTATATACACACATACAATACAGTACACTCCCTGTACTTCCTTGCACATGGCACTTTGTCTCTGGACTCTGTCACTTCTCATGGTTTGCGTCTAATTCCCAGAGTGCTATTCTCTATCTCTTAGCTTTCCTAAAATCTCAGTTAAAATTTTACCTTCCACCAGAAACCTTTCCCTGAACACTAATACCTTTCCCCTGAATTTTTTTGCAATTCTCTCTCTCCTTCCCTCTCTCTCTGTCTCTCATTTGCACATAATAATAATTAGCATTTATACATTGTTTTAATTTTTCTAAGGCAATTTACAAATATTATTTCACTTTATCCTTACAATAACACTGGAAACTAGGTGATGTTATTGTCCCAAATGAGCAGATTAGAAAACTGAGGCAATCAAAAGTTATTTGCCCAGGTTGATATAGTAAGAAGTGTCTGGGGTAGGTGTTGAATTAAAGTCTTTCTCACTCTGAGTTTAACACTCTATTGTACCACCTAGCAGTCTAGATTGTGTAGCTGTTTGTATATTGTCTCCCTCACTGGACTGTGAACTCCTTGTGCTTAGAGACCATGACTTTGCATTTCTTTGTATCCCTAGTGCTTAGAACAGTTCCTGGAACATAGCAAATACTTAACAAAAGCTCATTGACTTGACGCGTGGGGGAGAAGGAAGGTAACCTTAGAAAGGATTGCCCAGTGGCATAAAAAAGCAAACAATTTCCCTCCTTAAAACTTTTCATAGTTGCAAATGTTCTTCCTGACATGTAGATTGATGCAAAGTAAGTAGAACCACGAGAACACTGTACATAGTAACAGCAATATTTTAGTGTTGATCAAAAAGATTTAACTATTCATTTAAAAAAATCTTATTTAATATTTTATTTTTTCAATTATATGTAAAAATAGTTTTAGCATTCTTTTTCCCCTAAATTTTGATTTCCAAATTTTCTCCCTCCTTTGCCCCCTCATTGAGAAGGCAAGAAATTGATGGACACTTTCTCAGTTTGAATTCTTAGCCACCATTAAAAGAGCTACTATAAATATTTTGTACACGTAGGTCCTTTTCCTTTTGTTTTTATTTTTAATCTCTTTGGAATACAGACAATAGTAGTATTGCTTGGATGAAGGGTATGCATGTTTTTCTAGCCCTTTGGCTACGGTTCCAAATTTCTCTCCAGAATGATTGAATTAGTATACAACTTTGCCAATAGTACATTAGTGTTTTTAATTTTCCTGCACCCCTCTCCGACATTTGTCATTTTCCTTTTCTGTCATAGTAGCCAATCTGAGAAGTATGAGATATTAGCTCAGTTATTTTATTTTGCATTTCTTTCATTAATAGAGATTTAGAGGATTTTTTGGATATAATTAGATAGCTTTGATTACTTTGTCTTAAAACTGCCTGTTCATAGCATTTGAACACATCAATTGAGGAATGGCTCTTATTTCTATAAATTTGATTCAGTTTTCTATATTTGAGAAACTAAGTCTTTATCAGAAAATTCACTTTTTATGCTTCTTTCACATCTTATATTTGAAAATCAAACTTTCTTTTCAGCTCTGGTCTTTTCATGAGGAATGCTTGAAAGTCCTCTATTTTATTGGATGGCCCTTTCCCCTCTAAAGAATTATAAATGGTTTTGTGGGGTAGGTGATAATTATAATCCTAGCTCTTTTGCCCTCTGGAATATCATATTCCAAGCCCTCTAATCCTTTCATATAGAAGCTGTTAAATCTTGTGTTATCCTGACTGTGGCTCCATGGTATTTGAATTGTTTCTTTTTGGATGCTTGCAGTATTTTCTCCTTGACTTGGAAAGTCTGGAATTTGGCTACAGTATTTCTGTGAGTTTTCATTTTGGGGTCTTTTTCAGGAGACGATTAGTAGATTCTTTCAGTTTCTATCTTTTACCCTCTGGTTTTAGAATATTAGGACAGTTTTCCTTGAAACTTTCTTGAAATAGGATGGTGTGTTTAGTACTCTGTGGTACTGTGCACTGGTTTGTGAGCAACCATAAGCACTCTTTGTTGTCTTCTTCTGGTTGTGTGTTTTGATCTTCTTTGCTTATTTTCCCAGGCAATTATTTGACTTTTTAACTCTTTGTTAAGGTAGGACCCTGCTTCCAGTGTAGATGGTTTGCTTTCCCAAGATAGTTCTAGGGACCTGTAAATGTTCAGTTCTTGTAATTTGGTATGATTAAAGGAGAAGCGTTTACTCTCTCCTGGCCTATACTCGTTTGTGAGTGATCACAAGTACTTTTTTCTGCCTTAGACATTTGTGAAGGATTCCCTCTCTGCAGCTGCCACAAACTCTGCCCCACTAGCACTCCTCCTCACCCCAGGACTGCCATCTAGGACTGTGACCCAGATCTAAGCACAAGCAAAGCAAAAAAATCCTGCCTCAGTACCAGCAAAGATATCCCTGCAATGCCCCTCTGATCAGCTGCTCAATTCCCCCACTATCTGTGGGCCAAGAGCACCAGAAGCAGTCACTGCTGCCTCTGCCACCACACCAGAGTGGCAGTCAGACCATGCTCCTCTTTCACCCAGATCCAGCAGACTTTTTCTACTGATCTTCTAAGTTGTGTTTGGTATTTGTGGGTTGACAAGTCTGAAAACTGCCATAGCTGCCAGTGATTCAGTCCCATGAGACCTGCTCCAGGTTTTCTGGGGCCTGGTCTGTGCTGGCATGTTTTGCACTGGACTGCACTCTTCTCTCAGACTGGTGCAAAAGACCCCTCCTATCAACCTTCCAGGTTGTCTTAGGCTAGAAATTTGTTTCAGTCTGTTGTTTTGTGGGTTCTGCTGCTCTAGAATTTGTATAGAGTCATTTTTACAGGTATTTGGAGGGGTTTGGGGGAGAGCAAAAGCAAATCCCTGGTCTTACTCCGCCATCTTGGCTCTGACCCCACACCAACCCTGGAATTTTGACCAGGTTCCCTGCTCCCCTCTGTCTGTAAGCTCTGCTGTGCTTGTGCCTCTTCTTCCACTGTGGCTAAGACTTAGGATGGTGACCTGGATCCAAATATATGCAATGAAACAGAGTCCTGTCCCCAGTGCCAGCAAAGGGACCCCTGTAAATCTTCTTCTGAACCTTTGTCCAATCCCTTTACCATATATAAACTGAGAGGTCTGGAAAACACCACTGATGCCATTGACTCAGTTGCCATGAGGCCTGCTCCTGGTTTCTCTGGATTTGTGTTTGTGCTGGTGTGACCTGAGCTGAACTGTGTTCCTTTCTCACCCTGGTGCAAGAGACCTTTCTTCCCCACCTTCTAAGTTGTCTTGGACTAGAAAATTGTTTTACTCTGTCCTTTTGTGGTTTACGTCACTCTAGAATTTGTTTAGAGTCATTATTTTAAGACATGTGAAGGGTTTGGGAGGAAAGCTCAGGCTAGTACCTCCCTTTTACCCTGCTATATTGTCTGTACCTCTGTTGGCATAGCTACTCTAATGAAGACAAGGATCCAAGGCATTTAGAGAGTATCCATGGTGAAAAATGCTACCCACATGTAGAGAGAGAACTGACGAACTCTGAGGGCACACTGAAGCATACTTTTAAAATTTTCTTTATTTTCTTTTGAAACATGGCTAATGTGGAAATATGTTTTGCATGACTTCACATGTATAACTGATATATTGCTTACCTTTTCAATGAGTGGGGAGAGGTTGGAGAGAGGGAAAGAATTTAGAACTGAAAATTTAAAAAAAAGATTTTTTTTTATTTATAATTGGGAAATATTTAACAAAATAAAAAATCTACTTAAAACCTTTTAAAGTGTTTTTCTTAGGGTGATATTCTCTTGAAGATCATTGAAGTCTCTCATGTTTGAGAGATGATAGGATTGAGCAGTCCTGATGCTTCTTGCTTTTTGATTTGGGGAACTGAGGAACGATAGTTCTGGTTTGCAAACCCTTAGGAAAAGATTCTTATCTCTGTCTCCTTAGAGGACAGTAATAATCACTCCATTCTGTTAATCCATTTGCACAGCGAGTTCAGCAGAGGCAGCTCCAACAAAACCACAAGCCATATAGAAAGCACAGATAAGTCTGCCTGTCAACTCACTGAATGTTTAAGCCAACCAGACAATATGTTTGGGGACTTGGATGCAGGGAAATTTGGTGGATCTAGATTGGTTATCCTAATGGGCCAGAAATCTTTAGATAAATGAAAATTCACCCAAATTAATTTGGCTTGAAGTTGACTGGTTGGCTTAGTGATGTTTAAAGAATTACATATTAATCATTCAAAATAACTGATTTTTAAATTAGAGGGCATTCTGTTATGTAGATAGCTCTCTTTCTATGCTCTCTCTATAACATTTAACCTGGAAAAATAAATTTCCTTTCAATTAATTCTGCTTTTGTTAAGCAACTGTCTGGAGTCATTTTAATTATGGCAAATATGGCCTTTTTTTATGATTGCAGATTGACAGGGACTCCTGGCATCTGCTCTTATTCCTTGGAATTGAGTGCTAACTGGGTTCCCAGATAGAATTGGAGTTACCAGTTCTGATTGGGTCCATTAACTTCAAATGTGTACCTTGGGCTGTGTTGCTCCCAACTGGAATATTCTTTATTCTCTGAATGGCACCAAGGACAATTTTCAGTTAAAAGCCAAAGGAAATTAGTATGTGTGTTCCATGTTGATCACCTAGAATTGAAACTTCCTGTAAAAATTTAACTGGCAAAATTGATAATGATATTAATATCTGGCATTTACATTTTACTTTAAGTTAGAAAGCATTTTCTTATCTGATCTGATTTTCACAATAACACCAATAGAAATCAGTTGAGGGCAAAGGTATAATCATCATATTTTGTAATGGAAGAAACTGATCCTCAGAATCTAAGTGACTTAAAAAGCTAGGCAGCTGCAAGAATGATTTCTAAGGTTCACTATAGGGCACTTTCCACAATACCTACTTACCACTTTGGTTCATTTCAGAGTTGCATATGATTTTCTTTTTATTACTAATATCATACAATCAATTAATTAATTAAAGCAATTAATCAAAAGCACTTATTGTGTTCTAGGTATCATGATGGGGATTCAAAGACTAAATAAAACAGTCCCAGCTCCCAATGAACTTTAATTCTAATGGAAGGGGTAACATGCAAATATGTCTAAAGGCAGCTGGGTGGCATAGTGCATAGAGTGTTGGACTTGGAGTCAAAAAGATCTGAATTCAAACCCTGCCTCATGTGCTTACTCTCTCTTTGACCCTGGGCAAACAACTTAACCTCTTTCAGTCTCAGTTTCCTCATCTGTAAAATGAGGATGTACCTACTTCACAGAGCTGTTGTGATTGTTAGATGAGATAATGTATGCAAATGGTATATAATTGCAAATTAGTACTATGATTATATATGTAATATATGCAAAATGAATTCAAAGTGGTTTTTTAGAGGGAGTATGCCCACTTCTGAGAGGATTTAGAAAGATTTCACATAGAAGTTGGTGCTTGAGCTGTATCTTGGGGCAGAGGAGGGAGAGAATGCTTTCCAGGTATGGGGGAGCAGCCAGTACAAAGTTATGGAGCTGGGAGTTGAAACATAATGCTTACTGAATAGTGAATAAATCAGTATGGCTACGAGGAAGTCTATGAAGGAGAATTAGTGATAACTTAGGAAATGGCCAGATTGTAAAGAGCTTTAGTTGCTAAACAGAAGAGTTTGTATTTCATCCTAAAAGTACCATATTTTACACATAGAATTTCTTCCTAAAAGAAATAAATGAAATTTATTGGGCAGTGGAGGGAATGACATGGTCAGAACTGTGCTTTAGGAAGTTCTCTTTGGTAGTTAGGTGGGAAACGGATTGGAGTGAGGGGATACTAGGGATAGGGAGACCAATTAGGATGCAACTTGAATGGTCTAGGAGAGAAGGTCATGAGTACCTGAACTAGTTCAGTGACTGTGTTAGTGGTGAGTAGATCCAGGGAAATAACAAGATATGACAACAGACTGAATATGTCAGGTGAATGAAAGTAAAATTGCATGCCTAGAAGGATAGTAGTCCCCTTGACAACACATGTAGATATTTTATAATTTAAGGAGAGTACCACTGGCCAGCTCTGGAGAGTGACTTCCAAGTAACAGGATGGGAAAGTCGCCTGGTTCTGTTCTACAAATTCTAGTATATAAATGGCTTCATAAAAGGGTTTTCTCCTTCTTATAGTTAATGATCACTCACATTCATAGAGTTTCAAAAGTGGTTTCCTTATAAGACTCCTGTAAAGTAGACAGAGCGAATATTGCTTTTCTCCTATTTATAGTTGAGAAAACTGAGGCCTTGAAAATTTAGATAGTTTGCCCATCATTATGTAGCTCATGCATATCTGAAGCAGGATCTGAATATGTGTAATTTATTTTTGTCTTTGTATTCCCTGCATCTAGCACAATGTTGATAACTGTAGGAGCTTAATAAATCCTTTTTGATAGAGGAATACTTCATGAATTTCTGTGGGCACATTGTTATTATCTACAGAGTCCCTGAGAGCTTTAATGAATTCCTCATAATCTTACAGTTCTGTTGATGAGCCACAATTTGACTGTGGCAAGTGTTACCAGGCTCAAGATTAGCTGCTCTGTGTGTGTGTATGTGTGTGTGTGTGTGTGTGTGTGTGTGTGTGCATGGCGTGTGTGGTGGGGGAGGGGGAGGAGGGACTAGATGACCCCTCAAGTCCCTTCCTCCTCTATTATCTCTAATTCCATAACATGCTAGGGCAGGGATTCTTAAACTTTTTTGTGTGTCGTGTACTCTTTTGGCAATCTACTAAAGTCTATGGGTCCCTTCAAAATAATAAATATGTTCGTGGACACTAGGCTAAAAATACTTGCCTGGAAGATAATTGATTAAACAAATGATGATTATTATATGAGAGAAATGCATATTTGGCATACCCTTTGAGAACCCAACTACCTCAATACCTCAGTAAAACATGAGTGGAGTTTTAATGGAGATACCAATGACTAGAGATTGCTGCAGTCTCACCAGACCCTCCTCCTTGTCTGCAGTTTTGGGGTCTCTGAATGTTATTTAGAGGGTTAGCAGGTTTGATATGATAAAAGCAAGCTGATTTAGTGGCTTCAAGGTATTTCTCCAAGATGCAAAATTAGGTAGGTCAGTGGTGTGAGAAAGGGAACAGAAAGAGGAAATGAGAGTGACATAAGACAGATACCGATTTCTGTATCTCCTTGCCCCAGGAATAAACAAAGCGCTGTCCAGCATACAAATAAAGTAATGGTAAAATAGGCTGGATTCCAAGCCATAGACTTGGATGCAAAGTCACAGGTTTTTTCAAACAACTCAAATCTCTGTCCCTACTGACTTGTCCACATTAGCATAGACAATAACACAGAGGGATACTTCAGGAATCAGAACCCCCTGAGCTCACAAAACAGACTGCCTCCTCATTTCTTCCATTACTACCAAGAACATACCCCAGAGCCTTTGTGTGAATAGAAAGAGAACATTTTCCATTTTGCAATTCTCAAAACACTTAAAAATTTCTATCACTTTGTCTTTATGAGGAAAACGACGAGACCTGGGGGCTTTCGAAGACATTCGCTTTAAGACTTGAAGCAACTTTAAAACATTCAATTGTCCTATAAATTTCTTCTCTTCTTCTGCGACCTCTAAGCCTCTTTTGTACATTATAATTTTTTCCATTACAAAGGAAACAAGCTGAGAAGTCCAGTTAACAATCCATAGGTTACACGCAGTAGGTTAAGTATGAACTGGAATTGAGTGGGTAATGGAGGGTAAAGCATTGTTCTAAGAAATCCACCATATCTGATGTGATATCCATTTCTCATTAGACATTGTTTTCAGTGTTTGTGTCTACTCACCTGTAGGACAAATAAGATGACATATATTTCTTAAGCACCTACTATGTACTAGGCTCTGTGCTAAGTATTGGAACCATCTTATAATTACACCTCACACACATATACATTATATATATATATGTATATATATATATACATACACACATACATAGACATATGTATGTGTATATATATATATATATATATATATATATATATATATATATATATATATATATATATATATATATATATATATATATATATATATATATGAGTGTGTGTGTGTAATTCTAGTGGCAATGACTTTTCAAAGCAATCTCATATATTTTATTTCATTTAATCCTTAAAACACCATCTGTGAAAGACAAGAATAATTATCTTGGTTTTCTAAATCTCTACAATGAGAAACCAAAGATCAGAGCTCCTAGGACAGTTGTTTAAGACCTAAAAGTGACCCTAAAGCTTTTCTAGTCCAACTGTCTCGTTTTACATATGATAAAACCGTGGCCCAGGGAGTTTAAGTGACTTGCCCAAAGTTACACAGGTACTAAGTGGCAAAACTGATATATGAGCCCAGGTCTTCTGATTCTAGAGCTGGCCTCACAGCTCTATAAATAGCCAAGTCCCTAGACTCCAATGACCTCTGACTTGACTATCAGTATGGCCCAAGGATTCTTCATTTGCCTCTTTATTTCAGTGGGCACTTTTCCTCATTTGTATCTTCTTTCCCCTCATACCAGCCACCAATTTAGAAGCAAAGGTCCCTATACCATCTATCTAATCCTGCTTCCTTGTAAAGGCAAGCACCCCCAATATACACAGGAGGGTCTGCTATCACAGGTTCTTTGATCTGCTTTTCTAAAAGAAAAGTGACTTTTGAGGGGTCAACAAGCACTTTGATCAAGCACATTTTGTTCAGGGAAAATATCATCACCCTGAACTTGAAAGGAAATTCAGAGAAATCTAAATCAACAGACATGGCTTCCAACTGTCTGACATAAGCAATCCATACATTATAGATCAACAGACAGATCCAACTGTCTGACCATTACATATATACATAGTTCCCAGAAAGAGAAGCTCCAACATCTGGGTTTTCATAGATAGGGGGCTCCTTAGCGACTGTCCAGAGTCTCATCAGCCAAACAAACACTTCTAAAGAGAAAGCCCCGAAGTAAAACCTCAACTCAGAGTATTTATACATTTTTCAGAGCCAGAGGGCATCACAACTCTTGAGAACCAGTGCTTCATTAACAAAAGATGTGGGCCTCCCTACAAATCTTCCCTAATCAAACTCCTCTTAATGGGAAGACCCATTAATGAGTGGGGAAGATATTCTTTAATCTCATTAGCATTACATGCCTCTTGAAATATTTGAAGACAGTGATCATATCTCCCCCAAACTGTCTCTTCTCCAGGCTAAACATCTCCAGCTTCTTTAAGTGGCCCTTGTAAAGCATGATCTAGAGAGTCTAGATCAGGGGTGGGGAACCTGCATCCTCCAGGTCACGTGTGGCCTTCTAGGTCTTCCAGGGTCGCCCTTTGACTGAATCTTAACTTTACAGAACAAATCCCTTATTTGTTCTATAAAACGTGGACTCAATTAAAGGGCTGAACCCAAGGAGTTGGGTGTTTCCCACCCCTAGAGTCACTCTAGATTCTAGGACAGTAATGTCAAATTTATATAGAAACCTATCCTCATGGGCTGCTTATTGACTTAAAAAACACAAAAATGAATATCATCTATATTGTACTATATTTTTAGTTATTTAGTTGAACATTTCCCAACTACATTTTAATCTGAAAGCTTTTGGTGGCCACTAATTTGACGCCTTTGCTCTGGATTATTTCATCATTCTAGTTGACTTCTTTTGGATAAGTCCCAATTAGATAATGCCCTCCTTGAGGGAAGCGGCAGTTTTTGCATTTTTTTTTTAACTGAGGGTTTAGCACAGCTTGTTCACTTGGCTTAAAAAAAAAATGTGACTTGAATCTACATTATGTCAATTATTTTTATTCTTCAGATGAATTGGTTTTGAGAATAACATAACAATATGGACACTGTATAAATCACTTGCTCTTTTTTTTTTGATATAAAAAACTGAAGTAAAGAGAAATTCAACCTGACAACAAAATATGTAGGGAAAATCACCCTGTTCAATGTATCTACTGACTTCACTCTGATATACCTCAGTCTCCATATGTGTGGAAATAAAATTCTTTATAAAATTTTAGAATTATGACTATGACAAATAACACACATGAATATTTTGTTATATAAAGAATAAGAAAAGAGAATTTTATATAAATGAAACTTCCGTTACATAGGTTTTTAAAAACTGAATATCAAATCTTCTGCAATTGAAAGAACATTGACCTGCTCATGTGTCCCTACTATATTCTCTCTTCAATTAATCTTCTTAATTTTTCTTTCATTATTTTCATTATTTACCAGATCTCCTCACCATTAATAAGAGAACCCTTCTTTTGTAACAAGTAAGTACAGTCATACATAATGATACATTGGCACATTGGGTTCATCAATTTTCTTCAAAGAAATAAGAAACATGCTTCTTTATCAGTGTTCCAAAGTAATGATTAGCAATTGCATTGATCAGAGTTAATCTTTTAAAGTTTTTTTCCTTTACATTATTATAATTATTTTATGAATTATTTCCTTTTATCAATTTATGCAAATCTTTCCAGGCATCACTAATTACATCATTTTCTTAATTTCCTGTGGCACAGTTCTATTCTATTAAGTTCATGTACGGCAGCTTATTCAGCTATCATCCAATTTATGTGGTTTAATGCATAGAATGCTAGGTCTAGAGTCAAGGAGGACTTGTACTCAAATTTGGCCTCAGACACTTACTAGCTGTGTGACCTGAGGCAAGTCTCTAGACCCTGTTTGCTTCAGTTTCCTCATCTGTAAAATAAGCTGGAGAAGGAAATGGTGAACCACTTCAGTATCTCTGCCAAGAAAACCCCAAGTGGAGTCATAAATAATCAGACACATCAAAAATGACTGAATAACAACAACATTTTTTTCTAGCTCTGTCTAAATGTTTCTTATTTTCCTTGTTTGTGTTAAGAAAATTGTATCAGATTCTGATCTTTTGTTAGGAATGTTTCAAAATCCTATAATCTTTCACATATCTATCTTTCCTCCCTTCTACAAGAGTACTGCCAGTATTGTAGGATAAATTAGTCTTTCCTAATATTGTTTGGCTTTTTGAGGCATTATATTACTATATTTCCTCTAATTTATAATAGTTATAGTGTAATTCTGTGTCATCCTGATTGCAATTGCTTGGTACTTCAACTAGTTCTGACTGCTTCTGGTATTTTGTCTTTCACCTAGAACCTCTGGATTCCTGCTATGACATGTATGAGTGTGTTCACCTTGTCGTTTCAATGTAAAGAAATGTCTGATGATTTTTTAAATGACTTTTCCTCTGGATCTAATAAATCTGTACATCTATTCTGTATGATTTCTTGAAATATGATATCTAGCTTTTTTGGTTTAGTTTTGGTTTTCAGGGAGTGCTGTGTTTTTAAAATTATGTCACCTTAACCTGTTTTCGGTCAGTTGTTTTAGATAGCTATTTCACATATTGTAATTTTTCAGTCTTTAAGAAGTTCCCATATATGCATATATATCATATGTATGATACATATCATATACATATATATATACACATATATACATGTGTATAAGTTGGCTAGTTGTTGTTCTTTGTTCTCAAAAAAGACCCAAATGACATCACCATGTTTAAGTCAAGTTTCAAGGAGTTCAACTGTGACTGATCAGACCAATAGAATCTTGGAATGCTCTACCACAGATTGGGCACAGATAGTCCATACGAACACTAAGGGTGGATACTCCAAATTTTCACATCCTATGTTTCCTTTGAGCTGTTTCAATTCTACTTGCTCATTGAGCACAGCACCCTTTCTGATGTGGGCACACCATGCTGAACAGTCTTGTGATAGCGTTTTCCATGTTACACAATCAGTTCCAAAGTTCCTGAGAGAGACCTTGAGAGTATCCCTGTATTCCTTCTTCTGACCACCATGTGATTGCCCACCCCATGTGAATTCTCCATAAAATAGTCTTTTTGGCAAGTATATGTTTTGCTTTTGAACAGTGTGGCCAGCTCATCTGAGTTGTACTCTCTGAAGCATAGTTTGAATGCTTGGCAATTTAGTTCAAGTAAGGACCTCAGTGTCTGGTACGTTATTCTGCCAAGTGATCTTCAGGATCTTCCTAAGACAGTTCAAATGGAAGCGATTCAGTTTCCTGCCATGGCACTGGTAGACTGTCCATGTTTCACAGGCATATAACAATGAAGTCAGCACAAGGGCTCTGTAGACCTTCAGTTTAGTGGTCAGTCTAATACCTCTTCTCTCCCAAACTTTTCTTCAGAGCCTCTCAAACACTGAGCTAGTTCTGACAATGTGTACACCAACCTCATTGTCAATGTGTACATCCCTGGAAAGTACACTACCAAGGTAAGTGAACTTATCCACAGTACTCAAAACATCTCCATTTGTTGTAACCGATGGTTTGACATATAGATGGTGTGGTGGTGGCTGATGGAGCACCTGTGTTTTCTTAGTGTTAATTGTTAGGCCAAAATTAGCACAGGCAGCAAAGAATTGATCCATACTTTGTTGCACCTCAGCTTCAGAGGCTGCTTTGAGTGCACAATCATCTGCCAACCAAAAATCATGCACCAACCCTCCCTCCACTTTTGTCTTGGCTTGTAGCCTTTTCATAATGAAGAATTTACCATCAGTATGGTAGATGACCTTGATGCTGCGTTCATCCTTACTGAAAGCATCTGACTAAAAACATCATGCTAAAAAGCATGGGAGCAAGCACACAGCACTATTTCATTCCATAGGTGACTGAGAAGGCACAAGAGCATTGTCCACTATCCAGTACCCAGGCAAACATGCCATCATGAAATTGATGTGCAATACTGATGAACTTTTCTGGGCAACCAAATTTTGACATAATTTTCCACAAGCCCTCACAACTAACAGTATCAAAGGCCTTGGTCAGATCTATTAACATTGTATGAAGTCCTCTGTTCTGCTCCTGAGATTATTCCTGGAGTTGCCTGGGCAGCAAACACTATATTGACTGTTCCTCAGCCCTTTCTGAAGCCACACCAACTCTCCGGTAGGAGGACTTTAGCAAGAATCTAGCCAGCAATGTCTAAGAGAGAGACCCCCTGTGATTATTCACAGGAGAATCTATTTCCTTTACCTTTATAGAGATGGACAAGGGAGGCATCGTTGAACTCCTGGGGGATAACCTTCTCTGGCAACAGGCAAGTGATGAAACAGCAGGTGCAGATACACAGGGAGCTGTAGTCACAACCCTGCACACAGGCGGCCCAGGCCATAGGGTTTTTTCTCACTACAAGCAGCAGTGGCATTCAGCAGTCTGAGCACCCTTTTAAGGATCACGCTGCTCACCTCCTGGTGTGAGGAAGAGGGCTAGAGAAGGTGACCTAAATATTGTCTGCATACCTAACCCTGGCCTGACTACCGCATCAGTTGGGAAATCCCACTCTGCAGTTGAAACACATGAAAAAATGTACAAAAACATCTGCAAAGATGTTTCTACTCACCATTGGCACATGGAATGTGCGCATACTTATAGACAACACAAAATCCAGTAGACCTGAAAGACAAACTGCTCTTGCAGCAAGAGAACTCAACAGGTATCGCATCCAAATATATGTATATATTTTATATGTGTACATGTATATATGCATATACATGCATACATATACATACATACATATACACATACACATGCACACACAAAGTATATCTCATTGAAACAATAAGTTCTAGCTCCATTTCTTTTTCAGGAGTCCACTAATTGGGTCATAGTATCCATTTCTGTTGCAAGCTATTTATTTTCCATTCAATTTTTCCTCCAAGTACTAATTTTGTTTTTATCTTGCTTTCTGTATTTACCTTTTCATTCTTTTCTGGTAATTACAGGTGATATTTTTTAATGATTTTTTAAAGTATGATTTCCAAATTTATTTTCTGGTCAGGAGTTTTATGATTTTTCAAATGAATTCTTCTCATTGGTTTACAGGTTGGTTATTTTGGATAATAGATGTCTCACATCTCATTTTTCAAGCTTTTGACTGTTCTAATACTTTTTGTTGTCTCATTGAATTATTGAGTTACATTCACTTCACTCTATTTTTTTGAGTGTACACTATTTGGGCAAGGTTTTCCACTTTCTGCTCTAAGTTGTTTATTTTCTTTTGAAGTGCTCCAATTTCATTCTTTGTGTCTTATATCACTTTTTCCTTAATTTTTTTCCCCAAACCTTCTTGGAGTCTACATGGAAAATGCATTCATTTCCCCCTATCCCTGGCCCCGGCACACTATTTGTTCTAATGTCAGAGTTACTTTCCATCTTCTATAACATTTCTTTATTGTTTTGAATTGTATTTTGTTATTCATATCTACAATCTTCAATTGGTGCTTTGTATCAGGGTCAGCCTTTTCTCCCTCCCTAAGCTCTTAGATGAGGCAGCTAGGCCAACATCATTCCCATCTCAGAATTCTCGATGTTGCTATTGCTGCCTTGTATCATGTCTGGATAGAATGCCTAGTTCCTGAACCTCCCTCCCTTCTTCCATGGACCTATTCTGTGGATGAGGAGCTGTACCCAGTACTGGCACAAGACTATACTTTCTACTTCAATCCCTATAATTTTCCTTTGTCTCATTTTAATATGATTCCTTCCTTGACCTGTTCCTTGTCACCATCAATTTGTACAGTCACTTACTGGGGCGAGGCAGGGGGAGTTGTTTATCGCTTTTATCCCTGATGAGGTCTTAACTGGCCTTGTCTCTTAAAGAATGATGATATGCATGCTGGTCTCTGCCCCTCCATCTTCTGGTGCAGTAACCTACAGGGAGTTGCCTTCATCTTCCAATATGAACACAATGGCCCCAAACTGAAGATTGTGGTGGCTTTAGGGATCATTTACCAGAAAGCCTACTGCTTTAGGCTCTATTCCCTGTGCTTTAGTTTCATCTTGTCTCTGTCTTCATATGTAGCCTCCTACCTATCGGTCTGTCATTTGAGCCTTGTACATTGGCAAACCCCCAGACACTTTCATATGTCTTCTGATGCAGTCCTAGACTAGAAGGAGAAACATGTTTTTATCCAATTTTTGTTTCTTCTGTTGCTCTTTTTCATATTTACTAGAGTGATTTTCAGGGGAACTGGGCTTTGCTGGATCCTTTCATGTAATCACCATTGCTAAACAGTCATCAAATTGATATTTCTAAAGAATAGGTTTTCTCCAGTCATTCCCATTCAAGAAGCTTTATTGCTTCTCCATTTCCCCCAAGGTGAAACAGAAACTTCTCCCTTCATTTTTTAAAGTCTTTCATAATATGATTCTGGCCCATCTTTCCTGGTTGGTTGCACAACATGGTCTTTTAGCTGTTCCAGTCACTATGATGTTCCATTTTCCACATCTGTACCATTGTGAGGTCAATGATACAGATCTCGAATACTATCCCTCCTCCTATCAATTTCTTAGACCTTCAGAAGCTCAATGCTATTTCCTTCAAGAGATATTTTCCTATTTCCCCCATTGTTAGTGTTCGTTTACCCGACCAAAATAACTTTCTACTTGTTTGGTACATCTCTTGTATTTCCTTATCAAGCTACATGTACCACAGCAAAATTCAAACTTTTTCAAGGCAGGAGTGTCTTACCACTGTTTTTGTATCTAAAGGCCCTGTACTATACTAGGCACATAGTAGACACTGGAAAAATCCTTGTTGATTATTCATGCCTTTATCTGAAATACACATTAATCCTTTTTGCACGTACCCTTGAGATGATTTGATTTACTGAAATGGCATGATCAGATACACTTCAGAGTTTCCTTAGATTTGTCAATCAATAATAGAATTTTAGAGTTGGAAGGAAGCATTATCACTAATCTTTTAGAGGCTCTTATCTCACAGAGAACAGTCTCCAAAGCACCTATGACAGATGGGGATGAAGTTTCTGCTTAAACACTTTTTCTTTTCTTTTCTTTTTTTCTTTTTTTTTGGTGACAGGGAGCTCATTTCCTCATAAGGCATCTCATCCTATTATAAAACAACTCTCATTTTTAGGTATTTCTTTCTTAGCCCAAACTAAACTCCCTGTAATCATTGTTCCTAACATATACAGTTAGCTGACTATATGATTAACTAATCTGCTTTCCTAGATCTGTCTGAAGTGATGTTATAGTAAATTTTTTGCAATATGCTCATTACTCTATCACTATAATAATAGAGTAACCTGCTTTGTTTACCCAGGCCCCTCCTCTGGTACCTCATCATGACATAAAGGTGACCTTGGGTTCTCAAAGACACAAACTTTGGTAAGTTCCTCCAACCTGGAAGAGTTTTGAGTATGGGATCACTCAGGGATGGACTTTATTCCCATCACTCAAAGTCCAGTCTAACTCAGAAACAATCATCACTAGGGTGATGGAATATTTCAGCTGCAGCAATTCAGAAAAGTTGTCTATCAACTAAGACATGAAAGCTATTATAATATATAACATGAAAGAAGAGTCTTGTGCTAATGAAATCACAGAGCCTTAAGCTATTGAAGCATTAATTCATGCACTAACCAACATTCTAGAGTTCTCTTGATATTTTAGTTCAGTACCATTCCTATATTCATGACAAAATCCATACAGAGGAGTACAACCCTCCAAATGGATATTAAATGATATTTTTCTCTTCCAGGGATGAGTAGATCCTACTCTCAAAGCATGGATATTTGAAAGAAAGAAAATGCAAGAATGAACATTTAATGAATGTCATGCTCTCTCAATGCAAATACTTATAGTGTAGGGTCAAGAGAAAGGGAATAAGGGAAAAAAAGCATTTAGTAAGTATTTCCTATGTACCAGGGACTGTGGTAAGTGCTTTACAGTAATGATCTCATTTGAGCCTCACAAGAGCACTGGGAGGTAGATGCTATTATTATCTTTTTTGTACAGTTGTGGAAACAGGCATGCAGAAGTTCAGTGACTTGCCCAGGATCACATAGCCAGTGATTTTCATTTTATGTTTCCCTGACTTAGGTAAAGCGAAGGTAAAATGTTACAAAAGCATTGGGAGAAGTAAATAGGGTATGGCACAGGTTGCCCGCAATGGTGCCTACATCTATAAAGCTTATAATAACCAGTGAGAAGAACAGAAACTGTAATTTGTTTTGGTCACTTATCTCTGTTTTGGTGGGGCAGATTATTTTAAACTAAGTACCATATTGAGCTGCCCAGTTAGAATGTTTACAAGATAATATGACTCACTTGCCCACAGTTTTGGGTTCCTTTATTCAGTCAAATGAGTTGATTTACTTTCTTGGAGCTTGCTCATTTGGGTCAATACAATTCAGTGCAATAAAATTATGTACAGTGGATCTATAAAGACAAAGAGAAGCTATTTCTTGACTGTTTCTGGATGGCTACAAAAAGTTATAGAAAGGGAGAAATTTGGTATCCTTTTCCAGGCTATTGGTAGCAAATATTGTCCTTCTATTCTGTAGACCAATTGACTTTGCTGATCACGGAAACAATGCCTCCTCTTTAGACTTGTGTATAATTGTGCTTGCATCTTGTCAATGTCCTATACGCAATTGTAGTAGCATCATACTATTACCTGAAAACTGAGGTATTAAGTTAAAATCACTATGAAAATATCCTAAATTCTCTAATGAGAAAGGATTGCATAAATATGCACCACTGGTTTTGTAAAGATCAATATTATATATTTAATTAACGTTATGAAAAGAGTTACTTTTCTGTTCAGTAATGATTCTGACTAGTGACATTTGAATAAATATTTAATTTGGTGCTATCGTACTCTTTTAAGTAGAAATTCCATTAATTCTCTTTTCAACATTCCTTTAAGACTCCTAGGAAGTCTAGTAAGAAAGAAAAAAAAATGAGAAGTTTTTGAAAAAAATAGATTTAGAGCTTAGAAAACCAAATTCTTCCTATTTCATGGGATGAAAGTAAAGGAATCAAAATCTCACCCAAAGTTAAAACAGTGATCAGGGAGCAGTTGCTCAGAGAGAAAGAAGAGATAAAAGGAGATGGCAGGAAAGCCAAGAGAAGCAGAGTGTTGAGAAACAGACCATAGGGGCTAGGAAGACTTTGAGTGATTGGCTCAAAGAGAGCAAAACATTAAAGGAGACTTTGAAAGCACCTCAAACGTAGAATGAAAAGGCTAGTTAAGAAGAGATTACTTTGTCTTGAGGAAGGATATGTTTTATTTATACGAACATGAATAAAATGTAAGGTAGTTTTGCTTCTATCTGTTTCCTGTTATAAACAATGACATTTTATAGAAATGACAAGGAAGAAATGCAGGTTGAACTTTGACTTGTCTTCAGCAAATCAAATGATTTGGCCTTGATTTAGTCCAAGGAAAATGCCTAAGGTCAAGAAGAAAGTTATTCATATTCCTTTATATTCTTTTTGGGGAAAAAATAAGATATTAATTCAAGGTCCTGAGTACTATGTGGCTAAAAAAAAATTACAAATCCTGAAAGAAATAACAGGAAAGGAAAAAGATTAATATCTCTAGAGTTGTACTTTCTGTAGTTTAGGAGATATATCTATACCTTAGTTTTACTTCCCAATCTTGACAGAATGGTATATATTCCTACCTTTAGCTCAAGCAATTGACTTGGTGGCTGGCCTTGCCATAGATCAATACTTAGTGGAACAAATATATGCTAGTAACAATGGTTTCTTACTGTTGTAATGACTGTAACTTTCTCAAATATACCCCTGGGGAATTAAGGAAGAGTAACGTTTTCTCAATTGTTCAGACCACAGTGAATTTGAACACAGCGTTATCTACGTTTCCTCTTTCTGGTAAGCCAAACCCCTCACTTCAAGATGGGCAATAAGTCCCATGAAACATCCAAGGGTGAAAAATGCAGAGGAAAAACACAACAACACAATCTCCATTATTTAGTCCCTTCTCAGTAGCTCACCAAAGTAGAGATCACTAAGAAAACCATCCAGAAAGGAAGAACATTAGTTGTTCACAGAGGTGGAAACTGAATGCTTTCCTATACTTCAAACCTTTCACTGCATCAGTTCGTCTTTTGTTGCCAATCTGAATATGTCCAAAGGAAAAAGAGTCTTCTTGTCTTTTCTCTTCTCTTCTCTATTTATTTCTTTTCTTTCTTTTTCCTTCTTCCTTCCTTTCTTCCATCCTTTCTTCCTTTACATTCCCTCCCCTTCTTCTCTCCCTCTCTGTCTCTGTTTCTGTTTTTCTGTTTCTCCATGTTTGGGCTGAACTCCAAAAATGCCTTTGCCTCCTCCCATGTCGGGAGATTTAGTGTTCACTGACTGGGGTTTCTGGCAGGGAAATGCTGGTAAATGTTTAACAGTAGGCTCTCTGAGGTAGGGGGAATGTAGGGAGGACACACTTTTAAGTTTAATCTTATTATTGATATTTTCTCCATTACTTTCTTAAGTCCAGACAAGACCCTCCTTGATTTATGTTGAGTCATTTTCTGATCTGGTCATTAGTTCTCATTCTGTCATTAACAATAATATACATTTGCATCCTACATACCAGATTTTCAGGGAAAATAAACAACTCTAGAACTGCACTGAAAAAGGCAATTTTGAGACCACAATACATGACAAAAATCAGAACAATAAAATCAAACCCCAGAACCAACCATTTTATCTGGCATGCTGCTCCAATAGATCTTTTGTAGAAATTTTTCAACTCTATGGCCCAGTGGATTGAGGATAACCCCCAAACCATGGAAAGAGATGAGATCAGAAACTAAAAGATATATGGAGAAGCAATCTAGGACAGTGATGGAAAGCTTGTGATCAGAGGCATATTGTTCTCTCCGGAGTTGGTTCCAGAGAAATCTGGCAAGTCTAAGGTCTTCCTTCATGTTAGACAGTTTCAATGAAGAACCCAAAACAAAGCCAGGCAAAAGCACAGCCTTTTGTTTCAAGCACAGAAATATAGGTCTGTGGTCCCATTCCATCAATCCCATCCTATTAATTTGGGCTTTCTAAAGAACTGAGAAAAGGGAAGAGATCATTCCTATTCTGTCCCCTTCATTTCCCCAAGTTTCTGATTCTATTTTTAGCATTTGTCCTTTCAGCTCAGCTAGTAGCTGCCTTGAAGAGAACCCAGCCTATGGAAATGTGCAATATTCTGAACTGAGCTGTAAAGAATGAAGGCAAACCTTTAAGCTGCTAGATTCATGGCCAGGATTTTTATACACACATAAAATATGAATCTCAGTTGTGTACAAAGCTGAGCCCATTGTGCCAAAAGGATCCCAGTCAAGCAGGCCTGTAAAATGAAATCCTCTTGGACTAATTTAAGGAGACCTGAGTGATATAAATTGTGGCCTGCTCAAATGTAGGAAATAAAAAAAAAATCCAACTTGAATACCTGCTTCTCTCTTGGTGTGGCCAGCTGCCCCAGCCTATGAGCAATGGGAATGAACAAGAGACTAAAAAGTTATCTCTAGATTCATTTTCAAAACAACTCCATAGCTTCCTGTTTATACCAGTCTTATGGGCCTAATGAAACCCTATTCAATTAGAATTTAATACAGAGATAAACTTTTCAATAAATAAATGACTCTATGTTGGCTGAACTCTAATGCCTTTTAGCTCAGTGAAGCCACCACTATCAAATTGGTATGCATGGAAGGAAAATGCCTATAAAACCATTCCTGATAAAAGAATTAATTCACACCCTAATGCTGAGCCAGAGCCTCTGCCCATCAGACATTACTACTTTTCTATTCCATTCGATTTTCCGCTAACCATCTTTCAGGACTTTTGTTATCTTGCTGTGTACAAAAACCCAAGGTCCCTCTGACCTTCCTAAGCAAGCACTTAAATGTCTATCAGAGCAAATTAAATCCGATCT
This sequence comes from Notamacropus eugenii, assembly GCF_028372415.1. Taxonomy (NCBI): domain Eukaryota; kingdom Metazoa; phylum Chordata; class Mammalia; order Diprotodontia; family Macropodidae; genus Notamacropus; species Notamacropus eugenii. The sequence goes on from NC_092873.1 coordinate 482,613,348, forward strand.
CATGTAGAGGGGCTTTCAGTACCCAGTTAGGCTGTTGCTGGCTAGAGAAAGGAGATATTTCAAACATAAAATGTGTATCCCAGAGGATGAGTTTGCTTGAGAGACCACTAAACTTCTTTGCTTGCCTCAGTGATAAATTAAGAAAACAAAATAAAATGAAAAGAAAAACAAATTAAGAAAATCAGAACTCAGGGTCAACAAAACTGGCAGTTATGATCCACTGTACTGTAGAGAATGGAGAAGTCAGGTTCTTGGGGATGATGTGGATCTTTAAGCTGAGGCTCATTCAGATTATTATTCTGGTATAAGTTGAATTTGATGACTGATGATAATGATAATAATAATAGCAGTTTATATATGAGAACTCATTTGGTCTTCACACTAATTCAGGAAGGTGCTATTACTATACTCTTTACAGATTGGGTAACTCTGGTACAAAGACTTAGCCAGGATCACAAAGCTAGTAAGTTCCTGGGGAAGGATTCAAACTCAGGTCTTCTGGACCTCAATTTCCACACTCTATTTGTTGGGCAACTCGGTGAATTCATCCTAGCTAGGATATTCCTTCTACCTGTTCAAGTCTGTCTTGCTGTGGCTAGGATCATAGAATCATGGAGCTAGAAGAAATGGAATCATCTAGTCTAGCCTGCTCATTTTACAGACAAGGAAAGTGAGAGCCGTAGAGGTGACTTGCCCAAGGTCACAAAAGTAGTAAATATTACTATGATTTCAAAAAAGATTAGAATATTTGATTTTGTTGTAGACTGGAGTGCTAGGAGACTTGATGCAGGATGAATTAATTTAACTACTCTGACATCACCAACTAGAATGCAGAAGAGATCCAGGACAATTTGAGATATTTTTTCCCCCCAGGTGGTTTGACCTATAAGGATTATTCAATGACTTTAAATCATAGAGCCTTCCTGAGACTCCTACAGAATCTCCTTGAGGGTTGTTTTTATTTTCTTGTGGTCTGCTTTTACATGAGGATCAGAGAGGAAGTTTTTAATAAAGTAATTAGTTCTCTGAACTCTAAGGGCACAAAAATGGTTCATTTTACTAAATGTGGAAATCCCAAATCCAGACAAATAATGAAATCTATTCAATGAACCATCAATCTTAGTAAACTAAATAATTTTTTAAAAAGGAGAATATCTCTTCCTAAAGAATCTAAAAACAGAATTTGCATAAACATAGGTCAAGTATTGAAACCATACAATGATTTTTGGAATATGTTGCATAATAAAAATGAATATTTATAGGTGATTTTATATTAATTTTCTCATTTGAAGCTCATAATAGTCTGGGGAGGGAGTGTCTACAGTTTTATCACCCCCATTTTACAGATGAAGAAATTAGATCCTAACTCAGAAGAACTTATATCCTTTCTCATTACAAACATAGTAGGTGATATCTGGGTGTTTGAATGAACTCAGGCTGCCCCAGGTCCGCTGGAACCCTATCCTTCTCCCACAATATCCATTATTTTTATTCTGATTCTTCTACTTCCCTCCGCCCCCCAAAAAGAATATCCATAATTTTGATCTTGTTTCAAATCATGGCTTTAAGATTCATTCCACTCTATACTTATGATCCTAGACTCAAGTAGGGTAACTCAACTAGTTACATACATACTAGTATGTGCCAGAAGTGGAATTCAAACCAAGTTCCTCTCAGACAATGAATAGTGCCCTTTTTATTTTTCCATTCTTCCATTCAAAACAAAATAGAATAAACAAATCAAAACCAAAACAAAACCACAGTATGACAGGATAGGCATATAGGAGCAACAATTTAGACCTAAAAGGTTTTGCAGTTCATATACCCTCATTTTACAGATGAACCTAGAAAAGTTAAGTGACTTGGCCTAGATGATTAACATAGTTATATTCAGATATAAAGATGACATATAAACAAAGGATGCAATATATTTTTAAAAATATGCTGTGGATACACTATACTATGGAAATGAATAGGAAATTTAGGAAACATATGACAAGCCTAGTGCATACTAAGGGCCTAGTATGGAGGCATCACATCATAGTAATGGGAAATTTTTATTATCCAGACACTTGTTGGATCTTTCTGCCCAAATCAGAGTAGCTGATAACTCCATCATTCAAGTAGTAGCATAATCAATGATTGAAAAGTCTAGTCCAGACTCTTTTCTCATCATCAAGGAAGAGCTACTTCCTGGAGTGAAAATGATGAGAATATTGAAACAGACAGAAGACTCCATTTTATTATAATTCTTTTTTAAATTAATTAATTTTATTTATTTTCAGTGTTCTACAATCACTACCATAAAACTTAAGATTATTATTTTTCCCTTCCTCTCTCCTCCCTCCCCCTCCCTCCCCAAGATGGCATACAATTTTGTATAGGTTCTACACATACATTCCTATTAAATACATTTTCACTATAGTCATTCTGTGTTGAAGAATTAAAATGAGTGGGAGAAATCATCTAACAAACCAAATTGCAATACACATGCACAAGAAAAAAAAATGATCTGCTAAATTCTGTGGTTGAATTCCATAGTTCTTTCTCTTGATTTGGAAGTCATTTTGCCTTAGAAGACCATTGGGAATTTTTTTTTAAGTCCTTGAATTGCAATGAAGTTCCTAACCCATCAGAAAAAATTCTTGCATACTGTGGTCGTTGCTGTCACAAAGTTCTCCTGGTTCTGCTCCTTTCACTCATCCTCCGTTCATATAAGTCTTTCCAGGTCTCTCTGAAGTCTTTTTGTTCATCATTTCTTATGGCACAATAGCATTCCATTACATTCACATACCATGATTTATTCAGCCATTCTCCAATTGATGAACATCCCTTTGATTTCCAATTTTTGGCCACCACAAAGAGTGCTGCTATAAATATTTTTGTACATGTAAGACCCTTTCTCATTTTTATGATCTTTTGAGAACACAGTCCTAGAAGCGCTATTGCTGGGTCAAAGGGTATGCACATTTTTGTAGACCTTTGAGCATAGTTCCAAATTGCTCTCCAAAATGGTTATTATAATTCTTGATGAAGGAGAGGAAAGTTATCATATATTTTAGATTTTTGTATATCATATTTCAAAGTGTTCAAAGAAAAGATATGTAAGATCTTATGACTAAAAATTCTTCAGAGGTAGTCATCACAGGAGGTATGAAAGATTTTAAAAAATAAAATTATGATGAATCTAACTACATAAGCAAGACTCATAAAGCAAATGAAAACAGGAATTTCTATACTCAATCAGTCTAAGAACACAAACTGCTAAGGATGGGGGCAGGGAAAGGTCTCTTTAACTGATAAGAACTATCGACATGGAAAATGGTTTTAGAGCAGCACCTTATACCACATACTGCCCAAAATTCAAATGTAGAAGCAAAAAAACATTAAAAGCATTATCACAAAACTATTAAAGTTGAATAGATACACTTCTGGGTACCATAATTAGAGTATAAAATTTATAAGCAAGCAAAGGAGGGAAGAGATAGCTAATATGCAGAATGAGAAATGGCTAATACATTGGATGAGAGGCTCAATCTAATAAAAAGAAATTTAACAGAGATATAAAGTCTTAAACTTGGTTCAAAATAGTAACTTTCTAAAAAGTAGGGTGGAAAAGGCATGATTGTGTAGTAGATCCTCTGAAAACAAATCAGAATATTTTAGTGGAATTTTGCCTTATTAGCCTGAATCAGAGATGAGAGGTGAATGAGAGGTACATATTATTCAATTTGGCCCCAGAATAAAAAAAAAATAACAAAAACCTGGAGTAGTGAGGAGAAGTTACTTAAAGGCAAAAAGAGGAAGAAGAAATTTTACAGTAATTATAGTTATTCAAAACTGGAAATGCTTCTTTCAAGAAATAGTGGATTCTTTCTCATAAGTCTTCAAGCAAAGGACTTGACCACTTGTCAGGTATGTTATATATGTGGGAAGTTATTTTTCCACCTGGGCTAGAGGAGACATCTATTGAGGGAGATCCCTTTCCAACCTTGAGATTTTATGAATCTTAGATTACAAAAGACAAAATAAACAATTTTGGTGATATTTTTTGTTTTTTATGAATAAGATCAAAACAGAAGAAAAAGGACATTTTAATTTTTTAAAAAATAATTAATTTAGTTTTCACCATTATCTTCCACAAGATTTTGGGTCCCCAGTTCTCTCCCCATCTCTCCCCTTTTCCCACCCCAAGAGACTGTGCATTCTGATTACCTCTTTCCCAAATCTGCCCTCCCTTCTTTCACATCTCTCCCTTCTCTTATTCCCTTCCCCTCTATTTTCTTATAGGGCAAGATAGATTTCTATACTCCATTATCTGTATGTCTTATTTTCCAGTTGCATGTAAAAACAATTTTCGACATTCATTTTTAAAACTTTGAGTTCCAACTTCTCTCCCTTCCTCCCTCTCCACCCATCCCCACTGAGAAGGCACTCAATTTGATATAGGCTATATATATCTAGCAGTGCAAAACACTTCCATAACAGTTATGATGTGAAAGACTAACTATATTTTTCTCCATCATATTCTGCCTCTCATTTATTCTATTCTCTCTTTTGACCCTGTCCCTCCTCAAAAGTATTCCTTGTAGTTACCCCCTCCTCCCATTTACCCTCCCTTCTATCATCAACCTACCCTCCACTTGTCCCCTTCCCCCCTACTTTCCTGTAACGTTAAGATAGATTTTCATGCCAAATTGAGTGCGCATGTTATTCCTTCCTTAAGCCAAATCCAATGAGAGTAAAGTTCACTCTTTCCCTCTCACCTCCCCCCTCTTCCCCTCCATTGAAGAAATTTTTTCTTGCCTCTTTTATGTGAGATAATTTGCCCCATTCTATTTCTCCCTTCTTCTCCCTATATATTTCTCTCTCAACCCTTAATTTTATTTTTAAGACATCATTCCTTCATATTCAACTCACCCTGTGCCTTTTGTTTATATGTATGTAATCCCTCCAACTACCCTAATACTGAGAAAAATCTCAAGACTTACAAATATGATCTTTCTATGTAGGGTAAACAGTTCAACTTTAGTAAGTTCCTTATGATTTCTCTTTTCTGTTTGCTGTTTCATGATTCTCTTGATTCTTGTGTTTGAAAGTCAGATTTCTATTCAGCTCTGGTCTTTTCATCAAGAAAGCTTGAAAGTCCTCTATTTCATTGAATGACCATTTCCCCCCCCCCCCCCGAAGTATTATACTCCATTTTGCTGGGTAGGTGATTTTTGTTTTTTAATCCCAGCTCCTTTGATCATCATGTTACGAGGCCTTTGATCCCTTAATGTAGATGCTGCTAGATCTTGTGTTATCCTAATTGTATTTCCACAGTTCTCAAATTGTTTCTTTCTGGCTGCTTGCAATATTTTCTCCTTGACCTAGGAACTCTGAAATTTGGCTACAATATTCCTAGGAGTTTTCCTTTTGGGATCTCTTTCAGGAGGGGGTCAGTGGATTCTTTCAATATCTATTTTACCCTCTGGTTTTAGATCAGGCAGTTTTTCTTGATAATTTCATGAAAGATGGTTTCTAGGCTCTTTTTTTGATCAAGGCTTTCAGGTAGTCCAATAACTTTAAAATTGTCTCTCCTGGATCTATTTTCCTGGTCAGTTGTTTTTCCAACGAGATATTTCACATTGTATGCTATTTTTTCATTCCTATGACTGTTTTATAATTTCTTGATTTTTCATAGTCATTAGCTTCCATCTCCTCCATTAGAATCTTAAGGAATTATTGTCTTCAGTGAGCTTTTGGGTCTCCTTTTCCATCTGGCCAATACTGTTTTTTAGGGCATTCTCCTCGTTGACTTTTTGGATCTCTTTTGCCATTTGGGTTAGTCTATTTTTTAAAGTGCTCTTTTCTTCAGCATTTTTTGGGTTCCCTTTAGGAAGCAGTTGACTTATTTTTCATGATTTTCTTGCATCACTCTCCTTTCTCTTCCCAGTTTTTGCTTTACTTCTCTTATTTGATTTTCAAAATCCTTTTTGAGCTCTTCCGTGACCTGAGATCAATTGATATTTTTCTTAGAGGGTTTGGATGTAAAAGTTTTGGCTTTGTTTTCTTCATTTGTATATTTTGGTCTTCCTTATCCCCAATGTAAGATTCTATAGTCTGATCCTTTCTCTGTTTTTTGCTCATTTCCCCAGCCTTTTACTTGACTTTTGTGTCAAGGTAGTTTTCTTTGTTAAGGTATTTCTCTGCTTCCAGAGGAGATGGGGGAAGGGTACTATCATCTGCTTGAGCACCCCACAATCTGTGGACTTAGAGCTCCAGAAACAGATGCTGTCTCTGCTCCTGTTGCTGCAGACTCCTTCACCCTCTCTGCCTCCCTGGAGCCAGGGCTGGACTGCTCTACTCTCTCACAAAGCCCAACAGGTTTTTTTTTCAGTGACCTTCTAATTTTTCCTCAGCATTTTGGGGTTGTGAAATCTGGGAACCACCACAGGTGCCAGAGATTCAGTTCTCTGAGGCCTGATCAGGTCCAGTCTTTGATAGTGCAGCCCAGGCTGGACTGTGCTGTGCTCCCAGAGCTGCCTGATAGATGCTTCCTGTTGACCTTTCAGGCTGTCTTAGGCTGGAGATTTGCTTCACGCCATCATTTTGTGGGTTCGGCAGCTCCAGAATTTTGTTAGAGTCATTTGTTACAGGTATTTGACTGAGCTTTTGGGGAGAGCTCTAACAAATCTCTGCTTCTATGACTCTATCTTGTCTCTGCCCCCCACAAAAAGAGACAATTTTGAGGGAAAAGTTTTGCATCAAGTATCTCAAAAAAAATCTGATATACAAGATTTGTAGAGAAAATATATAAATAAGAACCATTTCTAACAGCTCAGTGGTCAAAAGATAGGCAGTTTCCAAAAGAAGAAATGCAAATTTTTAAACATCTTGAAAAAGTTCTTTAAATCATCAATATTAAGAGAAGTACAAATTAGGACAACTTTGAAGTTTACTTCATAACCACAAAATCAGCAAAATGGTCAAAGGTGGAAGTAGTCCATGTTGGAGGAGCTGTGAGAAGACAGTCACATTACTGTACTCTTGGTGTAGCTATATATTGGACTGATATTTCTGAAGAAAAAACCAATTTGGAATTAGGTGAGAAAAATCACTTAATTATTCATACTCTTTGATTATCTGGACAACTACTTTAAGAATGTTCCCCTTAGAAGTCAAAGGCAGAAAGAAGTGTGATATTTACAAAACTGCTTTTTTTTGTAGTAGTAAACATTTATATACAAATTGGACCCTAAAAATTGATAGTCTATGACTATTGTGAAGTCTCCTTGCACTATAAAAAGGAAGAATTCATGAACACCCCGAATACATTTCTGAATTGATACAGAGCGAAGACAGCAGAAACAAGAGAGTTATAGGTACTACAATGATATGAATGAAAATAATCCCAAACAACATCTAATTTCAGAAAAAAATTCAATGATTGATCTTGGTTCCAAAGGACAAATGATGAAGCATTCTTCCTTCTTCTTGGTGCAAGGGGGAAGAGAACTATGAATATTCAATAATACACACACTAGTAGATTTAGTCCCCTATGCCCATGAGCTTTGCTTATTTCTTATTTGTTACAATGGAGAGTTTTATGCCTAGGTACCAGGGGTGGGGATTGTATATATTAGAAAATACTTTTGGAGCAAAACAAAAAAGGCATCAATAAAACTTTTAAACATAATGAAATTTTGAAGGTATAAAAAGAAATAATTAAGATGAGGTAAAGAGGCAGTTGTCTAAAAGCTAATACAAAGAATTTTCTCTTAGACTTTTCAAAGAACATTGAAGCAATGGCAAATGACAGAGGATTCTGTGATTATAAAGAATTTAAGAATTACAGAGTACCTTTCTGGATGAACAGAGAAGTGCAGCCATAATATAGTCAAGAGCACTGAAACTAAGAATGTGATGGAATGGGCTAGGGAAGCAAAGGAAGAGAAAGGTTTGTTTTAAGCTATACCAGGGGAATAAAGGAGAGTCCAACAATAGATATTGCTTGGGGTGCATGGAGCAATGATATCGAGCAACAGAGAGAAGTCAAGAGTTGTTTAAAACTTATTCAAATGCTTTTTCCTATGCCAAAAAAAAAAAAAATGTTCTTTGGACTGGAAAAGCGAAGAAAATTAGCTAATAGGTAATTGATAGTCAAAATAAATGAGGACATTGTAAGCACTTACCTAGGTGCTGACACATGGTCTAGATAAATTATATCCTTGAGAATTGAAAGAAATGCCAGCTATGAAAGCTGACCCAAGGTTACTGATCTTTAATAGTTTGTGGGGGGTTAATTTCCAATTAGTTAAGTTATTGTATCCGACTTTCTTTGGAATCCAACTTTCCTAGCCATATATTGTGCCTGGAAAACAATAGCTTTGGCTGTATGGACCTTTGTCGACAAGATGAGTTAGCTTTTCCCAATTCTATATCAACTTTCTTCTCCCCTAATCTTCCAAATGGGTACAATTTGCTGAAGAGATGAAGCCATTCAGCTCCCCAGAATTAGAAAAATGATTTCTTTGCCATTGTAAAGTGGCAGCTTCTTGTCTGAATTCACTCCGGTATAGATCAAGGAATCAACCAACCAACCAACCAAAGATTACAGCTGAGTTATCAAGGTTTGGAATGTAAGTGCCAGATTAAATAGGGGAAGAAGGCGCTTGTAGACATACTTTCAGCCAAGTACAAAAATCAGAAAAGAAGAAAAGGAAATGGCATTCGTTTTGACAGATATTTATTGATCTGTAAGGCACTGTGCTTGGATAGGGAAGGGGAACACAAATGAATAAGACCCTCTTTGCTCTTTGGAATTTTGACTGGGTCATGGTCAATTCGAGAGTATATGTCAAAGATGCAGAGAGCACTTTGGTCTTTAAGTTCTAGGATTAAATCAGAGGCCTCAAATAACACTGTTTCATTGTTATACATAACAAACAAGAAGAGATTTATTCACTTAGATTTTATTCTACCTTGATACCAATGATAGAGTGGTAGATAGGGGCAGCTAGGTGGTGCAGTGGATAGAGCACCAATGCAAGAGTCAGGAGGACCTGAGTTCAAATCTTACCTCAGACACTTGACACTCACTAGCTGGGCAAGTCACTTAACCCCAATTACCTCATCCTGGGTCATCTCCAGTCATCCTGATGACTATTTGGTCATTGGATTCAGATGGCTCTGGAAGAGAAGTGAGGCTGGTGACCTGCACAGCCCTCCCTCACTTGAAGCAAAGTCAAGTGCAAGTCATGTCATCATTTCTCTGATGGTACGGTCTTCTTTGGCAACAGAGGAAAAACACACAGAGTGGTAGATACAAAACTTCATTTCATATGATCACAGATTTAAGCTGAAAACTCATCAATCTGATTTTACCTATGAGGAAACAGTATTCTTGTGTGCCTTGGGCCATACAACCTGTAGGCATCTAGGAAGGTTTTGAACCCAGATCTTCTAGATTTCAGTACTCTATCTCTCATGTTATTATGACTCATGTAGACACAAAAGAAACCCTGGCCCACATAAGCTCTAGGATAGCCTCTTCTTCTCCTTTGACTAGTGCCCTGTAGAGGTCCATCTTGTATTTCACAGATTTTAAAATCCCCAATGGTAAGAGCCTTGGGAAATAGTCTGGTAAATGGGGTGGCAGATATATAAAATAAAGACAAAAGCATAGATACCTACGCCTTCTCTCTCTCTCTCTCTCTCTCTCTCTCTCTCTCTCTCTCTCTCTCTCTCTCTCTCTCTCTCTCTCTCTTTCACACACACACACACGCACACACACATACACACACATGCACAACTCTTCTGTTGGTATGAAAGAAAAGAGAAATCACAGTTCCTGGGGGCCACCAGGGAAGATTATTGGGACACTTCAGCTTCTGAGCTGGGATTTGAAGGTTGGGTAGGATCTCAGTGGGCAAAGATATTGGGAGAAAGGTGAGGCAGATAGAACTGCATGAATAATAATAGGAAGTTCATGAACATGTTTGGATAGCAATTAAACTAGAGTTAACGTTTAGGCTGAACGGATAAGAAAGCATGATATGTTTGAAATACAACAGGCAGAAAAGCTTGCAGTGAGGAGTTGTGGGAAAAACATCTCAACCTTCATGGTTAAGTTCTCTTTTCTGAGATTTAACCATTTTAGTGGTTCTTTGGGATGCTTTAATGGGATTGTAAGTTACTAATAGCTATTTTTGTCTTCTTTTCCTATGTGGTGCTACAGTATGGACTTGGTGGGGTGGTCATGGCCTAATGTGGGAGAGAGCAGAGGTGAGATACAGGAAACCAGGCTAGACTGGGTTCTGGTGGGGCCATGGGGAAAGCTTCTCTGTGTGATTTGGCCACCTGCCAATGTTTAGCCTTAGAAATGCCTATTCAGCTGTCCTCCTCTGTCTCCTGTTCTCCTCTGGTGGCTGAGGAGGACTTGGCTGTTTGCCACCAACTCTGTTGGGAGAGAGAGAGAGAGAGAGAGAGAGAGAGAGAGAGAGAGAGAGAGAGAGAGAGGAAGAGAGAGGGAGAAGGAGGGAAAAAGAGACGGAAAGGGATAGGGAGACAGAGAGAGAGAGACAGAGAGAGAAAGAGAGAGACAGAGAGACAGAGAAAGAGAGAGAGAGGGAGAGAGGGAGAGAGAGAGAGATTGCTTAGTTGTTATGACAGTTTAACTGCCCCTTCATTACCACACTGTGCTCCCTAATAACATTCCATGCTGCCCCTCTTTTGTAGGGTTGGGGAGGGTATTTCCACAGAAGATGATGTGTTAAAACCTAATGCCAGGACTGACTACCTCATACTGAACTGGCCCTAAAAGATGGGAAATTTGAGTTCAAAAGCTAACGATTCAGTTGAAGGCTGACTTACTTGCCATATATTTCATTTCCAACCTTTTGCCCTTTCTATAAGTGGTCTCTAGTGTTTTGAATCTCCTCTTCATCTTTGTCTTATGAAATTTCAAGCTTCCTTCAATGTATTGATCAGGCACTACCTTATATACCTTGTACATAGAGTGCTCAGCTTCAGACGCTTGCAAGCTGTATGTCCCTGGGCAAGTCCCTTGATCTCTGTCTGTCTTAGTTTCCTCACCTCTAAAATAAGGATAATAAAAGCACCTACCCCCCATGGTTGTTGGAGGATAAAATAACTATAAAGCACTTAGCCCAATGCTTCCCACATAGAAATGAGCTATTATTATTGTTTTTATGGTTATTCTTAAGTGAGACATTCTTAGACCACCTCAGGTATTGGAATTATCTTGTAGCCCTTTGCTTTTGATTTGTTTTCACTTGTTTGTCAATGTGCTATATATCTTCTTTTTAGAGTGTAAGCCCCTCAGGTTAGAGGCTATTTCATTTTTTCCTTTATATCTTTATCCTCTGGCCTTCTATAACACCCACATAATACCCATCGCAGGCACTATGAATATGCATGCCTATTTACAGGCTAAATTTGCAAAATTTAATAAACTCTGTTCTTCAAAGGAAAACCAAAATATTTATTTGGGACATCATTAGAATACCAGGAGATAAGATTTAGCATGGTACTTATCACTAATCCAGGGAGCTCTGACATCTTAAACCATTTTTCTGTCAGGCCTCCCCAAAAGAACAAGTTCTCCTAGACAAATTCCTCTCTCTACGCACTCACAGCTTGCTTCTCTCTCTCTGCTCCTTGGACCAACTGCTCCCACTCACAACTTGCTTTTAGCTCTGTCTACTTCTCTCGCTTCTCTCTACTCTCATTCTATGCTCATGCTCTCTCTCTTCCTTGGAGCAAACTCCTCCCAGTCTGAGCTCCATGTGACCACAGTCTCCATGTGTTAGGTCTATTAAGGGGTGGGGAAGGTCATCCTATTCTATTAACATTTCAACGTCTACATTAAAAAAAAAATACTTAGTAGATTTGTTGAATGACTGAATGAATGAACAGTGATAGAACTGGAGTCAGGGAGAATGGGAAAAATGGTTGCCAAAAACTTAGCAATCTACTTCCTTCCTTAACATTTTGTTGAAGTCTCATGTGTCATTTTATTCCCTTATATGATGATATAAACAAATTTGTGAATATTTATTTAAATGTGTATGTCCAGAACACATTCCCTCTCTTCTTCAACACTGTCTTTTTCATCTACATCCACTTCTAAAAGTGTCTGATTCCTTCAAGTCTTAACTCAAATATTACCTTTTACTTACACAATGCTTTTACTGACCCCTTTAGTTGCAAGACCTTTCGTATGTCCTGTTACTTTGTGCATATGTAATGTTTATTTATCTGTGAAGATATTGTTTTATATAAGCTCCTTGAAGCCAGGTACCTAAACACCATGCCTGGCCCACAACAGGCACTTAATAAAATGCTTGTTGAATGAATAAACAAAAATTTTAAAAAATGTATCACTCTTAACTGTTTTTTTAAAATTGATCATCACCAGGGATTAATTTCATTTTTGACACATAATTATTTATTGCTGCTATTGTTTATTTGTAAAACACTACAGAAGATGGGGAAGGATATTTTGTTTTAAACTCGTGGTAGCACCTTATAAAATTTCAAAGGTGGTTGAGAAAAGGAGTTCAATTTCAGAATCCAAATTTCTTGAGTTTTTTCCCTGGTTAGTTAAGGAAATTTGGCAATGCATGGTATTTTTTTTTCTGATAATTTTTTTCTGATTTTCTGGGATGGGTTCCACACACTTTGATATTTGTCTCTAATATACACATGCTACCTTATTCCCAATATCTACATCTACATCTATCTGTCCAAATACATATATAGATATATATATTCCCCTTCTCTCTCAATATCTATCTACCTATCTATTTATCTATCTGTCTGTCTGTGTATATATATATATATATATATATATATATATATGTATAGATACATACATACACAAATACACTTCATATTTTTCATGATGAAGGGAGGTAGTAAGGAGAAAGTACCTGAATTCACTATTACTCTTTCCCTCTCTCTTGCATTCTGTAAATACCCGAGGCCCTGGCAGCAGGGAACTTGTAGGTTTTGTATGGAGATCTTAGAATTTACAGTGTGTTGCAACTTGAGTTTTACATTAATATAGAAATGATGAGGGAGTCAATCAATAGGGTGAAACAAATTATGAAGTTGTAGCTGAGGATTTATGAGAATCCTGATTCAGAGTATAAAGATCACATTTCTTAGAAAGTAGGTATCAGTTTCCCAGTTGAACCTCCTGAGCCATAAATAGAAGGACTCAGAATTTAAAAGAATTATTAGAAGTTGCATCAAAAAATAGCAAAATTAATACTAATAGCAATTTTTATTGGACAACTTTACAAAGTATTTTTTAATTGTGAGGTAAGCTGGCAGTTTCAATGGCATATACTTACACATAATGGAACTAGGAAAAGATAAGGTAATTGATTGAAGAAAGTCAAATAAGAAGCATAGGGTATAGACTGGGGCTACGGGACCGCACAAAAAGTGTGGTGTCAAGTGGAATCATATTTTTTGTCAATTTAAATTTGATCACAGTTCAGGAAATGAAAAAGGCTAAATAAATAAACAAAAACTTATAAAAACAAACAAACAAATAAAGTCCAGATTAGGAGCTGGAACAGATTCCTGAGGTCATTTAATCCAACCCCTTCATTATACAAATGGGAAAATGAGAGGTCAGGGGACTTACTCAAGGTCACACAAGGTGGATCATAGATCTGGGTTTTGAACACAAATCTTCTAGATTCTAAAGAAACACAAGAATTTTTAGAATTTTCTAATTGGAATAGACATTCCAGGGCCTATGAGTAAATTTTTTGAAATACTACGGTCTATACTTGAATTTTTTCATCATGGCAACTACATCTCACTTATTATTGTTGAAAGAGAGAATAAGAAAAAACCGTGAAAGGAAGTTGGTAGAAGTGACAAGAGAAGTTTTGAAAAAGGTGGCAGAGTCAGATCAGTCTTAGATGAATTCAGGGCTCATGCATTACTGCTTGAGTGAATTATGAAAAATATCATATGAAGAATTTGTATTATCATGGAATTTAGAGCTCAGTTGAATATTAGAAATTATGGAATCTAAGAATCATCCTTTACAGATGAGGAAATGAGGCTCTGAGAGGTAAGAAAAATCACCAAAAATCAGAGTGAGATTTTGGTATAGTCAGGATTTGAACACAGTACTCTTGACTCAATCCAAACTTTTTTTTTTATTACACCATGCTGTTGAATTTCCTTTTTCAAATATTTTTAGAAAGAAGTGCGTGAGGAAAAAATACTTTATTTAATATTATTTGAACCTGATTTTATATGGAGAGAAATTGTCTAACCTCACCCAAAGCTTATTGTAGAGGTCAGGCTAATCTCAGGGATCCTCCAGAGAAACAATGTTGTTGTGAGGAATACTTAGATCTCACCCAACGCTTGTTTTAGATCCACTCAAAGCTTGTATTTTGGGTTCTCTAAGACAGATGGATGGATTTACCTGTTGATACACGTCTGAAACTGCTCTACTTTGGAGACTCTCTACTAAACGCCAATCAGACAAATGTCCTTATGCTCTTTTCTGAACTCAATAATAATATAAACCTTGCAGAATCACATCCTCTCCCAACTCTCTCTTTGCCAAATAAATTTCTTCCTAAAACTATTTTAGATTGTGAGGTTCATTCTTGTGACCAGCAACAGAAAACTGTCTATCTTGAATGGGTTAAAATGTAGTCCCATCTAGCCAACTTAAATGTGACGGTGGGACTTTGAGATTGCTTCTAGGTAAGTGATTCTTTGATTCTAAGTCATGTGAGACAGTCAGCTTTAAAAAGAAAATAATAACTAAAGCCCACTCTACCTATGCTGTAACCCTGAGCACTCTAGGTTTTGAAAGCACATACATATGAAAGTTCAGGGAATAGTGAATAGCTAAGCATCTCACAATCAGTTGAAGGTGCTACCATGTCCCTAGAAGCAAATTTACAAATTACAGCTGTGGGCATTATAGCTACCATTCTGAACTGAAGAACTGAGGCCATTGAGAATGGACAGCTGAGCTGACTGAGCAAAGACAAAGGTGTGCACCTCAGCCATATTTTCATTTCTTTGCACTGCTTGTGACATGGGGTTATGGTCTAGGAGATGGCTGAGTTTTAATTGCCTTGTCACCTGTAGAATATTGTGCAAAAGGTCCACAAATTCAGCTTCGAGGGCTTGCCTGGGGCAAGGTGTCAGAACCATTCACAAATCACTACCAGTCCCCTGTTTACACCAGTTTTTGCCACACACAGCACTAAGTAACTGACCTTATTTGACGTGTGTGCAAAGGAAAAATCAAGCCTTTCAAACAAATCACAGTTAAATAACTAGGTGGCTCATAATGACACTCTAAAATCAACAATTATAATTACATCTCTCATTCTCATTTATTTAATGTTTTCTTTTGCTTTATAAAGTATGGGAGAGATATGTGTATAATTCAATTCAATTTATAATCATATAATCAAATTAAATCTCCCAAATATTTCAACAAAATTAAATAATAATAGTATTGCTACATAATAACATAACTTCAAAGTCCAACTAACTTGAATAATAATAGTGATAACTTGACCCCCAAAATAGACCAACTAACTTGAGGAATGTGGAGGTGGAGGAGAGTGAATGTAGGAGTGATTACCACAAATTCACAACTTTGAAAAGCTCTGGTAAAAACTAGACTTAATAATAATACTGCTTGAGTCACTAATATAGATTGCCTATACAAACATCAGCAAGTATTTATTCAGCACCTATATATATATATATATATATAACTATGTAACATATATGTTAGGACACTCTGCTAGGTAGTAGGAATATAAATACAAAACTAACATAGTCCCTGCCTTCTAGGAGATTATACTCTCACTAGGGAAAAATAAAGTTACCTGATTTATACACACACACACACATTTGAGTACACACACATATATGTTCATAAATGTATGTTTTATATTATATGTCATATATACATATACAAAATATTTGAAAGTATGTTTTTTACCAAAATACATAATAATTGGATTGTATTAACAACAGAACACATCAAGAATGCTCTGGGAAAAGATAACATATAAGGTGACTCTTGAAAGGAGCCACGTCATCTTGCAAAATGTAGAGGAAGTAGCATAGAGAAATTCGTTTCTAAATCTGATCCTCACCAGTAAGAAGGAACTGATTGTTGGTGCAGAAAAAATTTGAATCTTGTATGTGTGTGGGGGGGAGCAGGGACCACCTCATCATAGAGTTTGTGATGGATGAAGAAGACAGTGTGGAGGGAATTATTTCAGGTAATGGGGAACTGTCTATGCAAAGGAATGGAGGTAAGAGATGGAATGTCACGTACGAGGAATAAGCAGACAGACAAGTTTTTTCAAGAATGCAGAATGCATGGTGGGAAGTAATGAGGATTCGTCTAGAAAGATCGAAGCCAGATTGTGAAGGACTTTTAAATGCCAAAGAGAGGAGTTTTTATTTTAACCTAAAGACAGTGGGGAGCCAGCCAATGAAGTTTAATGATCAGGGGAGTGACATAACCAGACCTGTGAGTTAGGAATAACAATTTGAGAGCTGTGTGGAGGATGGGTTGTTTAAGGTATTACTAGAGGTAAGGAAGCAAATAAAATAATAGTCTAAATCAGGGGTGAGGAACCTGCAGCCTCGGGGTGACCTGTGGCCCTTTAGGTCCTCAAGTGTAGCTCTTTGAATTCAAACTCCACAGAACAAATCCCCTTGAGACCTTGGACTAAGTCAAAAGACTGCACCCATGGACCTAGAAGGATGGTCTCAAGGCTGCAGGTTCCCCAGCTCTGGTCTAGAGCTAATCAATGCTCCAGGTAAGAAGAAATGCAGTTAATATCAAGAGACCAAACACAAACACTCATGAATCAATCAAGGGGCTTGATTTGGTATAATGGGGAAGAAATCCTCAATGAGGACAACAGCATGACATGGTAGTTACCGAGAACATTAATTATCTAGGCATCTGTCCAAGCTCTCTCTTAGCAGAAGATGGAATGCCAAATTTTGACTTCCCATGTCATCTTTCAAAATGTAAAGGAATTAGCATAGAGAAATCTGAACCTCACAACTAGGAAGGAACTGATCGTTGGTGTAGAAATAATTTGAATCTTGTGTGTGTGTGTGTGTGTGTGTGTGTGTGTGTGTGTGCGTGTGTGTGTGTGACCACTCCATTGTAGAATTTGTAATGGGTGAGAAAGAAAAGTGAGGCATAATCTGACATATATCCTGAAATGTGGGAGAAAAGATTTCAAAGGATTTCAGAGGAGGGAGAGGCAAAATGCTATCAACTAAAATTCTTTAAGTGAAGACAGGCAAGAAGATATAGTAAGTTACTAATAATTTAATTCTGAAGATAAAAAGGGAGATTTTTCCAAAAAGTAAAAGGGAGAGTTGATCAAATAGATCAATGTGAATATATAAAGAATGCATCAACAACTTTCAATTAAAAAAATAATTGGTGGGGATACCTTCCATATATCATCTATATGGGGTAATATTTATTCTTTGTAATTTACAACATTCTCTTTTGATTATTTTGAGGCTGTTCTTTCCACTTATGTTGTTGCAGTCATTCTTTATGTTGTTCTGCTTACTTTTACTCTGCATCAGTTCATATAGAGTTTTCCATGCTTCTTTGTATTCATTGCATTTGTCATTTCTTACAGCATAACAGTATTCCATTCTGTAGAGGCAGCTAGGTGGTGCAGTGGATAGAGCACCAGCGCAGGAGTCAGGAGGACCTGAGTTCAAATCTCACCTCAGACACTTGACACTCACTAGCTGTGTGACCTTGGGCAAGTCACTTAACCACAATTGCCTCATCCTGGGTCGTCTCCAGTCATCCTGATGAATATCTGTTCACTGGATTCAGATGGCTCTGGAGGTGAAGTGAGGCTGGTGACCTGCACAGCCCTCCCTCACTCAAAACAAAGTCAAGTGCAAGCCGTGTCATCATTTCTCTGATGGCACAGTCTTCTTCAGCAACAAAGGATGAACACACACATTCCATTCTATATTCCATTCCATTTCATTCCATTCCGTTCATGTACCATAATTTATTAAACCATTCCCCAATTTTTGAATACAATCTTCTATATCCATCCATGTATCTGTCCATTCATACATCCATCCATCTCTCCATTTATCTATCTATCTATCTATCTATCTATCTATCTATCTATCCATCTATCTAACATCAAGAGAAGATACAAGCTAGGACTGGTACCACAGGATGAATACAAAAGTGTATATTGGTGCTAGAAGAACGTCAGGAATGCTAAAACTTAGAATAACAGCTAATAATAAGAACTGACATTTATATAACACTTTAAGATTTGTGAATTACCTTGAATAGATTAACTCCTTTGAAGTATCTAAGACTGGTGAAAGATAACAAAACAGTGCTTTAAAAAAAACTTTATAGTAGAGAGTAAAAGAAGTAAATAAAGGAGAAAGTGAAATTTAAAGGTGTATTACTAATGTAATGTTAATGGAAGTTAAACAATCTTTCTTTCCCATTAGTGGCTCTCAGGTGGAGTGCTTTAAGGGAACTTGATTAGGGGAGACTTGTTTTGTAGGAAGGTCCACATCTTTTGTTAATTGTTAATGAGGCACTAGATCAAGGGGATCATGCCCTCTGGCTCTGAAAATTGTATATACTCTGAGGTGAGGTTTTGCTTGGGGGCTTACTCTTTGGAAAAATGCTCCAGTGACAGAAGACACTCTGGGTAGCTGTGCCTTCCCCCCCTCCCCAACCCCTTTGGAAAACTTAAATTTTGGTGCTTCCCTTTATGGTAATAATGTGTATATATATATATATATATATATATATATATATATATATATATATATATATATATATATATATATAATGGTCAGACAATTGAATCTATCTGTTGAACTGTGATGTGTGTATTGCTTAAGGTCAGTTAGAAGCCCTGTCTGTTGGTCTTTATTTCTCTGCTTGTATTTTCTCTGTTGGTGTATGTGATTAAAGAAGATTGTTGGTTCCTCAAAAGTTGCTTTCCTTTTAGAAAAGCAGATCTAAGAACAGGCCATCTTGGATGTCTCAGGGTGCTTGCTTTTAGAAATGGAAAAGATTGCATTTGGAGTCAGAATATCAAAGTTCAAAGGTTTGTCTATAATTTTCTACATGTATGACCTTGAGCAATTCATTGGAACTCTGTGGAACTTAATTTCTTCAGTTATCAAATGTAGGTGAGTAGGTAACATCCAAGGGACCTTCCAGATCTAAATCTATGTGCCTATCATTAGACCACTACTCAGGGTGAATGGGACAATGATAATTGATTATGGAGAGAAGGTGGAGCTATTTTAATTCTTCTGATCCTGTTTACTCTGCTTAGGAGAATGATGTGAATAGAGAGAATAAAGTGGAAGAGAATCTGAAAGGTGGTGAGAAGTGTATCACAGCATTGGAAAAGTGCAAATGTCTGAACATTAAAAAAAATGAAACCTTAAGGCTAGAAGTGAGCAAGCTTAACTTCAATTCCTAGTAAAATTCTAGAAAATATTATGAAAGATGGTTGTAAATATCTATAAAAGAAAGTGTTGATCACAAAGAGCCAGCAAGATTTTATTAAGAGTAAGTCATATTACATATGTTGTAGATAAGAGGAATACAACAGATATAGTTGAACTATCTATAGTTTATGTAAATTTCAGCAAATAAACTCCCTCATGTTTTTTTGTGTGAAAAAGATGGAGAGATGTGGTCTACTATGTGATAATAATAGAATTAAAGTGATTGAACTGGTTGAATTGCCATGCCTAAAGAGCACTTATTCATCAATGGTCATAATTCAACTTGAAATTAGGCCTTTGAGTAAAGGGTTCAAGAGACCTTGTACTTTTTTTAAGATTTTGGCTGTTGAGTTGAATAAAGACATAATTGGCATTCTCACAAAATTTGTGTATGATGTAAACCTGGGAGGAATAACTCACATAGTGAATGACAGAGTTAGTGTGTTGACAGGACAAAATGTAATGTTTCAATTTTTGGATCAATATTTGTATAAGCAAATCTGCATCATCAGCCATTATAAATAGATTTTTTGACTACATTCATGTGCATGCCATCCATAGAGATACTTTTAGTTCCAATCTTGTATCTCAACCTTTCCATTTGCTTCATCTAGAGGTAACCAATATTGATCACCTTCAATAAATCCAGTGGTGTGTACCTATTATTAACCATTATTTTATGAAGAATTTTTTTCCAGAAGTATTTCTGGAAAGTTTTAAATGTTTTATCATGTTATCTGAGCACATTTGCCAGTCCTCTTCCCCTTTTATAGATTCTCTGTATGTCTCTCTCTTACTCTCCATATATAAAGATCACACACACACATAAATGTAAACATATATGCATATATACATATATATGTAAAATAAAAATGTGTGTTTGTCCGTGTACATGCATTTGTGTGTAATATGTGGTTCTGGTTTCAATTTTTACAAAATCCACTATTGTCCATTTTATACTTCAAAAGTATAAGGCTTAACTGTTTTTCTTAGGCATGCTTCAAGACTGGTATTGCAAAGTATTAACTGAAATAAATTTGTTCTTCCATTGAGGTTTGATTTCAGGTTGCCAGTAAGTCTCTTGATATAAACAGTCATAACTTCCTTCTTCACAACTTTGTACTTCATGTGTCTTGCCTTTGGAAGACTAACGTAAGTATTACATTTGTCCATTGGTTTGATTTGATCTTTGGATTCAAGCTAAAGTCCTTCACTCTATTTTTAATATACTATAGTATAGTAAATACGATACATATTTAGTATACATTGTATATTTTATATTTAGTTGAAGTGACAATTTTGTGTAACTGGTGAAAGTTTCCATGTGATGAAGAAATTATTTAAAGTGTTTTTCAGTAAAGTCATTTGACTTGATGTCATTTGGGTTCATCAAATGATTAATGAGATATTTTGCTGTGACTCCCACTTTGACTTAGAATCATCTTATAAATTCCAAAGTACCACGTAAATGTCAGGTATTATTATTAGCATCAGAAGGGCAACTTGACTTATTTGAAAGAGTGCAGTACTTGAATCAAAACATTCGGATGCCAGCTCTGACACACACTAACTGTCAGATATGGCACAAGCCACTTAATCTTGATAGGACTAAGGAACTCTCTACAATTTATCTTAAAATTCATGGATGGAAAGCAAAAATGTTTTTACTTCTGTGGAGGGACTCTTCAGGAATTCTTTCATCCTCTAGAATTCATTGATACTTCTTTGGCTATTATCAGCAATCAACTATTTATTGAGTGTGTTCTAGTATATGGTAGTAATATAGGCACTATGTAGACATATGAAATGGTTCCTGATTTTGTAGAGTTTGAATATCTGTTGGAGAATTGATACATTCACAAAAAGTTAAGGAACATTCAATTCTGGCAGAGCTTAATCTGTGTTCAAGCTTCTAGCCAGTTGATATAGGTGAATTAGAATTAGATCCAGAGAGTGTATGCATTCTTTATGTGCTGCAGAAAAGTGTGGCTCTGTAATTTTAATAATTTCATTTAATGAAGAATAATGGTGAATCTGAAAGCAAGTGGAGTGCCCTGTGAATCTCTAGAGCACAAAGAAAGTATTAACTTGGGGAAGCCTTACATTTCAACATCAAAGTAAGACAAACACCAAAATTAGGTTGAGGTTTAACTCATCCTATTTGTAAAGTGAATGTGCTCCTAGATTTCTCAGGTTTTGGGGTAGGACTTTGAGTCACAAAGAAAGAATTACATGCCCTCAAATAGCCCAGGACTCTGTGTCACAAGCATATTGTCACAAGGTTTATGTGGGGACAAAAGAGTAGGTACAGGCCAGGCCATCTGGAAACTCTGAAGAGCCGAGGACAACAGATTCTTTCCATACCCATTCTTCCTGTCCAGGGGCTGATTTGTTGTGTTTGTCTGTTTTCAAAGAAGAGTAAGTCAGAGAGATAAGACTGCATTTGCTGATAAGTGAGCGTACATCAGTTATGTTCCTTAGACCTCTGTAAACAGGGATTCTATCCATTAGGCCACAGATGCAGATAGAGCTTGTTTGTATGCAGGTATTTACTAGTTTCCTCCAGGTTGATTTCAGTCTTCCCCAAATTTCTTTCCATTTATGCATATACTTTGTATTTGTACCTGTGTACCTTATATATATATATATATATTTTATACATATGTATATGTATATGTGTATATATATGTATATGTGTATGTATATGTGTGTGTGTATATCTATCTATCTATCTATCTATCTATCTATCTATCTATCTATCTATCTATCTATACACACATACACAAATATATATATATATATAAGGTTCTTGAGGACAGGGTCTATTTGAGTTTTGCGTCTCTATTTCCCAGAGTCTAGCACAGTGTCTGGCCCATGCCTGTAGCTACCTCTCCTTTTCTCATCTGCAATCTCTCTGACACCAAACTCCACTATTCTGTCTTTCATTCTTTTCTTTGGTGAAAGACGGATCTTGTCCATGCTGAAACCAATCTCTCTTCACACACTCTTCATGCCATCACTTGGGGCACTGCTTGATGCATTTAAAGCTCTTCACAAACTGGTCTTCTACTTTTCCCATCTTCTTATATATTGCTATTCAATTCACAAACATAATTCCTTCTGCTACTCATCCAGGACACTCCCTCTTCTATTTCCATACCTTTGCAGTGGCTGCCCTGGAATGGTCTCCCCTCTCCCCTCTGGTCATGGAATCCCTGGATTCCTTCACAATTTGCTCAGATATTATCTTCTGTATAAGACCATGGTTTCTAAACTGTGCTCCATAGCACCATAGGGTATTGCAATTAACTTACATGGATACAGTGGGATATTTAAAATTTTCAAACTAACTACTCAATAAATAAAATTATTGGCTATACTTTTTCACCTTGGGGAGCAGTGAAAGTTGTAAAAACAATGAAATAATAAAGTTTGGGAACCTCTGGTATAAGACCTTTTCTGTTTTCCTTAACTGTTAATGTCTTCCTATTTAAGATGACTTTTTTATCTATTATTGTATTTGGATTCATTTTTATCCCATATTGTAATGGAAGCTATATGAATACACAGACTCTTTTCCCATTCTTTGAATTTCTGGTCTTTGGCTCTGTGTCTGGCGTATAATAGACACTTAAATACATACTTGTAAGTTGGTTGGTGGAATGAATTGAAATGAATAAAGCTGAATAGAGAGTTGGCATATCTGATGTTATTGATGTTCATCCTTTGTTTTTTTTTGTTTTCTTTTTTTAATTTTTAATTTTTTTTTTTAGTTTTCAACAATCATTTTCACACAATTTTGAGTTTCAGGTTTTCTTCCCATCTCTTCCCTCCCCCCACCATGATATGGCATACATTCTGATTACCCCCTCTGCCTTCCCTTTTATCGCCCCCCATTCTTATCCTCATCTCCTTTACTTTCTTGTAGAGCAATATAGATTTCTATACCCCACTGCCTATATATCTTATTTCCCAGTTGAATGTAAGAACAATTTTTAACATTTGTTTTTAAAACTTTGAGTTCCAAATTCTCTTCCTTCTTTCCTCTCCACCCACAATCATTGAGAAGTCATTCGATATGTTATACATGTGCAGTGATGTAAAACACTTCCATAATAGTCATATTGTGAAAGACTAACTACATTTCCCTCCATCCTATTCCACCCCTACACTTATTCTGTCCCTTTTGACCCTGTCCCTTTTCATAAGTGTTTGCTTTTGACTACCCCCTTCCCCAGTCTGCCATTCCTTTTATCATTCCCCTCCCCCTTATCCCTTTCCCCTTACTTTCCTGCAGGGTAAGATACTCAATTAGTGTGTATGTTATTCCCTACTTAAGCCAAATCTGATGAGAGTAAGTTTGATTCATTCGCTCTCAGCTCCCCCCTCATCCCCATTCATTGTGAAACCTTTTTTTGCCTCTTTTATATGAGATAATTTATCCCATTCTATCTCTCCCTTTCTCCTTCTCCCAATATATACCTCTCTTATCCCTTAATTTTATTTTTTAGATACCATCCTTTCATATTCAACTCACCCTGTGCCATCTATCATCTATCTATCTATCTATCTATCTATCTATCTATCTATCTATCTATCTATCCATCTATCCATCTATCTATATTTCCTCAAACTACCTTAATACCAATCATGGTCTCATGAGTTACAAATATCATCTTTCCATGTAGGAATGTAAACAGTTCAACTTTAATAAGTCTCTTATGATTTCTCTTTCCTGTTTACCTTTTCATGCTTCTTTTGATTCTAATATCGAAAATTCAGATTTTTCTATTCAGCTCTTGTCTTTTCAGCAAGAATGCATGAAAGTCCTCTATTTCATTTAAATTCCATTTTTTTCTCTTCAAGTATTACACTCAGTTTTTCTGAGTAGGAGATTTTTGGTTTTAATCCTAGCTCCTCTGACCTCTAGAATATCATATTCCAAGTCCTCCAATCTCTTAGTGTAGAAGCTTTTAGATCTTGCATTATAAGTTTCTTTCTGGCTGTTTGCAATATTTTCTCCTTGATCCAGGAGCTCTGGAATTTGGCTATAATATCAATAGAAGTTTTCCTTTTGGGATCTCTTTCAAGAGGCAATCGGTGGATTATTCTAATTTCTATTTTGCCCTCTAGTTCTAGAATATTTCCTTGATAATTTCTTGAAAGATGATATGTAGGCTCTTTTTGTGATCATGACTTTTAGATAGTCCAAAATTTTAAAATTGTCTCTCCTGGATCTATTTTCCAGGTCAGTAGTTTTTCCAGTGAGATATTCTACATTATTTTCTATTTTTTTTATTCTTTTGTTCTGTTTTATAATTTCTTGATTTATCCTAAAGTCATTAGTTTCCGTTTGCTTCATTTTTAATTTTGAAGGAATTATATTCTTCAGTGAGGTTTAGAACTTCCTTTTCCATTTAGCCAATTCCATTTTTAAGGCATTCTTCTCCTCATTAGTTTTTTGGATCCCTTTTGCCATTTGGGTTAGTCTATTTTATGATGTTATTTTCTTCAATATTTTTTTGTGGGGGATCTCCGTTAGCAAGCTATTGACTCTTTTTAATGATTTTCTTGCATCACTCTCATTTCTCTTCCCAATTTTCCCTCTACTTCTCTTATTTGATTTCCACATTTCCTTTGTGAGCCCTTTCATGGCCTGTGACCAATTATTATTTTTCTTGTAGGCTTTTGATGTTGGATCTTTCACTTTTTCGTCTTCTTGTTGTATGTTATGATCTTCTTTGTCACCAAAGTAAGATTCTGCAGTCTGAGAAGTTTCTTATTTGTGTATTTTCAATGCTGTGTGCTCATGTTCCTAGCCAGATACAGATCTCTTTATCAAGGTAGGACTTTGCTTCCTGTGGGGGTGGGTGTAGGTGTACTGTCCCAGGCTTCAGAGGTTTTATATCTGCTACTTGATCTCCCACAGTCTATGGACCCAGAGTTTCCAGAAGCAGCCACTGCTGCCACCATTACTGCTACTGCTACCACCCTCACTGTCCTGGGACAGGAGCCAGAGTTATCCAGACCATGTGCTCCTCTTTCACCTAGGTCCCACAGAGTTTTCCCATTGACCTTTTTGGGGTTTGTGGATTAAGAAGTCTGGAAACTGCCATAGCTGATAATGATTCAGTCCTTTGAGGTCTGCTTCAACCCTGTCTGTGCTGACACAGCCCAAGTTGGACAGCTCAGCTCTCAGCCTGATGTGATAGACACTTCCTGTCAATCTACTGGTCTGTCTTGGACTGGAGACTTGTTTCACTCTGCTATTTTGTGGGTTCTGCATTTTTTGAATTTGTTTGAAGTAATATTTTACAGGTTTTTGGAGGGGTTTAAGGGGGAGAGCTCAAGGATGTCCCTGCTTTTACTCTGCCATCTTAGCTCCACCCCCCCCCCCCATGCTTTGTTCTTAAAGAGGACCAGTTACATAATGAGGGTTGTGTTTTGGACTTCCTTGTGGACTGGATATAAGTGAAGCTATACAAAGAAAGATGTGTAAAGAGTGGTAGGAAAATGTGAGCAAAAAATAGACCAAAGTGTCAGAAACCAACAGTCCTTATAACAGAATTTAGATACTTGAGTTAAGCATTTAGAATTTTAGCTTGATCATATAGTAAACAAGCGTACTAGGAACATCTAGGTATCTGAGTAGAGGGGATTTCTGGATCATTGTTAGGTACCTGACACTATGTTGACTCTAAGGGGAGATTCTGCAATGCTCTCTGCTTTTCAGGAGCCTCTTCTTAAAGAATGGTAAATAAGGAACAGGGGATCATAGATTTTTGAATTGGAAAAGACCTTAAAGATTATGCAGTTCTACCTACTCTTTTTTTTCATGTGAGAAAACTGAGGCCCAGAAAGAAGAAGTTATTTGTCATACAGACAGTAGTAGCTGGCACTGGAGTTGGCATCCAGCCCTTTTGACTCCTTTGGAATTTAGCTCACACAAGTAACATTTAAAAAGAGTTATAATTACTGCATTCTTATTTGGATTAGTTTAAGTGCTATACTTTCTGAAAGTAGAGGAAAGGACCTATGGGCAGTGGGGTGGTGGTGGAGGCTTTTAGTCTCTGTTGCTAGGAATGTGCCATTGATAAAATTTAGGTAAGACATTCAAATGTGTCTGCTTCCACCATTTTGTTGATTTAAAGGAATAGTGATTGGGCCCATGCTGTAATCCTCTAGTAATTGCTATCCCACATCAGTAAAACCCAACAACCCTTATCAGGCTTCTCCTTGTAAGAGTGGGCCCAGTTTAAAATAGATCAGACCACTGTCAGGCACAGTGGTGGCTGTCTGCTTCCCCTCTTTGTGTCCTAAATATGTCACCTCAGCATGCCAAGCTGACATTTCTTGGCCCCACTGTCAAGCCTGTTTGTAAAAGCTACCCAAGTAGTTGTTTTACA